>NC_084772.1:2229047-2544047 GCF_028858725.1 Colius striatus
CTGTAGAGCATGAACCTTGGGGACACACAGGTTGGAAGCAAGGAGGGATTTCCTACCTCTTGCAGCTCTCTGAATGCGTTGGCTGGGTGACTCGTCACGCTGCACACATCCCGACCGAGCTGCCACGGGGAAGTCTGCTCTGGATCTCAAGCACTGGATGTGAACCCTCTGGCCCTGCCTGTCCTCACACCCTCCTGCAGAGAGGTCTGTTTGCAGGTCCCTTCCCTTTGAGAGCATTTCTCTCTGAGGCAGGTGTGCAGAAGGCACAGCCCAGTGTTACTACGTTTGTTTCGTGTACTTGAAAGCCTTTTTAATGTATTTCCCACTAAGTTGTAACCCTGTGTATTTATGGATCTTAACATGCAAACTGCTGTTTCCTAAGCTGGGCCTTCCTGAAAAGGGTCTTGTTTTCTACAGAAATAAAAGGTTGTGTTTGTTGAGGGCATTCTTCATGCAGCTGTGTGCTCCTGTTAGAGCTGAAACCAAGTCAAGGGCAACAGGAGACCTGCAGCTGGGGCTCGGTGCCTGTCGGTGCTTGGGTGTGGAAAAAGTGGGAGAAAGCATCATCCATTGGTCACTAATGGGAAGTAAGTCCCACCAGAAGATCTGTTTCCCACCTCTTTCCTGCTTCCCTCAGGCTGCAGCTGGTGTTGGGGATCCTCTGGCCCAGCTGGGACTCACCATGTCAACTCTTGTGATTAACAGGGTCTTTATTTTTCTGCCTGACTCCTTGTAGAAGCTGCTGGAAGACACCAACTAAGCAGCAAACTCCCCTCAGTGTGGATGGAACCTCTTTCTTTGCTCAGGTATTTACCTTTGGGTATTTACTTTCACCACATTAAGGCTCTGACAGAAGCAATTCTGCTGAAGTGCTGATTTAAAGGGTGAGAGTGTGGCTGCTCCTGTGCTCAGCACAGTCACATCTCAGCTGTGAGCTGGGTCAGGAAAGCAGGTGGTTAAAATGCATCCCCTGTTGCCATGTGGAGCAGGGAAAGCTGCATCTCTGCAGACCCCCCTTTGCAGGCAGAGGGCTGCTGTTCCTGCCCCAGCTCTGAGCATCTAATGTCTGTATAAAGCACCTGAGATGTCTCCTGAGCTCACCTGGCACTTGCTGCTTTCATTCAGACTGAGCAGCTCTGGCTTATTTCATGCCAGTCTGGGGTGTGTTCTGAAGCTGTGAGCTCAGAACCTTCCTCTGTGCCTTTACAGTCTGTTTGCACTGGGCAGAAAATCCTAAAGCACAGCTCCTTCTGCAGGAGAAGGAAACATCTCCAGATGATCTCAGTGAAGGAAGAAGAGCTCCAAGACTCCTGGGTGAGCAAAAGACATGACTGCAGAAGCATGTGGAGAGGTGAAACAGGTTTCTTGTTGGCTGGCTCCAGCCTGCAGTGGCCCTGCTCTGGCAGGGTGGGATAGTAGCCCAAGGAGGAGAATCCCTGTTAGGAAGCCTGGATTTCTCTGTGCAACCTCATTTCTCTTATGCACTGGCTGGTTAGGGTGACAAGGTAAGAGGAAACAGCCTCAGGTTGCCCCAGGGGAGGATGAGGTTGGAGCTGAGGCAGAACTGTTTCCCTGAGAGGGGTGTGAGCCCCTGTGCCAGGCTGCCCAGGGAGCTGGGGCAGTGCCCAGCCCTGGAGGGATCCCAGAGCCCTGGAGCTGAGGTGCTGAGGGCTGTGGGTCAGTGCTGGGCTGGGCAGGGTGAGGGGAGGGCTGGGACTGCAGCAGCTCACAGGGCTTTTCCAACCCAACTGATGGTGTGACCGTGGTTCTGTGGCAGCCCAAGTGACAGCACTCACACACATACACTCTTTAATGAAAGGTACTTTAGTTATTTTTTCATGCAAATCAGGAAAAACTGACAGTAAAGCTGCAGGTGCTGCAGGAGCCAGGTGCTGAGCAGCACCCTGCAGGGCAGGCTGCAGTGGCCACACAGCAGGCAGACAGCTGCTGGGCTACTTGTACTGAGGAAAGAGTGTTGGCACCTGCTGAGCCGCCTGGTGCAGGAGGCGATCGATATCGAGCCCCATCATGGACTTGTTACTCTCTTCTGGGGCTGAGAAGATGAGAGATCTGCTGGCCCAGGTGCCTGCAGGAGTGAGTGAGAGCATCACTGACAGCCCAGCCACCTCCCAGCCACCAGCAGAAGGCCAGGTCCCAGCAGCGTGGGTGGGATGGCTCCTCTGGGTGCCCAGCCTGGGAGCAGGGCTGTCACCAGCATCAGCTTGGGCTGGTTGTGCCTTTGGCCCACCATGATTTGGAAAAGAACTGAGCTCTGCAGAGCATGGAGTCGGTGACAGAGTGCTGAGCTGTGGGGAAAGGGCCTGCTCTGTTTGGCTGGGCCATCTCAGAGCTTCAGGGGAAGAACTAAGGGCAGAGCCGCTGCAAAGGGTGACCCAGAGACATCCAAGCCTCTTCTCTAAAAGCTAGGGGCAAGGGTGGAAGAAACAGGAGAAGGTGACAAAAGCTGCAGAGGGAAGGGCAAATGTGTTTCTGGGGGGATGAGCTGTGGGTGCTGGGGGGTCACAGGCAGGACCAGGCTGGTCTCTGGGGTGGGCAGGAGCTGAGTAGCCCATGCTGGAGCTCACCGTCCATCCTCCAGGTCACCCTCCTGGGGGCTGCAGGGAGCCACAGGTTTGGCTGTGGCAGCTCTGGGTCTTCAGTTCCTGGGTGCATCAGCTCTGGCATGTCACAGTTGATGTACTGGTACAAGGCTCGTCGGCACGGGGGCTTTGCTGGAGACATACAGGAAGAGTTGTGACCCCCCTTTCCCCTCCCTTCTCCTGCCAGGGCTGTGCTGTGCTCCAGGGCTGCAGCAGCCCTGGGAAGAGGGGAACTGTGCCCTCAAGCTGAGGCTGCCTGGTGGGATAAAAGCCAGGGATCTATGGCTCCATCCCAGAGCCAAAAGAGCAGCAGGAGGGGAGAGGGAGGGTGAGCTGGTCTGGGCATCGCTGTGCCCAGCTGCAACCTCAGCCCTCACCACCTCACCCACGGGGATGCTGCCAGCTGTGGGACAAGCAGGAGGGCTGGGAATGGCCCTGTTGTGCTGTGGATCCAGCCCTGGCCAGGCTCAGTGCTGATGAGCCATGTCAGCAGAGGCACAGGCCCTGCCAGCCCAGCCTGGGGTGTGTGGCTGTGGGCACCAGCTCTGCTCACCCGGTGGCTCCCGGGCCGAGGCCTCTCTGGGGAGCTGCAAACTCTTCACAGGTCTCTTCCTGCTCCTTTTCTTCCTCTTCCTGCCCCTGGCAGGGGGCCCAGCGTTGCCTCTGAGGCTGCCAGGACGTGCTCTCTTGAAGTAGGGGTTCTGCAGCTGCAGCACTCGGGCTTTGACCCTGTGGGGCAGAAGTCAGGGTCAGCTGGGGGCACAGGGGCCAGGGAGGTACCTGGGGGCAGCCCTGTGCCCTGGCACAGGGGCCATGTCCAAGCACAGCCCTCGCCCTGGGGCTGTGCCCATGCTGTGCCATGGGGCCTGGGGCTGGGCTTGGACATGGCTGGTGGTCACTGACGGTAGCTCAGGGCTACGGCACTGCCATAGGGGCTGTTTCCCTTTCCCCTCTGAGCCCCTCAACTCTTTGGGCTTCTCTCTTTCCCCACTTCTCTAGTTTATCTGCTCTTTCTAAGCAGCTCCCAGAATGGCTAAAAGCTGAGTTCTTTCCTCTGAACACAGTGAACCACAGAACCCCAGCATGGTGGGGGCTGGCAGGGCCCTGCAGAGCTGCTGCAGCCCCAGCCCCTGCTCCAGCAGCTTCCCCTGGCTCAGGGGGC
Organism: Colius striatus; assembly: GCF_028858725.1. NCBI lineage: Eukaryota > Metazoa > Chordata > Aves > Coliiformes > Coliidae > Colius > Colius striatus. The sequence continues at coordinate 2,232,810 of NC_084772.1, forward strand.
ACAGGAACGTGTCCAGATGGGGTTGGAAACCTCCTGAGAAGGAGCCTCCACACCCTCCCTGGGCAGCCTGGGCCAGGGCTCCCTCACCTCAGCACCAAAGGACTTGCTCCTTGTTTTTAAGTGGAACTGTTTGTGTTGCAGCCTGTGCCCATCACCCCTTGTGCTGTCTCTGGGCACCACAGAGCAAAGCCCATCCCCATCCTCCTGACACCCACCCTTTAGGGACTGATCAGTGTTGATGAGGCCTCCCCTCAGTTGTCTCTTTTCTAGGCTAAAATGCAAACAAGGTCCAGCCACAAATCCTTGATACTCCTACCTTCCATCCCACACTCATCTTTTCCTCCCAGCCCCGTTCCAGCCTGGTGCAGCACAGCCTGCCCAGGGCAGCCCCGCTCCTCTCCTCATCCTGCTGGCTTGGGAAGGAGAGGAGGTGACTTACCTTGCCCTCTCAAGTGTGAAGCCATGGGCTAGAAGCCAGGCCTGGAGTGCCATGACACAGCTGAGCTCTGCCAGCTCTGGGAAGGGCTCTTTGTTCCTCCTCATGTCCTCCTCATACAGCTGGGTGTGCACGAGGATGTGTCGCCCGTCCTTGGCCCACTGCAGGGGACACAGGGCACAGCTCAGAGCCACGCTTCCCCTCCTCCCAGGCCCTGCACCCCCTTCCCTCAGGCCTTGGTTACCCTCCCACTGGGGCTTGGACTCCTTGCTGGCCACTAAGAGCCACCTGGATTTAGGGTTTCACACCCAAGGTGGCCCCAGGGTGTGGGTGGGAAGCCCAGCTGGCTGGTGAGCGGGAGCAGCCTGGGGGGAGTATGGGCTTGGGTGGCCCCATGGGTCCCTCTGGCCCTCCTGGGGCTCAGGTTGCCACCTTGCCCCCTCCATCACCCATGGTGGCCCTGCCAGGCCCTGAGCAGCAGCTTGAGAGTGGCACCAGGCAGAAGAGTGCTCTGCAACGAGCTGGCTGGAAATTGCTCAGCTCTCCTTTCAGGTAACCCTTTGGGGTCATTTACTCTGAGACAGCTTGGGAGTGACGTGGCTTTTGTTGCCAGGCCCCCCACAGCATCACCCTCACCTCCAGAGCTCGGACACGTGGGTTCTCCAGGGCTGCTGCCAGCTGACTGAGGATGTGCCCAGGGGGGTGGGCTCCGTGCAGACCCTCCCCAGGGCTGCTGGGCTCCGGCCTGGCAGCTGCCCCTGGCCGTGGACGGAGCCTGAGGGCAGAGCAACAGCCCTGTGAGTGCCCAGCTGCACAGAATCACACACAAGCCCAGAATGCTGGGGGCTGGCAGGGCCCTGCAGAGCTCATCCAGCCCCAGCCCCTGCTCCAGCAGCTGCCCCTGGCTCAGGGGGCACAGCAACGTGTCCAGCTGGGGTTGGGAACCTCCTGAGAAGGAGCCTCCACACCCTCCCTGGGCAGCCTGGGCCAGGGCTCCCTCACCTCAGCACCAAAGGACTTGCTCCTCCCGTGCCAGGGCAACTTTTCGTGCTCCAGCTTGTGTCCATGGTGTGTTTTGGCACAGGGGCTCCCCCTGAGGCAGGGGGCTCAGCCAGCCAGCCCACAGCAAGCCCCTGCCACTGGGACACACACACTGGCTGCAGGGGGGTGGTTGCCCTCCCCTGCCCTGGCTCTGGGCAGCTGCTCTGAAGGGGCTGAGCTCTGCCCACCACTCCCACCCAGCACACTCTGCCCTGCACCCCCCTGGAGCCCAACCACCAGCACCCAGCCCTTGGCCAAAGCCTTGGCATTGTCTCCCCTTCTGCTGGCAGTGAACTGGGGACAGTTTGCCCAGTCACCAGCCATCCAAACACCAGCTCAGCCTTTGCACCCACCAGCCACAGCCCCGAGAGGCTGCAGGCACCAAACCCTCCCTGAGCACCTCATTGCTGGTCCTCACACGCGTCGGCTGCAAACCCTGGCTGGGAGCGGCCCCGTGCCCAGAGGCAGCGTGGCAAGGGCTGGCACAGACCCCTGGAAGCCACAGGAGCCAACTGTGGGGGGAATGGGATGAATGGTGTCACTTTGGGCCCATCCTCCCCTTCCAGCCTCCCCCAGGCTCTGCTCTGGGGCTGGGTTTGAAGGTGCCAGTTGGGCAGGAGGTTCCAGCAGACCGTTAACTGCCGTGGGGCTGGCACTGCCTGCAGGTCCCTCACACATGGGCTCCTGCCTGAGAATCACACCTTCAGTTGGGCTGGAAAAGCCCTGTGAGCTGCTGGAATCCCAGCCCTGGCCTCACCCTGCCCAGCCCAGCACTGACCCACAGCACTCAGCACCTCAGCTCCAGGGCTTTGGGATCCCTCCAGGGCTGGGCACTGCCCCAGCTCCCTGGGCAGCCTGGCACAGGGGCTCACACCCCTCTCAGGGAAACAGTTCTGCCTCAGCTCCAGCCTCAACCTCTCCTGGGGCAACTCCAGCCCCTTTCCTCATGTCTGTTGTTACTGGGGAGCGGAGCCTGACCCCCAGCTCCCTGCAGCCCCCTGTCAGGGAGTGTCGGAGAGGGCTCCTGTCTCCCCTCAGCCTCCTCTTCTCCAGGCTCAACACCCCCATTCCCTCAGCCCCTCCCCAGCCCCTTGTTACGGAGGGAGGTGGAAGAAGTGAGGTGCATGAACTGGTTCGGCCCAGGGGATGCTCCCTGTCAGCTGGGGCACACAGAGAGCCAGGCTGATGGGGCTGGCCACGGTGGGTCTGGGGGTGTTGCAGCCCTTGGAAGGGTCACCAGGAGGTCAGGAGTCTCCATCCCAGTCTGGCACTGGTGACAGCTCTGCTCTGATGGGAACCAGAGGCCTCTGGGCTCTGCTGTGGGGTGTCTGAAGACCCGTCCCTCAGGCCAGCAGCCTGGCAAAGGCTGGCACTGACTCTGGAGGAATCCAGGAGACACTGACTGTGTGTGAGGTGGTCTCTGTGCCTTCATCACACCGTGGTGTGAGGAGCAGGCTCCCGGGCAGCTCCTCTGTCAACAGGGCGCCATTTCATAGCCTGGAGACAGCCGTGTGGCAATCCAAGGCGTCCTTCAGCACCCCCGGTGTGGCTGCCGGGGGCCGTTCCAGGCTCTGCCCCCAGCCCCCGGGACACGCCGGGCAGCCCCTGGCCCGGGGGGGCGGGCGGATGGAGCTCGGGGCGGCGCGCCGGGACCCCCGGGCCCGCTGCCCGCCCCCAGCCGCTGCCCGCCGGGACCCCCGGGCCCGCTGCCCCCAGCCGCTGCCCGCCCGGACCCCCGGGCCCGCTGCCCGCCCCCAGCCGCTGCCCGCCGGGACCCCGGGCCCGCTGCCCCCAGCCGCTGCCGGCGCCCCGTTCCCGCCCCTCCCGGCGGAAGCGGCGGTTGCCGGGCAGCGCCGCGGGGCCGGGCCGAGCGCTCCGGGAGCGCGGCCCCGCGCCAGGCCCGGGCCGCGGCCTGCTCGGCGGGGCTGCTCCGCGGTGAGTGCTGGCGGGGAGCGGGGGGAGCCCGCCCGGGGCGTCCGCGGGGCTGGGGGCGGCCACGGCCCTCCCGAGCCAGCGGGAGCGGCAGCGATGGGCGGCACTGCCCGGCCGCAGCTCTGCGCTCTGACCATGAGCAGCAGCGGGCCCTATGGGCAAGGGGACAGTGGCAGCCTGGGGGCAGACAGTGTGGGCAGCAGGGCCAGGGAGGTTGTGCTGCCCCTCTGCTCTGCCCTGCTGAGGCCTCAGCTGGAGTCCTGTGGCCAGTTCTGGGCTCCCCAGCTCCAGAGACACAGGGAACTGCTGCAGAGAGGCCAGTGCAGGGACAGCAAGGTGCTGATGGGCTGGAACATGTGTGTGAGGAGGAAAGGCTGCAGCCCTGGGGCTGTTGAGCCTGGGGAAGAGAAGCCTGAGCTCAGGGGCACCTCAGCAATGCTGAGAAATGCCTCAAGGGTGGCTGTCAGGAGGATGGGGATGGGCTTTGCTCTGTGGTGCCCAGGGACAGCACAAGGGGTGATGGACAGGACCTGGAACACAGAAAGTTCCACTTAAACACAAGGAGCAAGTCCTTTGGTGCTGAGGTGAGGGAGCCCTGGCCCAGGCTGCCCAGGGAGGGTGTGGAGGCTCCTTCTCAGGAGGTTTCCAACCCCAGCTGGACACGTTCCTGTGCCCCCTGAGCCAGGGGAAGCTGCTGGAGCAGGGGCTGGGGCTGCAGCAGCTCTGCAGGGCCCTTCCCACCCCACCATGCTGGGGTTCAGTGACTTCTGGCTTCCCTTTCCCAGGTGCCTGGGCTCTGAGAAGAACCAAGCAGGGTTTTTCGGGGGTATTTAGTGTTGTTCACTAGACAGTGAGCAGTGAAATAGCTTCACAGCACGTTGATCCCATGTCCTGAGCCCCGCTTCTGTGGGAGGTGCAGCCCCAGACCCGCCTGCTGCAGCCTTGGGGCACGAAAGGCTTCCTGGTGCTGCTTTCCTCGGGAGTAGCTGAAATGGAAAGCAGCAAACATCCCAGGCCAGCTGCACAGAGCTTAGCCCTTTGATTTGTTGCAGGTGATTTGCTCTGCTTATCACAGCTGATCACAGCTGGGAGAGGGGTGATTTTCCCATGCTGTTTGCAGAGGTTGGCTCATGAAGGCAGGAGCTCCCCTCAGCTCTGTGTGTGGCAGCAGCTTCCCGGCTGGGCACAGTGCAGATGGGATCTGTGGAGAAGAGGGAATGCATGAGAGTCAGGCACAGCAGGTTCAGGGCTGTGACAAACAACTGCCAAAGCCTCGTCTGTGCCCGTGTGTTGTAGTTTCCTTAACTACAGTGCCACAGACAAGCTGTGAAAGGCAGCTGTGGTTCGGATGGGCTGTGAGAGGGCTCTGTTTACCTGGGGCAAAAGGCACAAAGAGTCAGATGATGGGCTTTAAACTTGCAGGGATGCTCTGGGCTGAGGGCAATGGGATGAGGCTGAACAAAGCCCAGGGCTGGGTCCTGCCCTTGGGCCTCACCAAGCCCAGGCAGCTCCAGGCTGGGGCAGAGGGGCTGGAAACTGCTGCAGGGAAAGGGCCTGGGGGGGTTGGTGCTGGTGGCTGAACAGGAGCCAGCAGCGTGCCCAGGGGGGCAAGAGGCCAAGGGCAGCCTGGCTGGGATCAGCACTGGGGGGGCAGCAGGAGCAGGACAGTGCCTGTGCCCCTGTGCTGGGCCCTGGGGAGGCTGCAGCTCCAGGGCTGTGTCAGTGCTGGGCCCCTCACTCACTGCCACAGGGACACTGAGGGGCTGCAGCTCCAGGGCTGTGTCAGTGCTGGGCCCCTCACTCACTGCCACAGGGACACTGAGGGGCTGCAGCTCCAGGGCTGTGTCAGTGCTGGGCCCCTCACTCACTGCCACAGGGACACTGAGGGGCTGCAGCGTGGCCAGAGCCGGGCACAGAGCTGGGGAAGGGGCTGGAGCACAAGGGGCTGGGGAGGGGCTGAGGGAATGGGGGTGTTGAGCCTGGAGAAGAGGAGGCTGAGGGCAGCCAGGAGCCCTCTGTGACAGGAGGCTGCAGGGAGCTGGGGATCGGGCTCTGCTCCTCAATAATGAATGATAAGGCAAAGAAATGGCTTGAGGTTGCCCCAGGGGAGGTTGAGGCTGGAGCTGAGGCACAACTGTTTCCCTGAGAGGGGTGTGAGCCCCTGTGCCAGGCTGCCCAGGGACCTGGGGCAGTGCCCAGCCCTGGAGGGATCCCAAAGCCATGGAGCTGAGGTGCTGAGGGCTGTGGGTCAGTGCTGGGCTGGGCAGAGTGAGGCCAGGGCTGGGACTGCAGCAGCTTCAATGGCTTTGCCAAACACCATGATTCTATTCTAACCTGAAGAAGCTAGATGCTTCCTGCTGTGATAAGGTGGTCTGATCTTGCAGGATCCCAACCCAGAGGTGATGTGACTTGCAAATCAGGGAGTGGGTGTCATTTGCAAGTTCCCTGCAGCAGGGCAGGGTGCTGTTGGGATGTGAAAAGTGACTTGTGTGAAGGTATGAAATGAGCCTTCCAGCCCCTGCCTCCCATCAGCTCCTTCAACCCCCCACACTGTGTCTGCTCTGTTACAGGCCGTGGTTTCAGCCTGTCCTTTTGCCTGCGCCTCGCTGGGGCTGAAGGCGAGTTCAGATCAAGGGAAAGCTGCAGATTTCAAGGCCAGTGGTAATCCTGGAGGCTCCTCATGGTGAGCACTGGCTGGGGTGCTCTTTCTAGAACAAAGGAGCCTGCTCTGCCTTAGTTGGATCCATTGTCAGGGGGATTAAACAACACCAAGAGTGTCCCTTTACCTCAGGCTGAGTCTGCAGCTGCTCTTCAGAAACTGCTTTTCCAGAGGAGCTGGTAGGGACTGCACAGGCACGCTGGTGTGTGACAGTCAGCATTGCTCATGTTGCCTCTCTCCAGTTGTGTCTGGGAGATGAATAACAGCCTTTTGCTAATGGGTCTCATGTCAACAGGGGTGCTTTAGCCAGGGAAGGCTGCAGTGCATTAGTTGCCATGACTCAGGCTCGCTCAACCTCGCGCTCATCGCTCATTGGTTTGCAGATCAAACTGCAGATGCTGCATCCCGGCAGTGCTGAGCATCCTGAGAGGGGCTTCTCCCCGTAGGGCTGCCTCAGAAACCTTTAAATCACTGCCTGGGGCGCCAGGGCACGGGGGTTGTGGCCCCAGCTCGTGGAGAAGTGACTCCAGCTGAGCTGCCCTGGTGCCTGTCACAACCACGGCGTGACTCCAGCGAGGTGCTGAAGCTCCAGGGGTACCCGCCAGGAGCTCCCCAGCAACCTGTCCCTGTTGCTGCAGCCTCCTGCATCCTCATTTGCAGAGCCAGCAGCAAGTCCCTCAGGTTTCTCACAGGCAATAAAACGCTGTCCATGGTGAGCATTGCAGGGGAAGAGATGGTGTGTGTGTGCTCCTGTGCTGGATCCGTGCTCCTCCTGTCGTGGGGCAGAGGTTTGTGGGTCTGTGCTGGTGTCTCTCAGTCTGCCTTGAAAAGCTGTTTAGAAATGAAAAAGGTGTTTTTCCAAATGGGGAACTCTCCAGGCAGCTGAGAGACAGAGGAGCTGCTTTTGTCTTCCCCCAGACGAAGCACCTGCCTCTGTTCTCTACTGAAGCGTTTTGCCTCGGGTCCTTTTGGGGTTCAGCCCCAGCCTGGGAAGGATTGGGGTGGTGCTGGGGTGTCTCTTGTGGAGGAGACAGCAGAGAGGTTTGTCTGTGTAGGGCAGGGGCTTCAGCCTGCTTTGGGCAGTTTGGGTTTGAACCACAGGAGCTGTTTAGGAAGAACTCAAGGTGCAAAAGGATTCATAATCTAAGGCTAAAAAGCATGAGATGATGTGCAGCTGCCTTGTGTTTCACTGGCACTCGGGCAGCTGGAGCAGCTCAGCTGCTGTGTGAAGTGTCCCAGTCCCAAGCTGGCTGCTCTCCTGCCCGTGGGTCATCTCTGTAGCAGGGTGTGAGCTCTGTGGTGAAGGTCAGGAGCTCACCTGTCTCTGTATCTCTCTGTTACATGCAGCTTCCCGCGGCTCGCTGAGCCCTGTGCATTCCTGCTCTCGGTGGTGGCTGCAGGCACAGTGACAGCAGGATGTGTGAAGGGCCATCCAGGATTTCGGGGCCCATCCCCCCAGACCCTACACTCTTTCCAGACTATTACAAACGCCCCTTCTCAGGTGAGTCTGTGACTGGTGTTGCAGATGTGAGGGTCTGTGCTGCGGCACAACGCAGCTCACCCGCTCCAGGGCCTGGCTCGTTGGTGTCCTCAACAGGCTCTGCTCACACTGGGGCAGCTGCTTCTGCTGCCTCACAGGGTCACAGAATGCTGGGGGCTGGAAGGGCCCTGCAGAGCTCATCCAGCCCCTGCTCCAGCAGCTTCCCCTGCCTCAGGGGGCACAGGAACGTGTCCAGGGGGGGTTGGGAACCTCCTGAGAAGGAGCCTCCACACCCTCCCTGGGCAGCCTGGGCCAGGGCTCCCTCACCTCAGCACCAAAGGACTTGCTCCTCCTGGGCCAGGGGAACTGTTTGTGTTCCAGCCTGTGCCTGTTCCCCCTTGTCCTATGCCTGGGCACCACAGAGCAAAGCCCATCCCCATCCTCCTGACACCCACCCTTGAGGCATTTCTCAGCACTGCTGAGGTGCCCCTGAGCTCAGGCTTCTCTTCCCCAGGCTCAACAGCCCCAGGGCTGCAGCCTTTCCTCCTCACACACATGTTCCAGCCCCTCAGCACCTTGCTGGCCCTGCCCTGGCCTCTCTGCAGCAGTTCCCTGTCTCTCTGGAGCTGGGAAGTGAAGAGCCTCATGGATGTTGATCCTAAAGCTTAAAAGATGGCAAAGCATCAGGTAGAAGTTGAAAGGGGCTTCTTCAGCATCGTAGGCTGTGTGTGGAGAGCACTGCAGGGTAAGACAATTTCCTCTGCATCTCCTTCTCTTTCTTTCTCTGCAGCTCGAGGGAGGCTGGAAGGGAACACTCAGAATCTGGCCCCAGTTGGCAGCCCCTTCCCTGCACTGGGCAGTGCCCGCCTGGCCCTGGCAGCCCCTCGCATTCGCCCCAGCGGGAGGAGCTTCCTGGAGAAGGGACAGAGGGGGACACTCAGTCTCTTGCTGCAGCTCGAAGGGATCTCCCTTGATGGGGAGCTGCCAGGCAAGAGTAAGTCCAGCTGAGTTGGTTTGGGGCTGGGGGGGGAGGTGTCAGTGGCCTGGGTGGATTCCTCAGCTCTGCTGCAGGGGCAGAGCTTGAGCCTGAGCAGGGCTGGTCTCCTCTGTGCTGCCTTTGGCCTGGCATTGCTGTCCCCAGGCTGTCACTTGTGCTGCTGCTCCTCCCTGACTGCTGTGGCCCAGATGTGCACTAGGGAGTGTGAAGAAAGAAAGCCACTTATGAGGAGCTAGTCATGGATGAGGGGCTGCTGAGAGGTGCTGGAAATGAGTCAAGCCCTCCTGGTTTGCTGCCTCTGAATAGAACTGGTACCTTTATAATCAGAGCTGGATCAAGTGAAGCCTTCATGCAGACAGGATGTTTAGCTGGGGATTTCCTTGTTAGTGAAGCCAGGCAGGATTTGGGAAGGCTGTTTGTATATGTGGATACTGAGGATGTGAAAGGCCTTCCCTCCTCCACAGTGGTCACCCAGGGAGCACTCAGCAGTCCAGGAAGGAGCACTGGGGCTCACTGGGTTTACTTTATAGTCCTGCTTGGTGCCAGCTGTGGCTGCCACAACTGCTGTGCCAAAGCAGGAGGGGAAGTCTGGTGGTGTCAGCTGAGATCTTCCCTCTCTTGGAGAGCCCAGGGAGGGATCAGTTTTGATGTGATAACAAGAAATGCAATCCTTAGTCTTGATTGTGTCCCTGTGAGTGTGGGATGGTGGCTGACCCTGCAGCCAGGAGCAGTGCAGGTGGAAGGCTCTGCAGCACCAACTGCCCCCTCTGTGCTCAGAAACACCATGGGATGCTGATCTGGGAACTGACCTTGCTCCTGAGAGGGTGCTGACATAGCTTGTGTGGCATAGCCCAAAATGAGATGAGTGAGCCCCAGTGTGGGAGAGGAAGGGAGCCTGTGAGGAGCAGCAGTGAGTGCTCCTCTGGGCACTGTGGGGTGCTCGGGCAGGCAGGAGAGCGCAGATTGTCCGCTCTGCAGCAGGGGCCAGAGCCTGTGGTTCCTATGGGGTTTGGAGATGGAGCTGTGGGACTCTTGGTGCCAGTGCTCCAAGAGCCCACATCCCTTGGCAGTGTCTGAGGGATGAAGGCTGTGTCTCCTCTTGCTGTGCAGGGAAAGAATCCAAGGACCATGAGAAGGAGAACATGAGGCGAATAAAGGAGATTCAGAAGAGGTGCAGAGAGAAGGAGCGAGCCCAGGAGCACAGCCAGCCCAAGCCAGTGAAAGCTCTGTGGAAATCCCACAAGTATGAAAATGTGGAGTCAAAGGTGAAGGCCAAACTGCAGGTTGGTACCCTCAGAGCCCTTGAACTGACAGGGTGGTTCCCAAGCCTGTGGTTCCCAGTGCCAGTCCCTCATTCCCTGCGTGCCACCCACCTCTGTGCCGCCCAGGGCCCTTCCACACACGTGCAGCAAACCCACCTGGGCTTCAGCAGCACGAGCCCACGCTGTGGTCTGACACATCCTCAGGGTTAGAGGGAGGCTGAGCTCATTCCTCCCTTTGTTTTGGGGAAAGGGGGTGGTGTGTGCGTGGTGCTGTGCGGGTGCCTCAGAGCGAGGCGGCAGGAGGCCCTGCCGCTGACTCCCACGGCTTTAACTGTTGTGTTTCTGTACAAAGCTCAGCTGGCAGGCCTGGGTTTGTTGCTGTAGGGAGTCTGTCTGGGCTTTGCTGGCTGTGGACAAATTGCTTTCACCCAAGAACTTCTGCCAAGTCGTGGCAGAAAGAGCACTCAGTCATCTGCCTGCTGGAAACCTGTGGCTCAGCTTGTGGTTGACCACCCGGCCTTCGCTGTGTGGATTTCTCCTTGCTCCAGCTTCCCTCCAGTAGTGTTTGTGTTCTTGCCTTTCCCAGGAGACCTCCCCACCCCCAAATGCAGAGGCTGTGAAGTTCCTGAGGGCGTATTCTCGCTGTGGCCCTGGGATCAGGCCGTGCAGACCGCTGTCCCCAAGGCCTGAGGGAACCAGAGCAGGAGGAGACGCCGGGGCTGCAGAGGCACTGGCTGCCAACACCAAGGTGAGCTGCACACTGACTGCATCCTTCCCAGGGGCTTCTGGTACTCATCTATGCTTCCACTTCTCCCTTGCTCCTGCTTTTAGCCTCATGTGTTCTTCTAAAGCATTGTGTCAGGTGTGCTATGTGAAGAGGGAGAGCTGCAAATGCTGTTCCTGGCTCAAGGGAAGGAACAGGGTCTTAGTCACTGGTGAGATGGGTGTTCAAAGATTGCTCATACTCCCCTCTGGCTTCATCCCTGCTCATGGTTAAAGAGATTGTGAAGGTCCCTTTGCAAATCCCACCAGTGATCTCCAATCTGCCCCTCCTAGGGTTTTGCAGGAGGTCTTGGGGACCTGGAGACTGCTCCCACCTTAACCAAAGGAGCTGTGGCTTCTGCATGAGAGACAGAGGCTGGGGAAATGGGTTTGCTTCTTAGTAAGGAGAGTTAAACCATGTGTGTGCTGAGCCATCCCCTGCTGCCTCCCTCCCTTCCTCTCTTCCAGATGCAGGTGGAGGGCAAGAGCATCGACTTCATAAAGCACAACGCCCGGCACGCCAAGCGCGCCCCGCTGCGCTGCTCCCAGTCCCTGCAGGCCCTGGCTGAGCTGCTGCAGCAGAAGCACCGTGAGCAGGAGGAGTACAACAGCAAGCAGAAGGGCCACGTCCCCCAGTAGTATGTGTGTCCCACTCTGCTCCATGGCACTTTCTGTCACAGAACCCCAGGGTGCTGGGGGCTGGCAGGGCCCTGCAGAGCTGCTGCAGCCCCAGCCCCTGCTCCAGCAGCTTCCCCTGGCTCAGGGGGCACAGGAACGTGTCCAGCTGGGGTTGGAAACCTCCTGAGAAGGAGCCTCCACACCCTCCCTGGGCAGCCTGGGCCAGAGCTCCCTCACCTCACACTGAAACAGTTTGTCCTTATGTTTCAATGGAACTGTTTGTGTTGCAGCTTCATCCCATCACCCCTTGTCCTGGCACTGGATACAACAGAAACAAAGTGCTGCCCCAACCTCCTGACACCCACCAGTGAGATACTTGTAAATATTCATGAGGTGCCCCTGAGCTCAGGCTTCTCTTCCCCAGGCTCAACAGCCCCAGGGCTGCAGCCTTTCCTCCTCACACACATGTTCCAGCCCCTCAGCATCTTGCTGTCCCTGCCCTGGCCTCTCTCCAGCAGTTCCCTGTCTCTCTGGAGCTGGGGAGCCCAGAACTGGCCAGAGATGAGGCCTCAGCAGGGCAGAGCAGAGGGTGAAGAGAACCTCCCTTGACCACAGGCAGGGCTGAGGCTCAGGGAGAGGAAAAACCTCAACAGTTGGTGCCATTGATGCAGACCTTGAGAGCTGTGGCTCCTCTTCCTTGCCCAGTCCCAGTGGGGGTGTGGAGGCTCCTTCTCGGGAGGTTTCCAAACCCACCTGGACACATTCCTGTGCCCCCTGAGCCAGGGGAACCTGCTTGAGCAGGAACTTGAGCTGGGTGAGCTCTGCAGGGCCCTTCCATCCCCACCACTCTGGGATCCTGTGAGCCCTTGTGTTTAAGTGCACGGGGAGTGTTTGCCATCCCCCCCGTGCCAGCAGGGTGGGCCTCTGCCCCCCAGGCAGCCAGAGGCTGGTGAAGCCTGAAGGGCTCAAGCCCTCATCCTCTGCTGCAGCCCTGGGCCAGCCCTGGGGCCAGCTGTGGTGATGTGGCTCCCTTTGCCCCCCCAGCCTGCTGGAGAGGAAGGAGCTGTGGCGCAGGGAGACAGAGGAGCGGCTGCGGAACCTCCCGGACCCCGACACTCCCCCTGGCCACAGCATGATGCCAGAGGGACAGCGCCTGGAGACCCTCAGCAACCTGAAACAGAGTAAGGAGAAAAGAAACAGGGGTTCCAGCTCCCAAAAGCAATCCATCCTGGGCAGGATTAGGGAGGGGAGAGTCTCGGGGCACAATCCTGGGGCTGGAGAGGTGCCTGGAAGGAGGCACGTAGCTGAGCCATGGGCTGTGTGTGTGGAAAGAGCAGTGTCCTGCCAGCCTGCAGCACTGGCTCTGGAGCAGGCTTGGCCACTGCACCTGATGTTTAGGGCTAATCTTGTTCTTAAAACATAAGATCTCAGTTGGAAGTGACCTTCAGAGGTCTCCAGTCCACACCTTGGTCCTGCCAAGCCAGGGCAGGTCCCTCAGGAGCTCACTCAGCTGCTCTGTGAATGGAGGGGTGGGTATTCAAAGTCCCTTTTCCAGTACTGCCACCGGTTTTGTGGCTGAGGAGCTGGTCATGGCAGTAGGGAGATGATGGATTTCTTTGCTCTTCCACTCACACAACTCCTTTGGGGTTGCTTTTTCAGGCCAGGAGCAGCTGGTAAAGGACCTGGTGATGCTGCCCATGCGTACAGACACCCTCAGCATGCAGAAGAGGCGAGTGGAGCTCGAGAGGAAGCTCTCCCAGATAGATGAGGCCATCAAAATCTTCTCAAGGCCCAAGGTCTTCATCAAGCTGGACTCCTGAGCCCTCCTGAGGGCTGTGTGTGTGTCGTGCTGCTCGGTGTGAACCCCCCTCGTGGCTGGGAGGGAAGGAGAGCGAGGCAAGTGCAGGACCCTGAGCCCGCCCAGGTGCCCGTACAGCACCCAGGTTGCAGCCAGCACCACTTGCTCACCCTCTGTGGTGCCCATGGAAAGGAGAGGGGGATGCCCCAATACACTCTGAGCTCTGGAGAAGAGTTGTGTGTGTGCAGCTGGTGCCTCAGAGGGCAGCTCTGCTCTGCATCCAGGCCCTCCCTGCTCATTCCCCCATAATCTCCCTGCTTCTAGAACCTGGCAGGAGGCCTGACCTGTGCTGCTGCCTGGGGTGTTCCTTCTCCCCCCTTTTCCTCCTGAGCTGAGCTGTGCTCATGGCTCATTCTGGCCACCTGCAGACGTGTGTGCACGAGAAACTGGTGCTGTCCATGTGCCACAGGTGCCCTGGTGCTGCTCATGCCCCTCCAACCTCCCCACTGGGCTCAGCAGCTTGGGGACAGCTGAGAGACACAGGGCTTGGATCCCTGCTGCCCAGGGACGAGCTGTGCTGGCTGCAGGGGATCTGGAGAAGCCTTTGTTGGCTGTGGGGCAGGATGTGCTCCACCAAAGCATTGTTTCCCTCTTGGTGCATATGCAGCTCCCTCCAGCTCCATGGGGCTGAGGAGTGTGGGCAGGGGGCTGCAGTGGGCTGGGCTGGGGAGGTGGGTTTCACAGCACTGGGGTGACTTGGAGAGTAGAATGTGCCAAGTCCTGCCAGGTCCTAGTCTGTAGGACAGGGCTGGGCAATGCCAGCATGGAGCTGACCTTTGGGTGGCACACAGGGGCCTCTGAGGGCATCCTGCTGCGTGAAGTGTGGGAAGATTGAAGCTGGAGGGCTTGGTACATCCCCTGCTCAGCACAGGGCCAGCTCCTCAGCTTGGGACCTGCGTTAGGAAGATCTCCAAGCATGGGATTGCCACTGCCACCACTCTCTGGGGGTCCCCTGCCTGGCTGTGCCACTCTCAGGGGGAACACTGTGTTCCCCCAACTCCCATCTGAGTCGCCTTTGCTGCAGCTCCTGCCTGCTGCCCCGTCTCCTTTTGCTGTGCAGGGTGGGGATGCTGCAAAAGGCTGCCCCACGCAGGAGCCTCCCCCCTGGGCAGGTGTGTGTGGTGTCTGAGAGCTGTGGGTCCTCCTCCTCACCCAGTCCCACCACATGCCCTGGACAGCAGCACTGAGGAGCTGCCCCTGTGTTTGTAGGGCCCTCGGCAGAACTGGTGCAGTCAAACCAGCCCCGTGGCTCCCGTGGCTGCTGGTGAGGTTTTGGCTACACCAGCACAGGTGCTTTGGGCTGTGGTTTGGTTCTTGGGGCAAGTGAAGGCAGTGGGACAGTTTCCTCTTCCCTGCACAGGGCACAGGCTCTGCCACCAGCCAGGGTGCAGCCCTGTGCCCACAAAGGCCAGAGCCACCGGCAGCCTGGTGCTGGGAGAAGGATCAAGGGTGCCCCAGGTGAGCAGGGAGGGGGAGGTTCATCCCCCCTGAGCAGGGGGCTGGTGCTGAGCCACCCCAGCAGTTTCACCAGGGCTGAGTGTGGGGCAGGGTGCTGCTGCCCCCTGGGTGCCCCTCACAACCTGCAGATGCCACCAGCGTGTCCCCTGTGCAGCAAGGGCACCGTGGCAGGGACCAGCTGGGAACAGGGTGGGCCAAGGCTCATTGCACTGGGTGACCAGGCCAGGGCTCATTGCACTGGGATGCCAGGCCAGGGCTCATTGCATTGGGTGACCAGTCCAGGGCTCATTGCATTGGGTGACCAGTCCAGGGCTCACTGCATTGGGTGACCAGGCCAGGGCTCATTGCATTGAGTGACCAGGCCAGGGCTCATTGCACTGGGTGACCAGGCCAGGGCTCATTGCACTGGGATGCCAGTCCAGGGCTCATTGCACTGGGTGACCAGGCCAGGGCTCATTGCACTGGGATGCCAGTCCAGGGCTCACTGCACTGGGATGCCAGGCCAGGGCTCATTGCACTGGGATGCCAGTCGAGGGCTCATTGCACTGGGATGCCAGGCCAGGGCTCATTGCACTGGGATGCCAGTCGAGGGCTCATTGCACTGGGATGCCAGCCTCACTGCCCAGAACAGCTCAGCCACATGCCACAGGCCGGAGATGTGCCCCAGCCTCCCCCCAAACCTCTGTCTTCCCTGCAGCAGCTCCCCCAGCACAGCCACCCTGTGCCCCACAGCCAGGGGTGCTGCTCCCCTGCCATCTCCCTCCTGCCCCAGGACCTGCAGAGCCAGCCACGGGGCTCACGCTGGCCCACGGCTGGTGGGGCTGGCGGGGGTCGTGCCCGCCCTGGGGCTGGGGGGTCTGGTGCCAGGGTGATGCCAGGCAGGGCCCAGGGGCTGCTTTCTAGAAAAGGTTTTTACTGTCCATGGCAATATATTAACTCATGATGCATATTGGCATAAAACAATGAAACCCCCATCCAGCAGCGGGGCGAGTGGCCCCGAGGGACGGCCGGGGCTGCGGCTGGCGGGGCAGCACACCCCCCTCCCACCCCCCCAGCCCACCAGCACCCCCAGGCCGCGGGCTGAGGCTATAGGGTGAGGAGGCCGCCGTCCCCCCGGCCGGGGCTGCCGTCGTGGCTGCCCAGGGACTGGAGGGAGCCCCTCGGGGAGAGGCTGCGCCGGAGGGGTCCGTGGCTGGGGCCGCCGTTGGGGCAGCCGCCGGGCTCGTAGCGCGCCGCGCCGTCGCTCTCGATGACCAGGTCGCCCTCCTCGTCGCTCTCGGCCGCGCTGGAGTTGCCCAGGTAGTGCGAGGCCGGGCTGGGGGTGTGCTGGCTGGGGGTGCTGTCCGTGGACACCCCCGAGCTGCCCGACGCCTTGCTGCCGCGGATGACGTTGTTGCGCTGGTTGGCCGGTTTGACGGTGATGATGAGGTTGTGGCTGTTGGCCACCATCATA
The DNA here is from genome assembly GCF_028858725.1 of Colius striatus. Lineage (NCBI taxonomy): Eukaryota > Metazoa > Chordata > Aves > Coliiformes > Coliidae > Colius > Colius striatus. Next base: position 2,248,766 of record NC_084772.1, read on the forward strand.
TCCGTCACTTGGTCCAAGGACTTGCCGGCCACGTCGATACCGTTGACCTCCAGGATCTCGTCGCTGACGGCCAGCAGCCCCGTGCTCTCGGCCAAGCCGCCCTTCACCAGGCGGGAGATGAAGACCCCGGGCACCTTCTCGACGCCGTGGGGGGCCACGCGCACGCTGACGCCGTCGCGGATGTAGAAGCCCAGGGGCTTGTCGGAGCCGTGCTTGTGCAGGCGCACGCGCCGGTGGCTCTCGGGCAGGATGTCCACGTCGATGATGGACGAGATCTGGCGGAAGTCCTGCGGCAGCCCGATGAGCAGCCCGGGCTTGGCGCGGCACTGCGCCGGCCGCAGCAGCCCCTTCTTCTTCCGCTGCAGGGAGTTGGAGGCGAAGACGCCGGCCTCGGACTCTGCTGGAGGGAGTGAGGGGGGAGGTGAGTCAGGCAGCGTGGGGCTCAGGGCAGAGTCACATCCTCAGGGGATGCAAGGGACCTCCAAAGCTCATCCAGTGCAACCCCCCTGCCACAGCAGCACCAGGAGCACAGCAACTCCTCCAGCTGGGGTTGAACATCCCCAGAGAAGGAGCCTCCACAGCCCAGCCCCTGCCAGTGCTCCCTCACCTCAACAGGGAAGAAACCTTGTGTCTCTTTGGAACCTCTTCTGTTCCAGCTTGTCCCTGTTGCCCCTTGTCCTGTCATTGGCATCCCAGAGCACAGCCTGGCTCCAGCCTGGGCCCTGCTCTTCCCAAACCAGGATTGGGTACAGCATCTTGGGGTGAAATGTTCCTTTAGAATCACAGAATGGTAGGGGTTGGAAGGGACCTATCAAAATCATCTAGTCCAAACCCTCTGCTAAAGATCAATAGATCTAATGCAGGACTTTCTCTCCCCCAGCTGCACAACACTGAGAGACTAAACATAATCCTAAGGGGGAGGTTTGTACTTGAATCTCAGAATAGAAGGGGTTGGAAGGGCCCTGCAGAGCTGCTGCAGCCCCAGCCCCTGCTCAAGCAGCTTCCCCTGGCTCAGGGGGCACAGGAACGTGTCCAGCTGGGGTTGGAAACCTGAGAAGGAGCCTCCACACCCTCCCTGGGCAGCCTGGGCCAGGGCTCCCTCACCTCAGCACCAAAGCACTTGCTCCTTGTGTTTAAGTGGAACTGTTTGTGTTCTGGCTCATGTCCCTTACCCCTTGTGCTGTCCCTGGGCACCACAGAGCAAAGCCCATCCCCATCCTCCTGACACCCACCCTTGAGGCATTTCTCAGCATTGCTGAGGTGCCCCTGAGCTCAGGCTTCTCTTCCCCAGGCTCAACAGCCCCAGGGCTGCAGCCTTTCCTCCTCACACACATGTTCCAGCCCCTCAGCATCTTGCTGTCCCTGCCCTGGCCTCTCCCCAGCAGTTCCCCTGGTAAAAGTAAATTCCATCACCCTCTCTGTGTGACAGGTATGCATTTTGTTATGCTGGGGGGAGCACTGTCCAAGACTGGAAGCCCACAACTCGACTCTCTCCACTGAAGACCATTTTCTTTATCTAGGTGATTCATCCCATAAGCTTGCCACCCTCTTTGGAACCTCTTCTGTTGCAGCTTGCCCCCGTTGCCCCTTGTGCTGTCCTTGGCCATCCCTGAGCACAGCCTGGCTCCAGGCGTGCCCTGCTCACCGCCTCTGCTACCCCAGAGCACCTCCCTGGCTTTTCCTGCAGCTTCTGCTGTCTCCATGGGCCCATCTCCTGGGATTACCCAGAGCACACAAGGCTCAGGATTAGTGAGATCCGGGGCTGGTGATTCAGCCTTAATCACTCTTTAAGCCAAAGTGCAGTTTAACACTAGAGCTGCCAGCCCTGCCAGGCTGTGCTCCAGTCTGGGGCGAGGGAGCTGCCCAGGGGGACACTCCATCCCCGTGAGCTGGCCCTGGACTCGCTGGTCCCCGTGGGAGCAAGGCTTTGGCTGGCACAGTGCGATGCCATCCCCAAGGCCAGAGACTTCCCCACCTCCTGGAGCCCCATTGCAGGGCTGCGGCATCCCTTGAACATCCCAAACTGTGATTTGCGCCACCGTCTCTTATTCCACCATCTGGCACCACCCCACAGGGTTCCACCGCACCCTCCCTGCCCTGGGGCAGCTCCGTGGGGCCCAGCTCCGCGTTCCCCAGGTGCTGGGGAGCATCTCCTGGGCTCTGTGCTTCCTCCCCATCCCCGTGCACGGGGCAGCCGGGCTCTGGCCGCCGCGTAGCCCCAGAGCAGCAGCCGGCACTGAGCAGGGCGCAGGGGCTGGCCCCGAGCCCAGGGGGCCGCAGGGTTCCTCCCCAGCCTCGCCAGCCTGCCAGGGCTCCTGTGGTATAAATATCTCCCTGCACACGCAGCCCGGCGTATTTTTAGCTCGGGGAAGGGCGGTGGAGGCTTTCCCACAGCTATTTCAGCGCCCGGCTGCTCGGAGGGGCTGCGAGCAGCCCGGCCAGGCAGGACCAGCGCCCCGGGGATGTGCCAGCTTCCCCCTGCCCTGCCCCCGAGCACAGCCAGCGCCACCGGCCCCGGCTGGGCTGCCCCACGGGGACAGCTTCACCCCACGGCCAGCGGCCGAGCTGCAGCCTCGGTCGGGGCCGGGGAGGAGCCGTCCCGGCGGGGCTGCACCGGGGCTGCACCCCGGTGCAGCCCCGGTGCAGCCCCGCCGGGACGGCTCCTCCCCGGCCCCGACTGGTTCCACCACAGCCCAAGCCCGGGGTGACCTGGATCCATGTTAAATCAGCTGTGACTCACCCCGGGCTCGCTCCCGACCTCTCCCGTGGGCACAGCCGGGTGCAGGGGCTCAGCAGGGCGCTGGGTGCCCGCTCTCTGCACTGTGCCACCTTGGCACAAGCACCCACAGGCGTTCCCCAGCCCCGCACCGGCTCTGCTGCCTCAGCCCGTGTCCAGGAGCAGGGGATGGCTCAGTGGTGGCAGCCCCTGAGCACACCACGGGCTCCAGCTCCCTCCTGCCAGACGCCTGCATCGCCACTGGCCACAGAGGGAACGTGTGCCCAGGGCATCCTGCAGCGCCCGGGAGCTCGGGGACCTCACACCAGGAGCTCGGGGACCTCACACCATGGCACGAGTCACTCTGGGCACCATGGTGGGGAAACGGGCTCTGGCATCACTCTTGATGGTGCTACTAAAGAGAAAGCCTCGGTGTCAGGAGCCTGGGTGGAAAGGGACAGGCTCGTCTCCCCAGCGGAGAGGAGACATGCCAGGGCTGTTTGTCACCCGGAGGCTTTCACCCTCACCGGCGCACTGCTATCATGATGGGTTTGCGAGGAAGCTGCTCTCCTGGAACACGCCGCTGCGGTCGGGGCGAGCCCCGGGGCTGCTGGGGAGGAGATGAGCCTCCTCCCCCCCCCCCGCCAACAACCCAGCAGCACCCCGAGAGCTGTGCCAGGGGCAGGGAGCCGGACGGGGCTGGGGAACGCCAGCCCAGCGCACCCGGCTGCAAACGCCGCTCCAAAGCCGGGCAAGCGCCAGGGTTCGCCTCTGCTGGCCGGGACACGCGGGGCAGGCTGGCACAGGGGCCCTTGCCACGGGGAAGGGCTGCTGGGGAGAGCCTCAGGGAGCCTCCCGCTGCTGCCCACCGAAGCGGTGGCTGAGGGTCCGTGGGCAGCTCCCCCTGCCCCCAGCACGGCTCATCTCCCTTCAGGGGGCTCAGCAGGGATCCGCAGCCCTTCGTCGTCTCCCACTTACCCTTCTTCTGGATGATGACCCTGAGCAGGGGGTTGGCGGAGGACAGGGCTTTGTGGTAGTTGTCGTCGTTGTTGATGGGCAGGAGGTCGCCGTGCACGTCGGTGTAGCCCAGGAGCACGTCCAGGCGCGGGATCTGGTGCACGGTCTGCAGCAGGCGGTAGAACTCCTGGAAGCCGCCAGCCCCCGAGCGCTTCATGGCGAAGCGGCGGAACTCGGCATCGAACTGCGGGGCAGGAGGAGGAGGAAAGGGAGGCTGGGCACGAGGGAGGCTGGGCAGGAGCGATGCAGAGCGGCCCTGGGGCACCGCTGGCCCCGCAGCCCCGGCAGCACCAGGGCAGGGGTGATGCTCGGCCAAAGCCCTTCCCAAATGCTCAGCATGTTTGTTCTCCCGCCCAAACACCGGAGCGGTGGGATGGGGAGGTGCCCGGGGAGCAGAGGAAGGACCCTCTGGCCGTGGCACCAGCCACGGTGGGCACCGTGTCATTGGGAGCCGCTGACTGTGACTCGGGTGCTGCCGAGGCGTCTGGGGAGCCTCGGTCATTGCCTCCCTCATCCCAAGCCAGGGGAGGCCGGTTCAGAGGCGTGCCAGGGGGATGTCACGGCTTGAGGGGTTTACAGCTGAGGAAGGAGGGCACGGCAGGGCAAGGGGGTGCCGAGAGAGCACCGCGCATCTGGGGAGGCAAACACGTCTGGGGAGACCACACCTGGGCAAGCTCACGCCCGACGGGCGTGCGCATCTGGGTGCGGGGGTCATCCCTCGCTGCGGCCGCACGTCTGGGGCTGCCAGATAAGGGAGCCCTGCCGAGGGTGCACGTCTGGGGCTGCCAGAGCAGGGAGCCCTGCCGAGGGTGCACGTCTGGGGCTGCCAGAGCAGGGAGCCCTGCCGAGGGTGCACATCTGAGGCTGGCAGAGCCCATAACCCTGCCCAGGGTGCACGTCTGGGCACTGCCAGAGCCAAGAGCCCTGCCGAGGGTGCACGTCTGGGCACTGCCAGAGCCAAGAGCCCTGCCGAGGGTGCACGTCTGGGGCTGGCAGAGCCGGGACAATGCCGAGGGTGCACATCTGAGGCTGGCAGAGCAGGGAGCCCTGCCGAGGGTGCACGTCTGGGGCTGGCAGAGCAGGGACAATGCCGAGGGTGCACATCTGGGGCTGGCAGAGCCGGGACCCCTGCCGAGGGTGCACATCTGGGGCTGCCAGAGCCAAGAGCCCTGCCGAGGGTGCACGTCTGGCCGGGGGCACGCCTGGGCGAGGTGGGCAACCAACGCACTCGCCCCGCCGGGGCCACCCCGCGCCCCGCGGCCACCGGCAGCGCATCTGGCGAGAGCTCCGCGGTGACGCTCCCGCGGCCGGTGCCGGCGGCGCCGAGCGGGTCCGGGGCCCGACAGAGCGCACGGTGGCGGCACGGGGCCGGGCCGGGCGCGGGGAGGCCCCGGGGGCCGCCGCCGCAGCGCCGGGCAGGGACGCGGAGCGGAGCCGGCGGCCCGGGGCCCAGCGCCGGCTGCCCGGGGCCCCGCACGTGTGCTGCCCGGCGCGGGGGGCGGCGCGGCCGGCGGAGCCGGTACCGGCAGCGGGCGCGGCGCGGGGGGGCGCTTACCTTGCTCTTGACCTCGATGACGGGCTCGGCGGCGCGCGCGGGCGTGCGGTGGTGCTTGGCCATGCTGCGGGGCCGCGCCGGGCCGCGCCGGGCCACGGGGCCGCGCCGCCGCCACCGCCGCTCCCGCGGCCACGGGGGATCTTCACCGGCCGTGACGGCAGCGCCGGCGGCCCCGGCGGCCCCGGCCATTGGCTCAGCCGCGGCGGGGGCGGAGCCCGGGCGCTGACAACGTCGCCGTGGCAACGGGGGCGGGGCCGGGGCAGGAACGGATCCCCCCCGAAAATACATCCCCATCCGCACACACACCCCGCATATACACCCTCATATCCACACACACCCCCCACCCGCACACACACCCCGCATATACACCCCCCTCCGCACACACACATCCCGCATATTCACCCTCCACCCGCACATACACCCTCATCCGCACACACACACACACCCCGCATATATACCCTCATATCCACACACACCCCGCATATACACCCTCATATCCACACACACCCCGCATATACACCCTCATATCCACACACAACCCCCCCATCCGAGCACACACACCCCGCATATACACCCCCCTCCGCACACACACATCTCGCATATTCACCCTCCACCCGCACATACACCCTCATCCGCACACACACCCCGCATATACACCCCCCTCCGCACACACACATCCCGCATATTCACCCTCCACCCGCACATACACCCTCATCCGCACACACACACACACACACACCCCGCATATACACCCCCATCTGCACACACACCCCGCATATACACCCCCATCCGCACACACACCCCCCCATATACACCCCCATCCGAGCACACACACACCCCGCATATACACCCCCCATCCGCACACACACACATCCCGCATATACACCCCCATCCGCACATACACCCTCATCCGCACACACACACACATCCCGCATATACACCCCCATCCGCACACACACCCCGCATATACACCCTCATCCGCACACACACATCCCGCATATTCACCCTCCACTCGCACACACATCCCGCATATACACCCCCATCCGCACACACACACGATGCGAGGGGAGTCACACACACACAGACACACACACACGATGCAGGAGGGATGTCACACACACATCCCCCTCCGCGCACACATCCGCACACACACATCCGCACACACACACGATGCGGGAGGGATTATACACTCCCACACACGCACACACCCCGCACACACACACACATACCCCCATCCCCGCGCACACACGCGATGCAGGGAGGGGATCACACACACACACACCCACACACGATGCGCGGGGGGAATCACACACACACACCCGTACACACACACCCGCACACACACACGATGCGGGAGGGATTATACACCCCCACACACGCACACACCCCGCACACACACACACATACCCCCATCCCCGCGCACACACGAGATGCAGGGAGGGATCACACACACCCCGCACACACACACACACACACGATGCGGGGGGTTGCGGGGGGATGTCGGGTCCCTCCCGGCCCCGCTCCGCCCCTCCTCGGGCACCTCGGGCTCCGGCACGCCGCCACCAGCCCCGCTTTGTCCCCACGGGTGCCAGCGGCGGGACCCCGGTCCCCACGCGGGAGGGGAGCCCCGTCCCCACGCCCCTCACTCCTCCGCCCGCTGCCAGGAGCCCGGGGCTCGGTGCCAACGTGCTGCGGCCGCCGGGCACCCCTCAAGCGGGGCGGGGGGCCGCAGCCCGGGCCACACGGTGGCGCGGGGGGCTCTGCCCCGGGGCTGCCGGGCGATCGGCCCTTCCGAGGCCGAGCTGCTGCAGCGGGCTGCGGGACGAGCGAGAGGCGGCAGAGGCGAGCGGCGAAGCGCCGGCGTCTCGGGGCCCGTCCCGGCGCCGCTCTCGTCGGGTGCTGCCGCGTCGGCTCCGCGGGCAATGCCCGTGGGATGCGTCTCCCGCAGAACCGGCTTTGTGATGGCGCAGAAATGCTGGGAGAGGCGCCGGCAGCTGCTTCCTCGCAGGCCCCGCCGGGAGCTCTTCGGCTGCTTGACGGGCTGCAAGAAACCTGCGGCACGACGGGGCAGCACCGCGAAACGCTCAGCCGGCCTCTGCTGCTCGCCCTGCCCCAGCCCGCAGAGCCACCTTTGGAGACACCAAACCGCAGCAGAGTCACTCCCCATCCCCGCTGCAGCGGCTCCTGGCTGCTCCCTCCCCTGTGCCACCAGCCCCGGGCCAGCAAAGGCTGCTCCAGATTGCTGCTCACCACGCGAGTGGCACACACAGGGCTGTAAAGCAGCAGCAATTCCCTCCCACACGCCCAGTTTGTGCTGGTTTTTGAACAGGGGGATTGTGTTGAGGTCAGGGAGATAATCCTGGTTTGCACAAGGGTCAATGTTTACACGGGCTGCAGTGTAAACGCAGCTTGCAGCCCTTCATCTCCACTTTTGGTAAGCGGGAGTGTTCAGCAGGACAGTGGGGTGACTTATCTCCTGCTCCAAACCCACCGAGACCAAAGCCAAGAGAGTATCGGGGCAGTGGTTTGGTTTGCCTTAGTACCAGGAGCTCTGAGTCAGCCTCTGGGACCAGAGCACGGGCTACCAAGTGTCCCAGAGTGTCCACCAGCTTCAGAACCACACCAGTTTTTGGCTGCTTCGGGTGATTGCAGCCAGGGCCTGGCTCTGTGGGGGTGCTGAGGGGTGGCACCGGGGCTGGTGGTGGCTCGGGAGGTGGCTCCTCCAGCCGCCAGGCAATGCTGGGATCAGGTCTGCTTGTTCCCACGTGCTTGGTGGTTTTCCCAGCCATAGCCAGGGCTGGGGCGGGGGGGAGCGATGGGCTGAGCTGTCCCCCTTCTCTGTGGCAGTGTGGGGAGAAACACGGGAGCTGGAGCTCGAGGCAGGATGGGTGCTGTGATGCCCACGGGCACACACGGCACGGAGGGTCCCTGCAAAGGGACGCAGAGCCGGAGGAGCCGGGCTGTATCTCCACAGCTTTGCCCTGTCCCTGCCGCCCTCTCGGACACCGAGCAGAGGCTGCAAGCCAGCGAGCAGCAAAGTCACCGTGACCCTTGTCCCGGGGAGGGCTGCCACGCAGCGACGGGCTCGGTGGTGCTGCCCGTGCCCCGGCAGCCCGGCCGCGGGAGGAGGGTCACACCACACCCCGGCTCGGCTCGTCCCTGTGTGTTTTCCGTGCTCAGCCCCGTGGCCCGGCGCTTCTGCGAGGGGGTCGTGGGGATACGACCCCTGGCCAAAGTGTCTTCTCTGGGTGCACGATGTGGTACTGGCTGCGGACTCATCCCTCGCCTTGGGGCTGCCGCGAAACAGCGAGAGGCTAATGCAAGCCGCAGAGCAAGCGGGGGCTGCTGGCAGGGAGAGGGAAGGACTCCGCACGTCACATCACGTCCCTGCGGAGCTCGTTAGACCCCTCCTGGTGCACCAGCATCATTGCCGCCGCCGCATCACATCCCGAAGGCAGCCGGGCGCGGGGAGGAGCGCTCGGAGGCTGCTCCTCTGCCTTTGGACGGGCGGTGCTGTCGGCAGCGATACCGTGTGGAATTCTCCCCTTTTCACACTGCAGCACGGCGTGTCCTGTCCCCGCAGGCTCACCACCGGGCCCGCACCGGGAACGGGCGGGGAACGGGCAGGGAACGGTGCACATTCACTGGAGCGACCCGAGGGACAGAGCCGCCCCCCGCCCCGGCTCGGGCTGAGGCTCCTACAGAGCCCTGAGCGGAAAATGGAGCCGTCGAGGTGGTGGCCGGAGCTCTGCCCGAGCAGGGCACCGAGAGCCCGCAGCCCCTGTGCTCCGCGGGCCCCGAGCACCGCACGCAAGCCGCGTCGCCGGCGGTGGGACCCGCGTTTCCATGCCCGGGCGGGCGGCTGCGGGAGCGGCCGCGGCAGAGCACGGGCGGGCGGGGGCCTGGAGCCGGCGGGGACAGTGGCACCGGCGCTGGCAGCGGCCGCCCGTCCCGTCCCGTCCCGTCCCGCCCCGTCCCGCCCCGCCCCGCCCCGCCCCGTCCCGTCCCGTCCCGTCCCGCCCCGCCCCGCCCCGTCCCGTCCCGCCCCGCCCTGTCCCGCCCCGCCCCGTCCCGTCCCGTCCCGTCCCGCCCCGCCCCGTCCCGTCCCGTCCCGTCCCGTCCCGCCCCGTCCCGTCCCGCCCCTCCCCGTCCAGTGGCCCCGGCCCGGCTGGGGCGGTGTTTGGGGGCGGATCCCGCTGTAGCCACGCCCCCCTCCCCCGCCCAATCAGCTCCTCCGCCTCCCGCCGCGGGGCTCCATTCTATTGGCCCACGTAGCACCCTCTCGCCCCCATCTCCCGCCGCAGCCAATCAGCAGCGGCCACCACGGCCCTGCGGCGGGGCGGGGCTCGGGGCGCGCCTATAAAGCCGCGGGGCCGCGCGCGGGGGGAGCCGCCGTCGCCGCCGCCGGTGCTGTCGGTCCCGCGCCCGCCATGGAGCCGCTGCCGCTGCTGGTGCGCAGCCCCACGCACCGGCACCCCGACCTCCGCCTCCGCGCCTGCCCCGCCTGGACCGTGCGCCGCCTCAAGGCCGAGCTGCGCCGCCTCGTGCCCGACGCCCCGGTGAGGGCGCGACCCTCGGCCCGCGCTGCGGGGCGAACAGGGGGATGTGGGGAGTGCGTGTGTGTGTGTGTGTGTGTGTGTGTGCGGTGATGGAGCTGCCGTGGGGCTCCCGGGCACGTCCCGGCTGAGCCCCTCCGGCCGCGGTGCCCCGGTGGCATCGGTCGCCCCGGTTGCGCTCCTCCGGCCGCTGCCCCTCGCGGGTGTCCCGGTGGCATCGGGTGCCCCGGTTGGGCTCCTCCGGCCGATGCCCCTCGCGGTGCCCCGGTGGCATCGGGTGCCCCGGTTGGGCTCCTCCGGCCGATGCCCCTCGCGGTGCCCCGGTGGCATCGGGTGCCCCGGTTGCATCGGCCGCCCCGGTTGCGCCCCGCCGACCGCGACCCCTCGCGGTGCCCCGGTTGCATCGGGTGCCCCGGTTGCGCCCCGCCGGCCGCTGCCCCTCGCGGTGCCCCGGTTGCATCGGTCGCCCCGGTTGCATCGGGTGCCCCGGTTGCGCCCCGCCGGCCGCAGCCCCTCGCGGTGCCCCGGTTGCATCGGTCGCCCCGGTTGCATCGGGTGCCCCGGTTGCGCCCCGCCGGCCGCAGCCCCTCGCGGGTGCCCCGGTTGCATCGGCCGCCCCGGTTGCGCCCCGCCGGCCGCGGCCCCTCGCGGTGCCCCGGTTGCATCAGCCGCCCCGGTTGCGCCCCGCCGGCCGCTGCCCCTCGCGGTGCCCCGGTTGCATCAGCCCGGCGGCCGCGCCGGCCGTGGTTAACCATTAACCGCCCGCTGCGGGGGCGGCGGGCGCGGGGAGCGCTGGTGCGGTGCGGCTGCGCTCAGGCTCCTCCCGGCGTGTTGGGCTTTGGAAGCCGGGCGGGCGGGTAACGGGGGGCACGGGGGTGTCTGAGGGTGCGAAGGCAGCAGTTGGTTCCCGTCCAGCCGCGGGCGTTGCGGGGCCGGGCTCCAGGACACGGACTGCCCCTGCCCTCGCTGTGGCAGATGCGGCTCCCGGCGGGCAGGGGCTGTACACGACCCCTCTCCTCTATCCATGAGATCAGAGGGTGCCCCCCACCCTCCTGGGAACACGGATGTTCTTGTCAGGAGCGTGTAGCAAAGGCAGCCCCTTTGCCAGAGGTGCTCTCCATCCTCCTGCTGACACAGAGCTCAGTGTTGCTGTGGTGGCATCAGCAGCGTTTGCCTGCTCCCCGTGCTGTGGGGGGCTGCTCCCAGCCTCGGGGCAGCCTGTCAGCCAGGCTTCACATGTGCTTGGCACAGCAACTCAGCCCATTCCCTTTGTTTTCTTCCTTCAAAGGCTGAAGAGGATCAAAAGCTGATCTATTCTGGGAAGCTGCTGCTTGATCATCAGTATCTGAGAGAGCTGCTGCCAAAGGTATCCAAAAAAATACCTTTTATGACGTGCTGAGCTGTGTCAGGGGAGAGGATTGTGCTTTAACTTCCCTTCCTTTCCCTTTCAGCACGGGGAGCTGCATGCTCTGCACTTGGTGTACAGGGTCAGGACTCCTGCCAGCGTGGAAGGAAGCAGTGCAGAGGTACTTGTGCTGTTAACATCCTCTGCAACTGAGGGCTCTGCCTGGAAAGGGGAAGTGTGCAGTGTCTGCTTTAAAGCTCACTGCTGCTGCAGAGCACTTGTGATGCTGGCACTTGTGACAACTGGTGTTTGGATTAAGCTGAGTAAAAACCTGACTCTGCAGTTCCTCAGTGAAGAGTCTCCTGGCATCTGTTAAATAACCAGGCTGTGATCTAGCTGTAGCAGGCTGCTCAGAGGAGAAATGCTTTCTGCTGAATTCAAATGGGGTTTGAGGCGTGTTCCTGGCTCTCTGGGGAAGGTGGCACAGCGGTGGAAGTGGTTCTGATCTGTTGGGAAGGAAGGAGGCTGCTGGCTGAAGCCCTCCCTTGCTCCCATTAGTGACTCAGCCTGGAGAGAGGAAGCCAAGGATGAGCCTCTGCACTTACTGGCCTTAAGTGAAAATGGCCAAACCCATTTTTTTCCATCCCACTGAGTGTGCTGATATGTCTAGAGGTGTGTTTGCCCTTTCTAGGCAACTGGAGCTTATCCTACCTGTGTCTGGTGGTTGTTTGATGTGACCCACCTTGGGTCTGGCTGTTAGATGGGCTGCCACAGAACAGCTCCTGAACTCTGTGTGCAGCAGTTTGTGTGTGCAGGTACAGCACAGCTGAAAGGCTTGGGTGCAGTTCCCTCTTGTTTCTTCCAGTTACACTCTGATAAGCAGCTGGGACCTGCTGCCACAACTACATGTCTCTTAAATAGACTCCAGCATGTCCCAGTGCTGGACAAGCCTTCCAATCACAAAGTGTTTCCTGAGATCCCAGCTAAACCTCCTCTGGTGCAAATTGAGGCAGTTTTCCTTTGACATGACAAAGAGCTTTCATAAGGAGCTTTAAAATACTGATGGAGGTGCTTGTGGCAGCACCCAGAGGCACCATGCAGGGTAGTTATAGTGTAGCAGTTACCTTGTGCATTGTCCTGAGGTAACCTCACTTCAACTGTCCCTAGGTTAAAGCTGACCAGCCAAAGTTATCCTCAGGAGCTAGTCAAGAGCCTTCCTCAAATGGTGACCATCTGAGACGCCCCTCTGGTGCCCAGCCTTCAGCAGAAGCCAGGAACAGGTAAATACAACTGCTGTGTACATCACTAGGGCTTTTAGAGTGTTGTCTTTGTGTTGGGTGCCAGCTCCCCATGCCAGCTGCCTGAAGTCTGCAGCGTGGGCCTGAGGTGATGAGCTGGCACAGAAGAGCTCTGGTGCATGTGGAAGGAGTTACAGGCACTGCTGTGTTAGGTGAGAATCTTCCCTCTGCCCACATGGGTGAGGAGATGTCTGTAATACTCCAGAGGAAGGAGTAAGACTGGCATTTGGATGCACAAAATGAAGCTGTTTCCACTGCCCTGTAACAAATGACTTGCAGTTGGTCCAGGATTTACTAATGGCTGTGTTCAACTTCTCACTAAGGTTGGAACCCCCTCAGCATCCCTTGCACAGTGTGGCTCCTGGCTTCTCTGCTTACACAACCTACAGCATGCTCCAGATGTCCTGGCTTCAGCAGATTTATGCAAGACAATACTACATGCAATAGTAAGTTTTGTGTCCCAAGCTAGCAGGGGGAAGTAGTAACTGTAGCACATGGCCATGGAGAGCTTCTGGCACTGCTTCCTCTTCTGGTGCTGTGTGGAAGACTCTTGTTCCAGCTCCCACTGAATGGGGTGGGAATGTCCCTCTGACTGTGCTCTGCTCACTGCTCAGGCTGCTGCTTTTGAAGTGGCAAATGGCAGATCTGACTCTTCCTGGGAGGGCAGGTGTCTGGAGTGTAAATCACACAATTGTGGGTTGGCAAAGCCCTGTAAGCTGCTGCAGTCCCAGCCCTGCCCAGCCCAGCACTGACCCACAGCCCTCAGCACCTCAGCTTTGGGATCCCTCCAGGGCTGGGCACTCCCCCAGCTCCCTGGGCAGCCTGGCACAGGGGCTCACACCCCTCTCAGGGAAACAGTTCTGCCTCAGCTCCAACCTCAACCTCCCCTGGGGCAACTTGAGGCTGTTTCCTCTTGTCCTGTCACTTGTTACTGGGAGCAGAGACCCTTTTATCCCACCCTCCTGTCAGGGAGCTGCTGAGAGCAGTGTCTCCTCTCAATCTTTATTGGTCATGGGTAGAATTTAACCCTTCTGTGACCTCTAATCTTGCTGCTTTCCCCTTGCATGTGGTGTGAGTCTGTGTGTACAGGTGTGCAAGTTCTCAGGGATGGTGTTAGGTGTGACAGGGTGCAACTCCAAGCCTCACTTGGCTCTCCTCTGGTTTCAGCTTGGCTTCTACTGCTGCATCTGCTGACCCATCCCACACACAGCACCCTCAGGAGATACCAGTGGCCTCAGTGACCCCTCCAGCTCCTCTCCCAGACCCTTTCCCAGCCCAGGATCAGCCTGGCAACCAGAACATTGCTGCTCCAGTTAATGCTGTGGCCAACCAGGAGCTGCGGCTCAACGCCCAAGGGGGTCCCATCATGGAGGAGGAGGAGGAGGGAGCCCGTCGAGACTGGCTGGACTGGCTCTACTCAGCAACACTCTTCTATGTCTTTGTCAACATTGTCTACTTCTACTCCAGTGTCAGCAGGTTCCTCCTGGTGATGGGTGGCACCGTCCTGATGTACCTGTAAGTGCAGGGGAGGTTTGCTGTGGTGTTCAGAGGTGCTGAGCTGAAGTGCTGAGCTCTGTGCTGCAGTTGAGCTTCATGTGACTTGTGCCTGGAAAGGGAGAGCTGCTCCTCTAGCCTGGTGCAACTCAGCATTTAGCAAAACCAGAAGGATAAGCCTGTGCTTGGAAGTAGATGAAGGTTGGGTGATAGTGGGGGATCTGCCCTGGCTTTGGTATTCATGCTTCTGGTGTGGCAGGTTTCCTCCCCAGAGAACTGCCTGGCACCCAAGGAGCTCAGTGCAATGCAGAGCAGACCCACACCTACATTCCATCTAGTAAATGACAAGTTGCTTGTTGGAGAAACAAGTGTTTGAAGCCTGGGCAGAGGAGCTGACACCTGCATCTGAGTCACCTCCCCATGCAGGGGCTTCTGCTGGATGTTACCTCGAGAGCTGCCTGAGCTGGGTGCAGTCTCCTGAGTTGCCTTTGGGCCTCCCTAGGGGTGGAGAAAAAGCTTGAGATAAGTCTTAGGAGCACAACAGAGATGGTGGGCCCTCAGCTGACATGCTTGGGATGCCCTGTCTGAGGAGGATCATGTCCTCTCCAGCTTTGGTCACCAGTGGAAGGAGGGATGTGGGGCTCTGCATTCCTGGTGGTTAGGGCTATGGGTTGAAGCTGGAGCTGAGGATCAGCTCCTCCATGCAGACTCAGAGAGCCAAGGTTATAATTGCTTCATGAAGTCCTTCAGTTTTACCATTGCTAATTCTAAATGAGAGGCTCTTGATGGTGGTACTTGGGTCAGGGCTGAAGGAGACCTTGATGTGCTGAGCAGCTGCTGCTGCAGCAGGAAGGAGCAATGTCTGAGCAGTGTCACTGTGTCACCTTCCCCAGGCACCAGGGTGGGTGGCTCCCCTTCAGACGAAGAGCACTTCAACCCTTCCCAGGCAATGCTGCTGCTCCTCAGGCTGCCCTCAACCAGGACCAGAACAATAACTTACAGGTATTGTCTCCCTGTGTTTCCAAACCATGATGATGAAGCCTTGTGAAGTTTTCATTCCAGTTTGCTAATGACATGTAGCTGCAGAAACGTCTCTGTAAGCTTCTTGGGAAGCTGTGTTCCATGAGGGACCAACTGGCAGCTTGAGTCTTGCTTTGATGTAGCTGCTTCATCTGTTCCACAAAATATTTGGGGCTGAATGGCATCTTGCAGCTGCCTCTGGCCTTGAGGGATGTCCTGGAGAGTGGCTCCTTGTGGGCTGAGCGGGTTCTGTAGCTGCAGCTGGGGTCTGGGCTGTCCCTCTGTGGCAGGAGCAGAGTCTTGTATTTCCAGCTGACACTTCTGGGTGGTGTCAGTGCAAGGTCAATACTTGGGGAATAACCACACAGTTCCCCTGATGTGATGCTTCATGTCTGTCCTAAATGCTCTTGGACACATGGCATGAGTTTAACCAGTAACCCCAGTGTGCAGCTTGAGGGTTTTGACTTTGTGCCTGGCTGGGGATGCTCACAGGCTTTTTAGCTTCTGGCAGTGCCATCTGGGTGACAGAAGATGCTGTCTGACACCTGGCTCTTCGAGGGCATTGCTGAAGTGATCTCACTCACCAAGCAGCTTTGGTTTCTTGCAGGGGGGAAATGCAGCCAGAGCAGATGAACCTGAGGCCCCAGTCAACGAGGGACAAGCTCCCCAAGAGCTGCAGCAGGCCAAGCTTTCCTTTGTGAGCACAGCATGGGTCTTTTTCAAGACTTTCTTTGCCTCCCTTCTTCCAGAAGGGCCTGGAGTGACCCACAACTGACTTGTCAGCAGTCTGCTTCTCTCAAACCACAACAGGCTTTAGTCTGAGTGAATCAGACACCAGCTCCAAACCTGGAGTGAGAGTGGATGGCCCTTCCTCTGGCTCTCACTGACCAAGCAAAGCTGCAAAAGAAGCCTTAAGTCCTCACAGCCTAGAGATGAAGATGCTTGGCCAAAGAACTTTGCTCTGTAGCATTTATTAGGCCCCTGTGTAGAGGCTTGGCCTTGTGAACTTGTGTGCTAAAATGCACAGGCTCGAAGCAGAACACGTCTGAGAAGCAAATTGCTGCTTCTGTGCAATGTGATTCCTGTTGGAATGTTTCAGAAGCTATTTAAATTACACTGAGTGTAGGATCTCAATCAACAAAGCCACAGATGCATCAGCAGAGGTTTGTGGGTTCAGCTCTGCCTGGCAGGAGTGTAATGAAGATGGGAACTTCCTCACTGCTTTGGGAAGCACAGTCAAAGCAGCCCCATGCCTGTGTTCAACTGGGCTGCATTCTCCCTCCAGAGCACCTCTTGCATTACTTCATGTGGTCCCTTTAATTTCTGATGTGATTTAAGGGCTTTGATTGCAATAAAACTCGCTGGCATTTATATCTGTGCTCCTGCAGGCTGTACAGCAATGGGCAGGCTACTTGTGCAAGGCACAGGATGGGCTCTCACCTTGTGTTCAGTGGTAAAGCAGCAGAAGGGAGTGGGGATAGGAGGGGAAAAGATGCTCACAGGGTGAGGGACTGAGTCAGCTCAGCCTAGAGGCAGGCAGTGGCAACAGGCAGGAGTTGGGGAGGGTGAGGGAGGAGGTGAGACAGAGCATGGGCCTTAAATCACTGGAGGGAACTCAGGGGAAAAGGAGCCTTGCAGCTTCCAGAGCAAAGCTGCTGAACCAGTGTGGGAAGAGTGTAGGGGTCTTCTGGGAATAACATGACCCTGTGCTGTGCCACAAGTGGCAGAGAACAGAAAGGGCCTGGAGGCTCTGGCTTTAGGAAGCTGGGTTTGTCTTGGCTAATGCTTCAAGCTGTGTGGTTCTGTTTGTTTCAGTTCTCTTTGTGCTTGCAAGCACAGCTGCAGCTCCCATCCTGCTTCAGCTGGGGTGGGCTGTGCAGGGCTTCCTGCAAAGCAGAGGGTTGTGCAGGTGGTGATGGCAAAGTGAGCAGCAGGTTGTCTGCTGCTCAGTCTCCTGCCAGCCTCTGGCAGCTTCCCCCAGGGGGGAGCAGAGGGAGAAATGCAGGGTCTGGCTGCTCCAGCATTCTTTCTTCTTGCTGCAGGAACTTGCAGCTGAGCAGCTGCTGGAGGAGTGGTTGGAGTCCTGTGTGGCACCCAGGGCCTGCTCCATGAGCTGAGCACAGGGCCACAGATGTGATGAGAGTAAGGTTGCTGCTGAGCAGATAAGCTGAGAGCTGTTTCACTTCTGCAGGTGCTTCTTGTCCCTGTTCCCAGCAGCTGGGGACATCCCAGGGGCTGTGTGCTTGCCCAGCAAAGGGTTGTGACCTCCTTTGGGTCTTTGCCCTGGGATCCAGCCCTCACTGTGAGATCTTGCCAGTGGCATTTGCAGAGCTGTACACACAAAGGGGATCCCCTCAGATGTGTTGGGCCAGCTGGAGCCTGACACCAGGGCTGCTTCCCCCATCATGTCCCCCAACAGCACCTTCATCACCTCATTCTGACCCCTTGGCTTCACAAAACAGCTCTGGAAATAGCTGCCAGTATTTAATGTCTGAACATCAGAGGGAGGTGCCCCAGCCCTGGTCCCAGACTTGTGCTGAGGGGCTGGAGGCCAAGTAAGGAGGGTTGGGTAAAGACTGGGAGATGCTGCTGCTTGGCCCATGTCTTGTCTGCAGAGAGACTGCCCAGAATGTCTTATTTTAGCCCTGAAAGTTGTATTTGCTCTTTCAGTCTGGGTTTGGCAGTGTGGAGTCAGTGCTGCAGGAGCAGCCCTCTGCTCTGCCTGGCTCCAGCCCATCTGCCCCAGCTGGGAGCAGCCTGCACTGGGGCCACCTGTGTGGACCAGCTTATGTTTTGGGGGTTTTGGAGGTGGTTATGGGTGATACTGGTAGGGAAGAGGAGAAACCAGGTTGGGTTTGGAGGAGTTTCATGGAACACCCTGTGGCATCTCATGGTCAAAGAGCTCTCCTGGGTGACCTCCCCTCCCAGGTGCTAGCTAGCTTGTGAACTGGGGGATTTTAATGGAGTTTATTTGCTGCTTGTTGTGGCCACAAGTTTTCCCTGTGAGAAACAGCCTCTCTTCAAAGCTGGGTCTCTCTTCAACCCAAGATTCCTGCTGCTTGGGGCTTGACAGCCCATCCCTGGGCAACGTGAGGTGCGTGCTCTGCAGGGGCTGCTGCTGGGTGTGAGGCATCCACCATGGCCTTGTTGTGGCTGTGAGGGGAGCAGCTGGCCCTGGGCTTGCCCCCAGGCTTGCCCCTGTGCTGGTCCAGGGCCAGGCTGCAGCGTGGGGGCTGCTGGAGCCCATCCTGTGTGTGGCTGGGCTACCTGGAGGCTTATCTCAGGAAGCAGCTGCAGGGTAACCCTGGATGTTGGGGTCAGTGCAGCACAGAGATGGATGGCTTTGTGCCTTGCCTCTGCTCTGCACAGTGTGGGGATAAAACCAGCCCTGGTTGTAGGAGGAGCCCCAGCAAGGTGGGAATGTGTCTGTGTGCAGGGCCTCACGCAGCAAGTGGGTAGCAGCACATCTTCCAGGGTCCCTTTTGCAAGCACTGCACAGCAGCTTGGCCATTTAACCTTTCCCTTGGGTCTGAAGGCTTGCCCTGCCTCCTCTTAGCCCAGTTTAACCTTTCTTTGGGTTGTTTTTAAAGCTGCCCTGCCTCCTGCTAGCCTGACCTTGCCCTGGGAGGAGGTGGGAGGGCTGCTGTGTCCCTGCTGGTTACTCCAGGGCACAGATGCTCACGGCATCCACCTTGCACGTGCCGCTGCTATTGTAGGCACAGAGGCTCCAGCCTTCCTGTGCTGCTGGAGGTCACTGCCCGGCAGTGCCCTGTCCTCCCATGCTCCCAGCTCAGCTCAGTTGCCAGCAGCAGCCTCTGAGGCAGAGACAGGACAGAGGAGCTGGGCTGGGAGGGGGCTGGAGCCGCACCAGAGCTGCCACAACCAGCTCCTGGGTTCTGGGTTCTTGGTCTTTTGGTGCTTCTCTGTCCTGAGGTGCCAGTGAGAGCCCTGTATGAAAATGCCCTGCTGTTCCCATCCCTGCCTGCTGCTCTGAGCTGGGGCCCTGGCCACAGGAGTGGCTGTGGCCTCCTGGATCCTGCTCTGCTGACAGTTTACAGCGACCAACAGCAGTGGTGGCAGCCCCAGAGTTGTTCAGTGAAACTGAACCTGTGCTCAGTGCCCAGCAGTGGGCAGGGGAGAGCCCTGGGCTGCTGTCCCAGGGTGAGGAACAGCCCCCTGCAGCAGCACAGACTGGGGGGGACCTGCTGCAGAGCAGCTCTGGGACAGGGACCTGGTGGGTGAGAACAAACTAACCATGAGCAGCAACGTGCAAGAAGCCACTGGCAGCCTGGGGGCATCAAGTGTGGGCAGCAGGGTGAGGGAGGTTCTGCTCCCCCTCTGCTCTGCCCTGCTGAGGCTTCAGCTGGAGTCCTGTGGTCAGTTCTGGGCTCCCCAGCTCCAGAGAGACAGGGAACTGCTGGAGAGAGGCCAGGGCAGGGCCAGCAAGGTGCTGAGGGGCTGCAACATGTGTGTGAGGAGGAAAGGCTGCAGCCCTGGGGCTGTTGAGCCTGGGGAAGAGAAGCCTGAGCTCAGGGGCACCTCAGCAGTGCTGAGAAATGCCTCAAGGGTGGGTGTCAGGAGGATGGGGATGGGCTTTGCTCTGTGGTGCCCATGGACAGCACAAGGGGACATGAGCCAGAACACAAACAGTTCCCCTGGAACACAAGGAGCAAGTCCTTTGGTGCTGAGGTGAGGGACCCTGGCCCAGGCTGCCCAGGGAGGGTGTGGAGGCTCCTTCTCAGGAGGTTTCCAACCCCAGCTGGACACGTTCCTGTGCCCCCTGAGCCAGGGGCAGCTGCTGGAGCAGGGGCTGGGGCTGCAGCAGCTCTGCAGGGCCCTGCCAGCCCCACCACGCTGGGCTTCTGTAAAGCCCGTGGGATTTAAACCCCCGTGTAAGCCGCCTGAGCCCCGTGCAGAGCCTCCAGGGCACAGTGAGCACCGGCAGCATCCCGCAGCCTGCAGTGGGAGCTGTGTGGCCGGGTCAGTGACCGTCAGTGCCTCCCGCAGGGCACCCGAGGCCGTTCACTTTCTCACCTCAGGAAGAAAAACATCGTGGCAGGGACAACGGGGCTCCCGGGAGGAAACGTGTCCCCCCGGCTGGCGCGGGGAGCGTGGGGTGTGTGCCAGGGAGAGGAGGGGGGTCGGTCAGCAGGGTCTGTGTGTGCTCCTGCAGCCTTGCACAGCCTCACCCTCCCGTCTCCATCGGTCTGTGGTGGCAGAGTGGTTGGTGGGAGTTGCTGCTGGTGTAATCTCCCTCTGTTTGGTCCTGGAGCTCGTTTTGGGACGGGGTGCAGGGGGATGGGGGCATGCAGGGGTCACAGGGATTGCATGGGAATGTGGGTTTCCAGCATTCCCCAAACTGCAGCTGAAGCCACGTGCACAAAAAGCTCTGGCTTGGGAGTTTCTTCTCTCTCTGGAAGGTGACAAAGCAAAGAAAATGCAGCTGAGAGAGAGATCCCTCCCTTCCCTGGCCTGTGCTCCACTTCCTCCCAGTGTGCCTGAAGTCAGCCCTGAAACAGGGAGTGCAACATCTGGCACGTTTCTGTGTGAAGGACAAAGGATGAACTGGCTGGGGGCAGAGTGTGAGGCTGCTCCCTTGACTTTCTGCCCTCCCAAGCTGCACCCTCCCTCCAGCTCTGCCCCTGCCTCGCTGTGTGTCAGAGCAGCCCTGGCAGGAGGGCTCTGAAGGAAGCTCCAGGGAGGTGAGGAAACGTGTGAGGAGCTTTGATAAGTGGAGGAAGCAGGTCATGTCCTGCTTCGGATGGGCTGCTATGAAAGCAGCCCTTGTCCCAGCCCAGAATCAGTCCCTGTGCTCTGCCTGAGGATGCCCTGGGCTGGCAGGATGGGGCTGGGGACCCTGGGGGTCCTGCTGCTCCTCGTGCAGGCGGCAGCAGCCTGTGAGTTTGGGCCCTTCCCATACGGTGACACCGGCATCGTCTGCAGGATGACCAAAGCTGCGGCTCTGCTGTGTAAGTGCTGCCTCTGCCCTGCCCAGAGAGGGCTCTGAGGGAAACCCCAGCCCAGGGAGGGGGCTCCTGCTTCCCCTGCTGCTGTGGGAACTGCTTGTCTAGTAGGAGATGGGGAAGGAGCACAAGGGGCTGGGGAGGGGCTGAGGGAATGGAGGTGTTGAGCCTGGAGAAGAGGAGGCTGAGGGGAGCCAGGAGCCCTCTCTGACACTCCCTGCCAGGAGGCTGCAGGGAGCTGGGGGTCAGGCTCTGCTCCCAAGGAACAAATGCCAAGACAAGAGGAAAGGGGCTTAAGTTGCCTTTTGCCAGGAGGAGACCTTTGTGCTCTTCCCCTTCCAATGGGGTTTCCCATCTGAGGGGCAACTGCAGGGTCTGGGGCAGTTTGGTCCCTGCTCTGTGTCAGCTGCACAGGCAGCAGCTCAGAGGCAGGGTTTGGGTTGTGTGCAGCTGCTCAGCAGCCCTGCACATCCCTCAGCATTGGCCCTCAGCCCCTTCACAGCTATTGCAGGGGAGGCTGAGCTTGGAGCTGAGGCAGAACTGTTTCCCTGAGAGGGGTGTGAGCCCCTGTGCCAGGCTGCCCAGGGAGCTGGGGGAGTGCCCAGCCCTGGAGGGATCCCAAAGCCCTGGAGCTGAGGTGCTGAGGGCTGTGGGTCAGTGCTGGGCTGGGCAGGGTGAGGCCAGGGCTGGCACTGCAGCAGCTTCAGGGGCTTTGCCAACCCAACTAATTCTGTGTATTAACAGCTGCCTGGGGGCACAGTTCAAGTGTGGGCACCTGAACTGGAGAGCTACACCTCCTCAAAGGTCCCCAGCCTCTTCCCTGAGTCCAAGTTCTTAGTGTTCCTCCTGGCTGGGGGCTGCTGTGATGGAGGAGCCACAGCAAATGTTTGATTCCCCAGCTCTTGGATCTGTGTGCAGAAGGGGAGACACAAGGGGTTCTGTGCTGCTGTGGGTTTAACTGCAACGGTTTGGGGGCTTTGAGGAGGGGAAAGAGTCATTAGTGCTTCTGCAAAGCTCTGTCCCATTCCCCTCAGGAGCAGGATGTGCAGGGGAGGGTGCTGGGCCAATTGAAGAGAAGGTACTTCTGGAAGGGAAAACCTGCTGCATCAGCTTGTGCCTGAGGCTGGGATGGGCTGGGTGAGGAGAATGGGCCCAGAGTCTGAGGTTTTCCTTTGGAGAGCCAAGAGCTGACTGCAGCACGAGCCAGCAGCAAGCAGCTGGGGTAGAGTCCACAGCCTGTTCTGTGCAAGGATGGGGCCAGCCTCAAGCTCCCCAGAACCTGCCAGGGTGCAGGGGAGGTGTGTGAAAGCTGGGGATGGTCAAAGCCCAGCCCATCAGCTGCTAAAGTGACCGACCCCCTTGGCTTTATTTCCTTACTCCCAGGGAAATACCTTGGATGAAACTCCTCTGTAGTGCTGTAACCCAGAGGGTGAGCCTGCCTTTGCAGCTCCAGTTTGGTAGCTTTGCCCTTTTTTCTTCCACTGACAGTGAACCAGGAAACAGCTCAGCTCATCCAGACAGCCTTCAGAAACGCCAGGTTCCCCAACGTCACCGGCGAGCGCTCCGTGCGCCTCCTGGGCACCGTGGCTTACGGGCTCAGCAAGTGAGTGTGGGCCAGGGGGCACTGGGCAGCCCTGCAGGGAGCAATGATGTCCTGGGGCAAGCACAGCCTGTGCCCTGTGCCCTGCAGACAGCCTGCATGGCAGTGCTGAGGCTGCTGATGTGGCGTGGAAGGGCTCTTCCAGCTGGGTGGGCAGCGAGGGAGGCAGCACGTAGAGCACAGCTCTGGGGCTGCAGCTCTGGGCTCGTGGCCCACAGGTGCTGCCCATGGCACTGGGTGGCAGAGGGACACAGCCAGGGCTGCTGGAGCTGCCTGGGGCAGTGGGATGTCACTTGGCCACATTTGGTGCCAAACCACGCTGGGTTTCACTGCCCTACCAACTTGGGGACAGCAAGTGTGATGGTGCAGGGATGGGTTCCTGTGTGACCTGCTCTAGGTGGCCCTGCTCTGGCAGGGGGGTTGCACTGGAGGAGCTTTCCAGGTCCCTTCCAGCCTTTGAGACCCTGTGAGTGCAGCTGACACAGTGCTGCAGGGGCTGAGTGCTGCTGTTTCTGCAGCACCTTGCTCCCTGTTTCATGTTCAAAAGCTCCCCGAGCCCAGAGCTGGCACAGGGCCCTTGGACACCCCACGTCCTCAGGAGCAAAACTCTCTCAGCTGGTCACAGATAACAGCCCTGGGCTTGGGGACAAACTGGGTTTCTGTTGTTTCTAGCATCCAGGTCAATGATTTGTCCATAGAGAAGAGTGAGGTGGAGCTCAAGGAGAACGATGCCATCCACATTGCCATCAAAAACGTGACGGCTGTCTTCAAAGGGACCCTGAGCTACAGCTACACTGGGGCCTGGTTGTAAGTACCTGGCACTGGGCCTGGCCTGGGGCCATGCAGAGGGACCACGCTCCTCTGAGGAAAGGCTGCAGCCCTGGGGCTGTTGAGCCTGGGGAAGAGAAGCCTGAGCTCAGGGGCACCTCAGCAATGCTGAGAAATGCCTCAAGGGTGGGTGTCAGGAGGGTGGGGATGGGCTTTGCTCTGTGGTGCCCAGGGACAGGACAAGGGGTGATGGACATGAGCCAGAACACACACAGCTCCACTTAAACACAAGGAGCAAGTCCTTTGGTGCTGAGGTGAGGGAGCCCTGGCCCAGGCTGCCCAGGGAGGGTGTGGAGGCTCCTTCTCAGGAGGTTTCCAAACCCCCTTGGACATGTTCCTGTGCCCCCTGAGCCAGGGGAAGCTGCTGGAGCAGGGGCTGGGGCTGCAGCAGCTCTGCAGGGCCCTGTCAGCCCCACTACTCTGGGGCTCTGGGATTCTAGCAATGCCAGCATTGCTTACTGCCTGAGTGAGGCAAGATTTTAGCCTCATCACCCCTCTCCTCATCTTGCTTTCTGCCTTTCTGTCTTCACCATCACCCTTTGCATGAGCAGACACGATGGCCAAAGCGTGCAGGTTGCCTTCTCCCCTCCCCTTTCACTGCTCTATAAACTTTGAGAGGCTGAATGCTCTCCTTCTCCAAAGTGCCACTGAGGTGGTGGTGTGCAGTGGTTCCAAAGCCAGTCTGAGGTGTGCTGCTGTGTGCTGGGGCTTTGCACACTGCAGTGCCTGGGGTCTGACAAACCCACCCCCCAGGGCTGCCAGGGAGAAGCTGCTCTGGGGACAGGCTGGGAAATGTTCTCTCTTCTGCCCTTGCAGTTTGCAGCTGCTTCATTCAGTGGATTTTGAAATCGAGTCCTCCATTGACCTCCAGATAAACATCAAACTGAGTGAGTGAGGGCTGGGGATGCTGGGCTGCAGGGAGGTGCTGAGTGAGGGCTGGGGATGCTGGGCTGCAGGGAGGTGCTGAGTGAGGGCTGGGGATGCTGGGCTGCAGGGAGGTGCTGAGTGAGGGCTGGGGATGCTGGGCTGCAGGGAGGTGCTGAGTGAGGGCTGGGGATGCTGGGCTGCAGGGAGGTGCTGAGTGAGGGCTGGGGATGCTGGGCTGCAGGGAGGTGCTGAGTGAGGGCTGGGGATGCTGGGCTGCAGGGAGGTGCTGGGTGAGGGCTGGGGATGCTGGGCTGCAGGGAGGTGCTGAGTGAGGGCTGGGGATGCTGGGCTGCAGGGAGGTGCTGAGTGAGGGCTGGGGATGCTGGGCTGCAGGGAGGTGCTGAGTGAGGGCTGGGGATGCTGGGCTGCAGGGAGGTGCTGGGTAAGGACTGGGGATGCTGGGCTGCAGGGAGGTGCTGAGTGAGGACTGGGGATGCTGGGCTGCAGGGAGGTGCTGAGTGAGGGCTGGGGATGCTGGGCTGCAGGGAGGTGCTGGGTGAGGGCTGGGGATGCTGGGCTGCAGGGAGGTGCTGAGTGAGGGCTGGGGATGCTGGGCTGCAGGGAGGTGCTGAGTGAGGGCTGGGGATGCTGGGCTGCAGGGAGGTGCTGGGTAAGGACTGGGGATGCTGGGCTGCAGGGAGGTGCTGAGTGAGGGCTGGGGATGCTGGGCTGCAGGGAGGTGCTGAGCGAGGGCTGGGGATGCTGGGCTGCAGGGAGGTGCTGAGTGAGGGCTGGGGATGCTGGGCTGCAGGGAGGTGCTGAGTGAGGGCTGGGGATGCTGGGCTGCAGGGAGGTGCTGAGTGAGGGCTGGGGATGCTGAGCTGCAGGGAGGTGCTGAGTGAGGGCTGGGGATGCTGAGCTGCAGGGAGGTGCTGGGTGAGGGCTGGGGATGCTGGGCTGCAGGGAGGTGCTGAGTGAGGGCTGGGGATGCTGGGCTGCAGGGAGGTGCTGAGTGAGGACTGGGGATGCTGGGCTGCAGGGAGGTGCTGAGTGAGGGCTGGGGATGCTGGGCTGCAGGGAGGTGCTGGGTAAGGACTGGGGATGCTGGGCTGCAGGGAGGTGCTGGGTGAGGGCTGGGGATGCTGGGCTGCAGGGAGGTGCTGAGTGAGGGCTGGGGATGCTGGGCTGCAGGGAGGTGCTGAGTGAGGGCTGGGGATGCTGGGCTGCAGGGAGGTGCTGAGTGAGGGCTGGGGATGCTGGGCTGCAGGGAGGTGCTGGGTGAGGGCTGGGGATGCTGGGCTGCAGGGAGGTGCTGAGTGAGGGCTGGGGATGCTGAGCTGCAGGGAGGCTCTGTATGTGTGTGTGTGTGTGTGTGGAGAGGGGCTTCCTCCAGAGACAGCAGCACAGTGGGGAGCATCCCAAGGCTGGAAGTGGGTCTCTGCAGCCCTGTGCACACAGGCCAGCAGGTGACACAGCCCTCAAAGACTTCATAGCTTGAACAGATGAGGCAGAGGAAGCTGGTGTAGTAATGCTGATTGGTGCCAGCTGCAAATTAGGAGTGGCCTGGCCTCCTGGACTCTTTTCAGGACCAGCTTTTCTTCTCCTGCTGCTCAGGATGGCTTGAACACCCATGGGGATGTTTCAGAAGAGTGAGCCAAGTGAGAGCTTTAGTGCAGGAGGTCTGAGCTGCCTTACAGCCTCCTTTTTTTAGCTGTCTCCAGGTCAGAGCCCAAGATGTGCTCTGGGAAACAAAGCCTCTTCCTCAGCAAGCTCAATAGATTCAGCCTAGAAAGGGACAGAGGCAAACTACCCCCCATAAGGAGTGAGGGGGATGTGAATTATCACATGTGCCTCAAAAGATCTTTTCCTGCCTCAGAACAGGTTTTCCTGGTTAGGTCCTGGGGCAGAGCAGCACCAAGCTGTATTGCAGCTCTCTGCAGTGGGACCCCATTCCCCCTCTGTCTGGTCTGTGGCTGGGCTCTCCTGGGCCAGGGGGACATGGGGACAGCTGAGGATGAGCTGGAGAAGCTGGCAGGGATCCATATGAAGCATGAAAAGGGTGGCCAGCAGGCTTGCTGAGCTGGAGCTGTGAGCAGAGCCTCTCCATCCAGGCGTGAGGGAGCCCTGTCTGACCCCACTATGCAGGCTCCTGAATGTCCTGGAAGCATCCCCTGGGAGATGTGGGGAGCAGAGCAGTGATCAGGAGGTGTGAGGGGCTCTGGCTGCCTCTCTGCCCTGATGCCCTGCTCTCTGCACACTCACCCTCCTCATCTCTTTGCCTCTTTTCCTGCAGTGTGCCAGAAGGAGCAAGTGGCTGCTGATGCCTCAGACTGCTACCTGACCTTCCACAGGCTGACACTTCACCTCCAAGGAGACAAGGAGTGAGTCTGTCTCCTTTCCAAAGCAGGCTGAGCTCACCCCCAGTCCCTTCTCCCCCTGGGGCAGCCCTGACTCTGCTCCCTGTCTCACACAGGCCGGGCTGGCTGAAGCAGCTCTTCACAGATTTCATCTCCTTCACTCTGAAGCTGGTTCTGAAGGGCGAGGTGAGGCCTGGGCACGTGGGGCTGTGTGTGAGGCAAGGATGGTTTGTACACCACACACTGCTCTGCTCATCTCTGATGGTGCTGGGGGAGAGGAGAGAGGCTGTGCTGGCACTGGCATCTCTGATGGTGCTGGGGGTGAGGGGAGAGGCTGTGCTGGCACTGGCATCTCTGATGGTGCTGGGGGTGAGGGGAGAGGCTGTGCTGGCACTGGCATCTCTGATGGTGCTGTGCTGACCAACAGCCCACAGATCACAGAATCGTCATCTGGGTTGTTAAAGCCCTTGAAGCTGCTGCAGTCCCAGCCCTGCCCTCACCCTGCCCAGCCCAGCACCACCCCATGGCCCTCAGCACCTCAGCTTTGTGTCTTTTAGATCTTACCATGAGGCCCAGCTCTGCTCCTCAACCCAAAAACCTACTCCCACCTCCAGTTGTTCCCTTCTTTTCCTCTTTTAGGTGTGCAATGAAATCAATTTCCTTGCCCAGATGCTGGCAGGTTTTGTCCATGAGTTAGCAGGTAAACAGCTTGGTTTTTCGTGCTTTCTTTCTGTTTGCTTTTCATGTGCAAGGTTTCACCCCTGAGCCCCAGCAGGGCAGTGGCCACATCCATCCAAAAAGCCCTTGCAGGAGCTGTAGGGGCTGCCAAGCCCCCACAGGACAGGGAACACACCTCAGCAGTGCTGTGCTGGAGATTCCCTGCCTCAGGCTGGTTTTTAGGGGTGATTGCCCTGGTTGAAAGACACACTGCAGTTCATGTCTCCTTCATTGAGTAGTGACCTGAAGTGCAGGAGAGGCTGCAGAAGGACTGATGTTGGCTGTCTCTCTGGAGCTGGGGAGCCCAGAACTGGCCACAGGACTCCAGATGAGGCCTCAGCAGGGCAGAGCAGAGGGGCAGCACAACCTCCCTGGCCCTGCTGCCAACACTCTTGATGCCCCCAGGCTGCCATTGGCTTCTTGCCCACTAGGGCACGTTGCTGCTCATGGTTAGTTTGTTCTCACCCAGCACTGCCAGGTCCCTGTCCCAGAGCTGCTCCCCAGCAGGTCACCCCCAGCCTGTGCTGCTGCAGGGGGCTGTTCCTCCCCAGCTGCAGGACTCTGTCCTTGCTGCACTTCATGAGGTGTCCTTTTCTACCTTGAACTCCCAGTCCCTTTCTGCAGCCCTAGAAGTGACTGTCACAAGCTGTGCTCCAGGTCATGCTCCTGCTGTGAGGTTTGTCTTTCTTTCTTCCTGCAGATAATTTTGTCCAGGATGAGGATATTAAAATTGATCTCTCCCTTGCATCAGTTCCTTTAATAAAAGCCAATTACTTGGAATCACATCACAAGGTAAAGTGACCCAGGCTGCTCAGAGAGCAAAGGTTTTGTGGGGATAGTGTCTGCTGGAGGGCTGGGGGCTGGTCCCTTTGCTGCTGTGCCAGAGCTCACCCAACCCAGCAGCCTGCCCTCTGCTCTGAGCCCAGCCAGCCAGGCTTCTGCCTCACCACAGCCTCAGGCAGCGACATTCTGTGCTGTCTCCCTGCTGCTCCTGCCACCCAACACACTTCCCTTCCTCCAAAGGGCCTTGTCCTGTACAAGAACTTCTCAGATGCCCTGGGAGACTCAGTGTTCTCACCATCTCTGCTGTCTGAGGCCCGGATGCTCTACTTCTGGGTGTCTGAGCACCTCCTCAGCTCTCTGGCTTCAGCAGCGTTCCTGGACCGGCGCCTGGTCGCAACCATCGCAGGGGAGAAGCTGCAGGTGATTCCAGGGCTGCTGCCCTCCTTACCTCACCCATCAGCTTTTGGGGGAGAGAGGAAAAGGTTCTCACAGCACTGAGGGGGTTTCTGTTTTGGAGAGAGCAAGCAGTCAGTAGCCTGTAGTCAAGTAGTAGCCCAGATCATGGTCAGAATGGGCATCTTCATATGAAGGCTGTGCTGGCAGGCAGTGTCATCCCTGAGAGGGACACCACCAGCTGACAGAAAGCAACTGTCAAGCAGCTGAAGGAGAAACAGGCTGCCCAGAGGGGTTGTGGAGGCTCCTTCCTTGGAAGGCTTCAGGACCCACCTGGACATGTTCCTGTGTGACCTGATCTAGGTGAAGCTGCTTCTGCAGGGGGTTGAGCTGGATGTGCACTGGGGGTCCCTTCCAACACCACCATTGTCTGATTCAATGAAAAGGGCTGAGTTTGGGAGGATGCCAGCCATGCCTGTGGCCTGGCCCCAAGCCCCACAGCAGCTCTGGAGCCCAAGCAGCCTGCTTCAGGGCTGGCCAGAGCCTTGTGACTGTCCCAGCCTGTGTGTGTGTTCCACAGGCGCTGTTTGAAGTGGAGGACACGGCGGTGCAGCAGAAGGCCGTGCAGATGGTAACGTCTGGCTCCTGCTCTGTGTCACAGCAGGATAGAAATGCTGGGTTCTGTTTTCATGGGGGCTCTGTTGTGTTGTAACAGGTTGTGTCCCTTCTCTCTGAGCCTTGTGTGGGCCTGATGGGGAAAAATAGGGGTTCATGTATCCAGGGTTTACTGTGTCCAATTCTGGGCTCCCCAGCTCCAGAGAGACAGGGAACTGCTGCAGAGAGGCCAGGGCAGGGACAGCAAGGTGCTGAGGGGCTGGAACATGTGTGTGAGGAGGAAAGGCTGCAGCCCTGGGGCTGTTGAGCCTGGGGAAGAGAAGCCTGAGCTCAGGGGCACCTCAGCAATGCTGAGAAATGCCTCAAGGCTGGGTGTCAGGAGGATGGGGATGGGCTTTGCTCTGTGGTGCCCAGGGACAGGACAAGGGGTGATGGGCACAGGCTGGGACACAAACAGTTCCCCTGGCCCAGGAGGAGCAAGTCCTTTGGTGCTGAGGTGAGGGAGCCCTGGCCCAGGCTGCCCAGGGAGGGTGTGGAGGCTCCTTCTCAGGAGGTTCCCAACCCTCCCTGGACATGTTCCTGTGCCCCCTGATCTAGGTGGGAGCTGCTTTAGCAGGGGGTTGACTGGATGATGTCTAAAGGTCCCTTCCAGCCCCCAGCATTCTGTGATTCTATGCTTGAGAAACCATTGTGCTTTGCAAAGGAGGTTTCTCCACCCCTCGTGCTGGTGCAGCTTCCCTGAAACCCAGCTGAGTTATTTGGCTTGTGTGAACTGGAGGAGGAATTGGGGGCTACCAAAGGGGTGCTGCAGCTGTGTGGCAGGTGGAACAGGGGCATGGAATGGACAAAGCCTGACTCTTCTGGTGCTCCTTCCTCGAGCAGATTTTCCAAGGAGCCTCCTACAACGAGTCTGTGGCCAAGGTGTGGAGTCTTGCCCACCCCCAAATCTCTGTTCAGCCTGAAGGGACAGTTGTGAAGTCCTTGGTAGCAGCAGAGGTCAACATCTTTCCAGCAGGAGAAGAGCCCCTGATGGTTCTGTACATGGAGAAGGTCAGTTCTTCCTCCTCCTGACTCTGAAGTCCTCGGGACAGACTCCATGCTGAGTCTGGACCTCTCTTGGTGCTCAGGGCCAGGAACTGCAGGGAATGCTTTGGGAAGGCTCTGTGGGAGGTAGAGAAGGCAAATCAGTTCCTTTGAGGAGTCTCACCTCTTCCCTGGACATTTGAGGCTGGGAATGATGATGGTGAGTGTGCTGGCTGCTCTGCTAGGCTGGTGTGCAAGGGGGTCAGTGCTGCACCAGGAAGCTCTGAGTGCCCTGCACTGGGCACAGCAAAGCTCCTTTAGCAGAGGGGTTTTAGGAGAGGAGGAAGGCACCATGGAAATGAACTTGATTTGAAATCTCCTGCTGCCCAAATCTTAGCTCTGGACCCCACTCAGAGGATGTTTTGTCTCTGAAACGCAGACAGAGCTCTGAGGAATGCAAAGCTCAAAGTGGAAACTTTTCCTCTGCCTATGTCTGGATGACAGTCCCTGCCTCTGCTGGGTTTTACTCCAAACTGCTTTGTACTGAATCTGAGCAGGCAGGGGGGGAAAGGAGATGCCAACAGCCCTGCTGTCACAGGTAGCATCACAAGGAAGCTGCTTGTTTGTCCAGCCTTGTAATTATGGGCTGGTACAGACACTAAACACTGCACAAAAGCAAATACCTGCCTGATTGTAGACTAGACTCTTTAACTGGAGAAGGTTAAACTGTATTTGAGGGTGATTCCCTCCTGCTCTCTGCAAGTATCCCAGGTGTGCAGGGTGTTACAGGGAAATTCCCATGGCTGGGTGCTACAGGTGATATCCTGAAACAAACATCTGGTAGGACTTGTAGCAGCACTGAACTGGAGATGGTCCCAGGGTGTGACCTGCTCCTGGGCTGCAACTGTGTCACAAAGCATTCCTTTGAACCAACCTTTGCACACAAGTGAAGGCAAGAAAAGGAGCCCAGATTGGCCAGGGTTCAGAGGCTGCCTGCTGTTTGGCTTTGGCTATAAATGGAAGCACTATGGTAAGGCTGCTTGTGGTAGTCCTGGCTACCCTGGGGCTGGCCTCTCCACAGCCAGCCTTGTGTTGAGACAGATGGTCACTGGGAAGCAATACCCTATGTAACTGCTGTCTTCCATGTGCAGGGTTTGGGTCACAACATGGCCAAAGCATCAGTCCTGTTGACAGGCCAGTGTGCAGCCCCACAGGCTGAGGTTGGGGGCAGTGGGGGGAGTCTGTTGTGTGCAAATGGAGAAGTCCTGACTTCTCTAGTAATAATCTGGAGGTAAAGCCAGAGGATGTTGAGCTGTGGGACACAGAAAATTAGCCACAATTGCCAAGTGTAAGGCAATTTCCTGCTGTAAGGCAAGATGAGCTGCCTCTCAGCTCTGCCATTCCTCTCTGTGCAGGAAATCACAGTCACTGTCCGAGCTGCCTATGCAGAAAACAAGCTCATCCTGCACCCTCTGGACTCCAGGTCAGTGCTGGGGTCTCTTGTGGGTTTCCTTGCATCTTTATATCTGAGAGCAGCACACAAAGAGGATCTCTACAGCCCTGAGTGACCCTGTTTCCCCCTCTTCCCTTCAGGACAGAGTTTAAAGTCTTTAAATGTGCAGCTGATCCAAGTGGGGTAAGTCCTGAGGCAGTATTCCCTGGGCCATTTGTGGCTAAATGATGTCTTTAAAACCTTTTTGTGTGGTTCTTTTTTCTGGCTTTCAGAATGACCCATCCATAAGAAACTTCTTGCAGACAATGATCTCTCTTGTTGGGATCCCAGAAGTGATTTCAAGTGAGTCTTTCCTTTGGGAAAGTGCTGAGGCACTTTGTAAGGCTCCCAACATCAGATCTCCTAAACCTAAGCACTGACCAAACCCATGGATAACCCTGGCAGCTGGTGTGGGGGGAACCACACTGCTGATGTCTGTTGGGTTCACTTGGGGCACGGGGGAACCTTTTCTTAATGGCTGGGACAAAGGAGAAAGTGAGATTTCCATCAGGCTGAAGGTTGTGGGGGGTTGGGGCACGAGCAGCTTTGGCAACAGGCAGACAGGGAGGTAGGATGTTATGAGCAGCAAGCCAGGATGGCCATACCCATAACTGCATGGGCTTCCTGATTCCATAGGGATCGAGCCAGCTTTGACTTCCATGATGAACAGCAAAGGGCTGCACCTCTTTGAGATCAGGAACCCTGAGATCATCACAAGAAAGGTGAGCAGAGTCCAGACACACCTGCCTCTTCAGGCCCTTCTTGGGAGTGTGCCACAAACCAACACAATGCTCACCTGCTTTTTTATTCTCTCTCCTTACTTTTTAGGGCTATTTAATCGTGCAGCTTGACTTTGGCTTCCCCAATCATTTGCTTCTTGATTTTCTGAAGAAAAAGATATAGAGTTGATCTCTTCCTGAAGGGTTGCAGGAACTTGTGTAGGGGCAGAAAGCTTGTGAAGCAATTAAAAGATGAGCTGGTTTAAATCAGTTTGGGTTGAATTTTCTTTCCTTTTCCTGAGAAACTTCCTGGTTCCTGTGCAGTTGTGCTTCCAGGGAGCCCTTCCCCTGCAAAGACCTTGAAGATCTTGCTCCTCTATGGATACTGCCTTGCTTGGAAGTAAGGGTTGGACTCTTGAGGTGCATGGATGTGGCTGAAAAATGGTAAATGGGACATGAATTTACAGTGCAGTATCATAATGGAGAGATCTTGTGGCCTGGGTATTTCACAGAGCCTGTGGACTCAGCAAAGAGCTCTAGGTAAATTGTTATGCCCATATCATTGAGATAATGGAAGCAAACTTGAGAGATGCAATAAAAATGACAAGGAAGCCAAAGAGATGATAGGAAAAAAAATATCTAGACAGCAGGTTCCTGTTCCTCCCTACCACAGTGCAATACTTTATCTGAAGTGGTATTATCTTCCTGTATCAATTCATACTTCCCTTTTCTTGTCTTTTCACTTGGAAGAGATTTCAGGCAACAAGTCATAGAATCATAGAATGGTAGGGGTTGGAAGGGACCTCTCAACATCTAAGCAGGTCTACCAAATCTAAGACTGTCATGGAGATCACATTAACAAAAGCAGAGCACAAAGCAGTAATTCAAGTTGGGGCTTCCACAGAGAGCCCTGTGAGGCTGGTCACAGGATCCCGGAGTGCTCACACTCCCTGGGCAGGATGGTTGCTCCCTCAGCATCGCCATGGCTGTCTTCCATGAGAAATGAGCCAGGCCTCCCTGTCCTGTTCCTCTCCCACCCTCAATGCTCCAGCCCACCGAGCTCTCTCAGTAACTGCTGGGTTTAAAAGCTCTTCAGCAGTCAGGGTGCCACGGCTGGTGGAGGAGAAGGCTGAGGCCGGAGGGGCCTGAGTTTACAGGTTGCTCCATGGCAGCCAAGGAAGGTTTCTCTTTCTGGATCTCAACCAGCAGGAACCAAGTGATGTGAAAGGTTTGACACCACGGTGGCCTTGAAGACGCCCTGCTATGGTGGGCAGCTTTCCCCCTCCCTTCCCACTCTGTTCCCATCACTGCCTCTGCTGACTCAGGGCTTGTCCATGCTCCCTCCTGCTCGAAAGCCACTCGCTGAGGTGACATTTTCCTTCTTTGCATGGCAATGTCTGCTGAGGACCATGGGAATGGCTTCCATCAAGCCCAGACACTCCAGTCCTTCTGAACAACATCCTGCTGGAGTGAAGAGCACTAATGAAAAGAAATGGCAGAAAAATGGCCCTTTTTATTGGTCTTGTTTTCTGCCTTGGAGGTGATTCAAAGTCCGAGCTTCTAAGTGAGAGTGGCAAGTTAGGTGAGGCTAGGTAAGGATTCTGAAATAAAGACTCAATAACAACTTAGCTGTTCTTAAGCTGAAGTTAATGCAGTGCTGGATGCACGGGGGATACTTCTGCCAAATGTGTACGCCACAAGACAAAAGTACCCTCATTTTCCACATTAAAACATGAATATCCAACGCCTTTCATGGGGTTACTTACCACAAACACGTCTATTGCAGGTTACCCGGTTCTACAGTTCATTATTTCTTCTGGTATCCCTTCATTGCTTGTCCTCTAGAGGGGCTGAAGCGATTTGTTTCCACTTGTTTGGCGACACTCTGCTAACTCGGTTAACTTACATCTTCAACACCTGCTGGTCTTATCCTGGGCAGCCTTTAAAAAACTTTATACAAAAATTCAGTCGTATCAATCTGAAGAAAATACATTGAACCATTTAAATCATTAAACGGCTCCATTTCAGAGGTACCTCGCTCTGCTGAGGGGAAAGGTGTCTCCTGAGAGGAAAGGTGTCTGCTGAGGTGCTGAGGGGAAAGGTGTCTGCTGAGGGGAAAGGTGTCTGCTGAGGGGAAAGGTGCTGAGATGCTGAGGGGAAAGGTGTCTGCTGAGGGGAAAGGTGTCTGCTGAGGGGAAAGGTGTCTGCTGAGAGGAAAGGTGTCTGCTGAGGTGCTGAGGGGAAAGGTGTCTGCTGAGGGGAAAGGTATCTGCTGGGGACATTCAATGCTGCCAGGCTGTCGGGGCTGGACAGGACGGCTGTCTTTGCACAGGAACAGACTGCTGAAGGAGGGAAGAAACAGAAGAAAGGAGCCACTGGAGCCTCAGAGGGTCTTGAGCCCTGAGGGGGTCCTGTGGGGCTGCAGCGCCCACCGCAAGATGGCGGCCCCGCCCCGCCGCTGGGCGCGAAGGGCTCCGCGCCTCGCGCCCCCTCACGAAATGGCGGGTGAGCCCCGGTCCCGGCGCTGGGGGGTAGCGCCGAGCCCAGCCTGGCGCGGAGCTGCTGCCGCGCTCCCACGTGTTTTCCCGGCAAAGCCGCTTCTCTGTCAGTGTCTTGGTTTCGGTTTCGGAGCGGCGGGAAGGACCGGCAGCTGGGTGAGTGCCGCTGAAGCGCTGGCACGGGCAGGGAGGAGGTGGGAGGATGGGGTAGTGGGTTACCTGTCCTCCCTTCCACATCCTCCCAGCCCCGGGGCTCAGGTGTCACGCTGGGGCACTGCATGAGGGTTTAGATTTGGGGTGACTGGGGGTTTCGTGGCACCCTTTGCTTCCCCATGTTCAAGTCTAAGGTCAGAAGCGTGGCTGGGGGTTCTGTCCCAAGAGCTGGGAGCAAACCAGCCGTGCACTTGTGCCGCTGGAGCGATGTAGGGGTTGGCATCAAAGATGGCACTGGGGATTTGTAGGCATAGAATTGCTACTTTGACTCCAAAGGGATTGTTGGTAGTGCTGGGACAGCTTGTGGTCTGGTGTTTGGCCAGATTTGGGCAGGAAAGGCTGCAGAATGGGGCAGGACAGGGCAGAGGGCACTGCCCGTCGTCTCTGCAGCCACCGACTGTCCCCTCATTGCACCCCGCATCCCTCACAGCTCCATTCCCTGTGCCATGCTCGGGGCAGGACAAGCAGGCAAAACACTTTGACCCAGAGGTTTGGCTGTTGCTGGACCTGCTTATTTTTTGTCCCTGAGTTTGGAACAGCGCTGTGTTCTGCTTTGCCTCAGCTGGGACTCGGCTGCAGGCTGTGTCTGCCTGCCACTGCAACTTCTCTGGCATCTAGACAAATCCTGATAGCACTTCATTGCTTGTTACACCCTGTCTGTCTGGATTTGAAGATCTCAGGGCACACAGTTCTATCTAGAAAGCCAGGGTTTTTTGTCTTTCCTCAAATCACTCCATTCTCACTTAAACCTTGTCCCCATTCCAAAGGGATGACAGGTTGCTTTTTTCCCCCCCATCTTAGCTATAATGGAGAAGGTAAATAAATACCCTCCCACGTGCTAGAATAATCAGACCTGTGCATAGCAATAGAACTATTCCCATTGCAAGAGCCTCAACCACAGCCAAGTCAGGGTTTACTCCACAGAGAGTGTGGAGCAAACTCCCCAAGTCCCATTTCTTTGGCCAACTCCCTGAAAGCTTTACCAATAAGACGACTCTTCTCCCATCCTGTTGGGGAATACTTTTTGCTTATCTCCTGTGTTTTTACCACATACAAGTTGCAGTTGGGGAATTCCTAGCTTATTTTACTTTCATTTTCCTTTCTATCTTGCTTTTCAGGTCCTGAAAGGCAAGGAAGGGCTGTGTGTGCATCTGGAGAGCGGCGGCTTGGCAAGTGAAGAAGTCGGGCAGTGGATGTTGTCCCCCAGCTCCTCTGTTTTGTGACCCTTGCTTTGTGTTCGGTGCTGCTGCTCTGTTTCTGGGCTTTCAGTAAGTAGCATATGGTCCTCAGGGCATGAAAGGAGTTGGTAGATTGGCAACAGGGAGCTTTGAATGTGATTTTTCTTGGTCACCCACTCGAATGTTGAGTTGGGGAGGGGCCATGAGGTGTGTTTTTGTGTTTTAGTGGTGTGTTCCTATGTGACCTCATCTAGGTGAACCTGCTTCTGTAGGGGGGGTGGACTGGATGATCCCTTCCAACCCTACCATTCTATGATTCTGTGATACACTGGGAGGGTGAGGGGAAGGGTCAAGGCTTAAAATGTTGTTTTCTGGCTCTTGTTGGGAGGTTTTTGTGCTTCTTTTTGAGGTCAGAGGTGTTTAACTCCAGATCTCTGCTCACCATTGCTGATGGTCTTGTTTAGCAGAGTAGTAGTAGTGCAGGAGCTGTACAGCACAGCCTGAGCTTTCACCTAACTCTTCAATGTTGCTTTGTTCTGTAAGTCTCATTAATTCACAGGTCATGTGTTTATGAGTGGCTTTCACTCTTCACTGGTGTTGTGCTCTCATTAATTACTTACCACAGTGTTACTAAGTAGGTAGTTTTTACTGATCAGGAGAACAAAGTCAGGGCATTGCTGCCTTACAGACTTCTGGCTGGAGAAGTCTAAGATGAAAAGTCCCTGCCAGGCTGACTGATGAGGCTACTGGGAAATGAAGTTTGTTTTGTAGGAAGCTCTGTTATTTTGTGGTTTGTTTAAATGGGAAAGGTTTTCTTTTAAGCTTTGCAGGCAACTGAAGCCTCATTTCCCTTGTTTTAGTGCATATGTTGCTATTAGCAGGTGTTACTCATGTGATTGATAGTATAAAACAAACTTCATAGTAGAATGTTTTGAGTGAAAGCTTGCAGAGTCCTTCCCAGTTAAGGTTCAGAGGTTTTGGCATCATGGAGATAAGCAGGGTCAGTTTTCCCTACAGCCTCATTTCACTGGGAGCTTTTTTGCTGTTCCTGTTGGAATGGTGAGTGACAGGCATCAGAGAGGTTTTTACAGAGAGGTTTGCCCACATTTGGATGGATCCCAGAGCTGCCTCATTGTGTAATGTGTCCTGAAATCTTCATCTGGAATGGGAACCTGGGTAAAGTCTTTCTTGTGCTGGCACTGTGTTGAAGCAGTGTGTGGCAGTGCTGCACAATAACCACCTTTGACGTGGTTTTGAGCCAGAGCTTAGTACAAATGTGTAGAGTATCACTATTTTTGCTCTGATTGGAGATCTGCTTGGTTTCAGGACCTCAGGGGCAGAAAAGACTGATTAGGTCCTTCCCACCCTGTCCTCTGCTGTACCACTCAGTCAGGTCACATTCCTTTGCTGTGTTAATTTGGCTCAGTCTCAGAACAAGGCTGTTGAAAGAGGCAAGGGCAGAGTGATGCTGGGTTATGAGGGAAGGGGTATCCTCTCCAGCACAGGCAGCTCAAATCTCTTGAGCAGTTTTAGCTCCAGTGTTCCAAGCTGGTGCTTGCTGTTTGTTTTGTCCTCAGCATCTGGGAGTGTGCCATGCCCAGCAGGCATGTGAGGAAGTGTTGTTCCCTCCATGCAGAGTTCCCCAGGTTGTGGCATGTCTCTGCTGGGAGATCACCCCAGCATCAGCATAGTTTCCTGATGAGTTAGAGCCATTGCTGATGAGATATCTCTGCTCAGGTGGGATGCTCTTAGCTTGTTCCATCAGAGTGCCATGCTGTCTTTTCCCTCAGCTCCATAGAGATCTCCCACTTTCCTGCTTGGCCAGGTGAAGAGGAAGGCAAAAAGCCTGCAGGCCTGTGGATCACTGTTTCAGTGTCCATAACAGGGCATGTGAGGGCTGAGCACTGGAGCAGGGGTGCTCTGCAGCACAACCCCAGTCCCTCCATCTCAGTGCTGGTGGGTTTGGAATGGGTTTGTTCAGAAAGTGGCAGTTGCTGGGGTATGGCAGAGGGTGAAGCAGCCTCACCAGGGGGTGCAGCCATCACCCCAACGGGCTGCTTCCACCCAGCAGCCTTAATGGCACTTTGCTGAACGAGGCTGATCACTGTCCCATCCTCACCCAGGGAAACCTGAGTGTTACAGCAACTGGGGGGTTTTGTGCTGACATCACACAGTGCAGCAGTCCTGGAGCTGGAAGGACTGGGTGGGAGCTGGTGGGCAGGAGGAGCACGGAGGCTGCTCCCTGTGGTTTCTGGTTCTCAGCCTTTCTACAGGCACGATGCTGCAGCTGCAGCTGGCTTTTAACATCAGTATAGGCAGCTGTCTGCTGGACATGGCACAGTCGTGGTGCTGCTGTAGCCTGGGCTGAGACCAGGAGTGTTGGGAGTTGTGCAGGGTGGTTGTAACTTTCCTTGTCCCCTTCGCTGTGGCAGGAGTGGTTGGACACCAGCCAGTGTCTGCTGCAGCCTGGGGAGAAGCTTCCTTCTACCATCTCTGCTGAGAGATGGGGAGGCTGGCACTGGCACCAGTGGGATTTTCAGCCCCCTGCACCTGAAACTCGTTTGTGAGAGCTGTGTAGCCTTGGAGGATCAGGTTTTCTGGTGGGACTGACTGCCTGGGCTTGAGCAAGCTGCTGCTTCTTCTGCATCAGCTTCTGTGGAGGGGCTAAGAGCAGCAGGTTGGCATAGCAGAACAGCTCAGGACAGGCAGTGACACCAGGAAAGCTGTGATTCTCTTGAAGTGCTCCTGTAAAGCCACCCTTCCTTTGTGTTGTAGGGCACAAGGCTCAGTCCTGCATTCTCACCACACCACTGGTGGGGATCCTCAGCTGTGCAGGCTTTGTGGTCACTGGTGGTTTAAGTTGAGGTTGCTACCTGGAGGTGAAAAGCTCCACAGCTGACCCTGAGGTCAAAGGCTGAGCTGCTAGATCTATGACCTGTGTAATTGCCACTGCCCTTTCATGTCAGCATCCTCCTGTCTTGGTATCCCCCTTAGGCACCTCAATGAGGATACACCTGGTGTTGGAGTGTCCCTGTGTGCTGAGATGCTGCCATTAGCAGCTCCATTCTTCATCAGGGCATGGAGCAGAAGCCACTTTGGCACTTGACTGTCGGAAGGAGGCTGACCACACAACCATGCAGGTAGGAGACCAGATCTGTGTGGCTTTGCTGTGGGGAGGAAGTGGAAGCAGAGGGTGACATTGTCATCAAAGCAGAAATGAGCTGTTCACCTCCACAAAAGGAGCAGCAGGAACAGCTGCCTGAGCCCTTTGTGCAGGGAGAGACCTTGCTCCTGTCCCCTGGCTCCTCCCCAGAGGTGCTGCTGCATGTCAGAGGTGCCTGAGATGTGCTGTTTGGCAGACACTGGCTCCTTTTTGCTCCTGTCCCTTGCAGTGGGCACTGTGCAGTCCTTGCACCATGTCTTGGCTGGGATTTGCCACGTGGCACAGTGGGATTAAGGCAGAAAAACTTAGAGCCAGGGATGGATAAGCAGATGGAGTCTTCCAGGGCTGTGCTGGCTGCTCTACAGCAGGGCTGTGTGGATGAACATCTCTTAACTCCCTTGCCCATTGCTACCCTTTCTGCTTTCATCCCTCTAGCCTCTGTTTCAGAGTGAGGATCTGGACCTGGCAGCAGCCGTGGCGAGTGCCCGGCCTCAGCTCGTGGAGTTCCTCAGCCGCCGGCCCGACTGGCTGCTGGCAGCCTCCCGCCGCTTCCTCCCTGGGGAGGCCCTCGGGGGCCTGGATGGCATCACCCACCACACAGGAAAAGTCTCAGCCCTCCTTGACCTGCTGGAGAAAGCTGGCCCTGCCACCTGGAAATCGTTTGTACAGTACCTGTGCATGGAGTTGGACCTGCCCCTGGATCTGGAGATCCTGCTCATAAGTTCTGCCGGAGAAGGTAAACGGGGCCACTTTCCTCTGGCCAGCTCCAAACACAGCCAATGCCTTGGCTCCCTGTAGCCAACAGGCCAGTGTAGGCAGTGAAACCACCAGTGCTCTCTCCTGCATGGTCCTTGGGAGGTGGCAGTTCTCTCATGGCATCCAGGCAGCTACCAGCCTTTTGAACCAAGCCACTGGTTTAAGAAAGGCCCCATCTTTCCTTTTGGTTCACCATGGCTGTCCTTCACCATCATCTCTGGATTAAAATCAGTCCCTCCCAAAATAGTTAGCCAGCAAACAGCTACAGTTCACGTTTTCAGAGGTGCTTTGCCACCACTCCCTTGCCTTGCTGGTGTTGGTGGACACTTTCTTCACTCTCTCAGTAAGAACTGGTTTGATTTGAGGATGGAGGGTTCTGTGGACCTTGTGAGAGAGAACCTGTGTGGTCATGTCATCTGGATTCCTGAATTCAAAGTGTCCCTCAGGGCAAAATCACTTTGCCCAGAGAGAAAATGATGTCCTTGAGACACTGTTTGAAATGTGGGGGCAAAGGTGTGCTGTGCTGGAGGGATTCCTGGTTGGTTGCCTTTTGTGAGCGTGGAGACCTTCACAATAGCTTTGAGAGTGCAAATGCTGGTGCAGAAGCAGCTCAGGAGCTCCCCAGGGGCAGTGTTTGTTTCTTTTAATCAGAAAACATCACTTCAGTCCATATTTCTAGATGAGGAAGTTTTATTTGTCCAGTTTCTCTCCCAGATTTCTTGCAGGATGCCTTTGAATCTGCTGAAATTCATTGTGGTGGGTTGTTTTTCTCAGCAGCACACCTTGTGGCTTAGGAATGTAAGCTGGGGTTAAAAATACCCAGATGCCAAAAGCCAAAAGCAATAGCACCAGTAAAGCTGGAGTGGTTTGATTTGGATAGATTTCTTTGAAGAAAAACACCCCCAAACCCCAACTTTTTTGTTTCGTGGCTTTTGCCTGAAGGGGAAAAAAAATTGCTGTCTGTTTGTTGTGTGGATTCTCAGTAGCTGCTTTTTATTTTCTTGATCCAGAAAGGGAAAGAAATAGAGATGTCTTAACTTATTCCACAAGAAAACCACTTCCCCAGCCCCACTGGAGGCAGTGGCTTGGGAGGGAGCTGTGTGGTGGCTGCTCTCACACGTGCTGTGAAAGCCTTGCAGCATCAGCTGAGCTGCACCTCTCCCTGCCTGGGTTACTCTGGCTGGTTGCTAATGCTTTTCTGTTGACATGGTGCTTGTCAGGAAGTCTTGCACCATGGTCCTTCTCTGTGGTAGTGGCTTGTGCACAGCCTGCTTGCTGTAAGCTGCCAGCACTTGGCATGGGTTGGATGGATGCAGCCTTTGGTAACCAGTTACCTTTGCAGATAAAACAGGGGAGAGGTCAGACAAGCAACAGGGATGAAGACTGATGGCAGCTTCATCTCAGGATGGAAGCTGGAATAGATTTCATCCATTTAATGCTGTGACATGTCATAAAAGAAGCCATTTGTTAAGGTTTCTGAGTTGCTGTTAACAGGTCAGCACCACTGGTCCTTCTGAAGATTAACTGCTTTTGGTTTTGCTCTAGTGGTAGCTTTCAATTAACCCTGACCTCTGCATGGCTCTGTGGTTGCAGGGGTTGTCCCAAGGGTAGGAGATGGTGGTTTGGAGGAGGACAACATGGGACCATGCTTTAGAGTAGTGAAGCAGTCTGAGGTTAAGCAGGATTAACCATTAGGTTGCCTTAGCTGAAGTGGCTCTGAGGGATCCAGCACCAGAACCTTGCTTTCCATGAGGCAAGAGTCAGGATATCTGCCACTGACAGAATCATAGAAGCACAGGATGGTGAGGGTTGGAAGGGACCTCTAGAGCTCATCCAGCCCACCCCCTGTTGTGTGAGCTGTTGGACAGACCTTGTGTGAGGCTGTGGCACAGCATGTGTGCCCCTTTGCAGCTTTATTCTTTGTTGCTTAGTGCTGATGCTAGAGCTGGAAGCACCAGAGCACTGGCCTGCACTCCCAGCTGGGCAATGCTGGAAATGACAGGGAGGAGGATGAACAGGCAAAGGCTTCCCATCTGATTTTGGAGAGGGGTGCTATCAAGCATGTGTTTATGTGAACAGAAGGGTCCTGGTGTTATGTGGACTCCTGCCTGGCCTGTGCAGGATCTCCCTCTGAAGCTCTGAATGTTCTCTGTGGGGCTGGTTGTGCTGAGTGAGGTTTTGAAAGAGTTTGAGCCAGAAAAGGCCCTCAACTGGGCTGACAGTGGCTTTTCATCACAGAAACTGCTCTTTTGCAGGACTGGGGAAGAGTAGAATCATAGAATGGTAGGGGTTGGAAGGGACCTTTAGAGATCATCTAGTCCAACCCCCCTGCAGAAGAGTAGGGCATCACTTTTTATCTGCAGTGTGGTTTTAGATCAGCCAAAGCCAGCCACGCTTAGAGTTTGTATCATAGAGAAAGGCTGTTTCACTCCTTTTGGAAGCTGAGATTAATTGTATTTTAGAGCAATCTGAAAGGAAAAGATCACACTGGGGAGCCCAAAACCTGTCTGTCTTGCACCAGCCTCTATACTGAGTCTTGTGCTTGTCCTTTGGCTTGGGCCAGGTTTGAAGTGCAGGATGCTCACAGTAACTGTTTCATTTCCCATCCAACTCTTTCAGGTAACTTGAGCCAGAAGCCAGAGGCATGCACAGAGGCAAGTGCCTGGCCAACAGTGCCCAAAGGTAAGGCTGAGACAGACCCTGAGATGCTGTGCTCTTGGAGTTTATCTTCCCTGTGCATGGCAGGGCTACAAATGTCCCTTGTGTTGGCCACAGCCTTGCCAAGGCATGGGGAAGCCACTGCAACCTCAGCTTTGATTTGTTTCCCACTTGGTTCTTTCCAGATGAAACCCCATTGGTTCATTTTCTCTCCCTGAATCTCCCAAAAGCCCTTTTGGACCTGACTCTGCTGAGGAACTCACTCAGTTTAGTTTCTGTAGCCAAGGGAATCTCCCACCCACTGTGCTGGGGTTGGCTCTTTGGTGGGTGGAGGAAGTTGGTTTGGCTTTTAAAAGAGGAAAAGAGGTATGTGCCAGCACTGAGTGATCTCCCTGGGCCTTTGTGAAACAGCTGCTGGGATAACTGGAAGCTGCTGTTGCTTCCCCACAGTCACCAGATGCTCAGTTTCCAGGGAAGCACAAGCCTGAGTCTTCCCCATGTGAAGAGTCTGACAGCAAAAAGAGAGAGAAAGGGTGTGATTCTGGCATCTGGCTTGGTGAGAGGATAAATGGTGGAGGCAGTGTCAAAAGGAATCCAGATGGGGACAGAAAGCTGCCATCAGTTTGCTGTGCCCTCCTGAGCTGTGTGCTGGGGCAAGAGGAAGCAGCAGGATGTGGAAGCTTTGCCTTCTGGCAGCCTGGAATGTAGAGGAGTGGCTGAGCTGGGATCCTGGCAGTGCAGAGGGAGGAGTGCTGGCCTTCTGTCCTGTATCGGTGCTTGGTGTTGGTGTCAGGGAATGGCCCTGTGCTGGTTGAAAATGGATGAGTTGAAGGCAGAGCCAGTCTTTTCCCTGTGGTGTGAATTTGGGGCCTGGCTGAGGCTCACACTCACAGCCACAGGAGCTTCTTGCAGAGCTGGCTCTTCTTCTTGCCCAGGTTTATCATTTCCTTCAGTGCCTTGTAGCTTGTGTGTTTGCATCTGCTGTTTGCAGCCAGACAGAGCTTTTAGCACTGGTTTTAGCCCTGTGCTCCCCAGGCCCTGAGCACTCCCTGCCTTATCCATCTCCATTGGTGTCACCCACTTTAAATCCTAGCTCCCACCCTACCCTTTGCACTTCCAGCTGTTGGTGTGGTCCCAGAGACACTTTTGCCTCTGCTGCTCACTGCATCTGAGTGACAGCCCTGTGACTGAGCCACAGCCACACTTCATCTTGTGTGACACGTGCCCTTGTCAGCTCTTGAATACAAGAGGGACCTTTCTGTCCTGTAGGCAGGCTGCTGCTGCCAGCTGCTGTGCTGCCCCAGTCAGCAGGCACATCTCACCAGCTGCTGGTGGAAAAATAGTGCTGAAAGTTGTTAAGGCCAGTTAAGAAAGGAAAGATTTGTCCCTCTCTCAGCTCTGTTCATTGTCTCCACAAACAAACAGGGAATGAATCACTGTAACCAGGCTTTGCCTTCCCCAGAAAGAGCTGTTCCCTGCCCTGTTCCCCAGGGTAACAGAGCAGTTCCTGTGTTCAGAGCAAGGCAGATATGTCACCCAGCCTACAGAAACACTCACCAGTCCTCACTGGTTGTGGTCAGCCTTGGAAAAGCAGGGCAGCTCCTTCACCCAGTGCTCCCTGACCAGCTTTGCTCACAGAGGCTGACCTGGCAGCTGGCTTTGCTCACAGGGAAACTTTCTGTGGGACTGAGATGTGTCTGGTCATTCATATTTCCTTCCTGGGCTATGTGGTTTGGTTTGTCTCTGTCTCAAGTCTGCCAGGCTTCTTTCAGATGCTCAGAGCCACTTCCTCCGTGCTGTGCCTAACTTTGCAGGGCTCTTGGTGCCTTTGCTTTGGTTGTCTGTAGCCCTTCATGCTGTCTCTGCTTGTGTATGCTCCTCTGAACCCAGGATTGTGCATATCTCTGGGGTTGTTT
This sequence comes from Colius striatus, assembly GCF_028858725.1. Classification (NCBI taxonomy): domain Eukaryota; kingdom Metazoa; phylum Chordata; class Aves; order Coliiformes; family Coliidae; genus Colius; species Colius striatus. The sequence goes on from NC_084772.1 coordinate 2,293,506, forward strand.
TGCCTTCAGCAGCTGTGCTGCCACCAGGGTCATTTCCCAGGATGCTTTTTGATGGGTTTTTGCTAACGTTCTGCCACTACTTAGCACTGTGCTGCTAAGCAAATGAGGGGGCTGAGCAAAAGGGTGTGAGCATCGTTTTCCAAAGCCAACAAATGCCTTGCAAAAGGTGCCTTTTAAAACCCATGATGTCTCCTGCAGAGGTTTGCAAAGCCAGGCTTCCAGCCCCAGCTTGTACCTCCCTGTTTCTGAGGTCCCAGCTGCTGTTGTCTGAGAAGGGGGACATTTAGGTATTAACATCTCTGTGAAGAGCAAAGTCACCTTCCATTGTTAGTTGACTCCTTGCTGTGTCCCAGGGGAAGGGAAGGACCTGCCTGCCAGCTCTGCAGAAACACCCCCGTGGATGGAACAGGGAAGGAGCAGCTCACCCTGTGGCAGGCAGGATTGATGTTATCCACTAGGAAAATCTCTAGAAAGAAGCTGAAGTGTTGGAGTGAGTTGCCTGGAGAAGCTGGGGGAGCTGCATTACTGAAGCTCCTCAAACCAGCCTGGGAGCTGTAGCATGTTTGGGTTGGGACAAGACACTGGAGTTGCCTCCCGAGGAGCAGCCCAAGCTGCCTTTCTGTAGCTAGATGTGCCTCTGCTTTTACTTCATGATTTGCACAAGCAGCTCTGTAAACTCAGCCAGAATTCCCAAATCACTCTCTGATCTTTTGCCTCTTCAGCTCCCCACATGCTTTGCTGGAGAGCCTTGCCAAGCTTTAACAAGCTCTGGTGACACGTCTCTGACTTTCACTTTGCAGGGCCGGCTCGACGTCGCCACGGCAGCGCCTCTGGCAGTGATAAGGATGCTAAACAGCAACGACTGGGTATGTAGGTGTTCCAGAAGCAGAGCAGTGCTGCTCTTTCCTCTGAGGGAGGGCCTAGGTAGCTTCTTTGCAGATACACTCAAGGAATCAGCCTCTTGCTTTGAGGGAAGCTTTTCTTCAGTAGCAGCATAAACCCTTCATGCAACAGGTACCAAAACATCCAGACAACAGGATCTGGCAAGTAACAGGAAACATCCATTTCCATTTTGGAGATATATTAAATCTATCTGAGGAGAAGGGATGCAAATGGCATGGGCTAAGAGTTCCCTGAGACGTGTTATGCTGGTAAAGCATGCTGTCAGAAGTCACCCCTGCACTTGGTTGCTCTTTTTTAACCAAATCAGGAGACATAGTGACAGATTAAAGCCCACTAATGGCTCTGCAGTTTCTCTAGCCTGTTACAAACAAGTGTGATTTCACAAGTAGAGAAGTAACTGACTAGAGAAGTGATGACAGAGTCAAGCCAGAGTAATTGCAGGCAAGGCTGGTGTCATGGTTGTGTGGAGCCTGAGCAGACCTGTGGCAAGTGTAATACCAGTGTCCACATCTTGTCCTTCAGCCCTTCTTTACCCTTTTCTCTCTCTGCTTTCAGCCTGGCAACCCCCATGGTCCAGCACTGCCCAGTGTCTGCTGGGGGAGCACAAGAACTGTGGCAAAGCCGGGCTGGAGCCAGGGTTTGGATGAAAGTTTGTATCTGGATCTGTTCTTGCCATGGTGCTCCCAGGAGGCCAGACCTTGTCAGTCAGCAAGACTCAGCACTTAAGAGCAGTGAGGAGAGGGTTCTTCAGGATGTGCTGAGCAGCTTTAGTTATCATCACTGTTCTCCCTCTGATGCTGATGCCATCAGGGATCTCTGCTTGGATGCATCGGGGATCTCTGCTTAAACGTGTGTTCTGAGATGCAGATGGCTGAGCAAGCACAGTACAAGGCCAGTGTGGGTGAGCAGGGAGCTAGTGCACAGGGAATTACATGCATCATGCACCCATGATACCTGATTCTCATCTTAGAGACAGTAAGACTTGGTTTTTATGCAAAGCTGTTTCACCTTTTCCCCAGTTTCCTTCTCCAGACGCTGTGCAAGAATGGGGCAAATTCTGGGTTGTTCTCCTGTGCCCAAAACTGGCAGCTCTGGGGGGCAGCCTCTGCTCAGGGCCATTGTTTCCCTGTGTAGGAGTGGAAGTGTTGTGGACCTGTGGCAGCTCAGAACTAACTTTTTCAGCCTCACACTCACTCCGCTGTCTCCTCCCTCAGATCCACCCACGCAGTACCGGCACCTCCTCATCGATTCCATCCGCCAGAGAGCCTGGAGCAGGAGAGCAGCAGCAGCAGCAGCACAGGAGCACAGGCAGCCTCTGCCTTTCAACCAGGCCTTTGTCAACCTGGTCATCCAGCAGAGCAGAGCGTCCCGCCTGAGGGAGAGGGCAGAGAAACCCCGCGAGGACGCGGCGGCTGCCCCCGAGGCCGAGGAGTGCGTGGACACGGCCGTGCAGGTGTCGGATCTGTTCTGCAGCGTGGTCCCATCAGGCACCACCAGGGTGATCTGTTTGTTTGGTAAACCAGGGACAGGCAAGACCATGCTAATGAGGAGGATCTGTCAGAAGTGGGCAGAGGGTGTCCTCCCCCAGTTTCTCTTCACTTTCCTCTTTGAATTCCGGCAGCTGAACTTGCTAAAAAGAAAACTGACTCTGAAGGAGCTTTTGTTTGAGCTGTTCCTTCAGCCAGCACACAGCCCTGATGAAGTGTTCCAGCACCTCCTGCAAAATGCCTGCTGTACCCTGCTCATCTTCGATGGGCTGGATGAGTTTGCAGGTGACATGGACGTGTTGTTCCCTTCCAAGGGAGGCCCAACTCCCACCTCCCGTCTGTCCATTCCTCAGCTCTTTGCGGGCCTCTGTCACGGGAAGCTCCTGCCTGGCTGCACAGTGTTGGTCACCAGCCGACCTCAGAGGCTGCCTGACTTCTTACTAACCACAGTGGATCTGCTGGCAGAAATTGGGGGCTTTGACCAGGAGAAGGTTGAGGAGTATGTCAGTCACTATTTCCATCAGCGTCCGTTCAAAGAGCAAGCCATTACTCACCTGAAGAACAACAGCAAGCTCCTCAGCATGTGCCTCATCCCTGCCCTGTGTTACGTGGTGTGTGTCTGTTTGGACTATTTGCTCTGTAAACATCAGGTGAACGTGGAGCTTCCTCAGACCACGACACAGTTCTATATCAAAATGCTCCTCATCTTCATAAGCAAACAGCAGGGAGAGCGTGCAGGTGGCGAGGAGACTCAGCTCAGCTGCAACAAGCAGGCCATCTTGGGTCTGTGTGAGCTTGCACTCAAAGGCCTGGAAGAAAGGAAGCTGGTGTTTTATGTTGGTGATATTCCAGAGCACGTGAAGGAGTTTGCCTCCTTACATGGGCTGCTGACTGTCTTTGAGGTGAAGACTTGTGGCTCTGGCCCAGAGGCTGGCTATGCCTTTGTACACTTGAGCTTGCAGGAGTTTTTTGCAGCTCTGTGCCTCATGGTGAGTAAAAGGCTGGGCAAGAATGACCTGAAGAAGAAATTCTGTCTGAAATCAAAGTGGACTTCAAAGAATGAGGCAAAGACTGAGTTCATGGAGAGTTTTCACATCTTTCTCTCGGGCTTGTCATCAAAGGAGTGTAGGACATTCCTCATGCTGCTGGCTGAGCAAGATGAAACTCGGCTGCAGGAGAAGCAGGACACGATCCTGCAGTCTCTCAAGAAACTGGCAGCCACTCATCTGACAGGGCCTAAAGTCATTGAGCTCTGCCATTGCACCTTTGAAACACAAGAGCTCAGAGTAGCCCAGCACATTGGGAGCCTGCTCAACTTCAAGTTTGAGCTGAAGAACCTGAGGCTGACGCCCCTGGACGTGGCAGCTTTGGCCTTTGTCCTCAACGCTGGCCAGGGTTTGGCTCACTTGGGTTTTGCAGGATGCCTCATGGACAGGGGCTGCTTGGAGGTCCTGGCTGGCTGTAAGAATGTAGAGCACTTGAGGTAAACAGTCTGAGTGCTAAGGAGCTGGTGGCTGGAGAAGAAGGGCTGAGGGCTTGGGAGGAGCCTAGTATTAGTTTTAAAGAGGGAGAATGAAGATGAGAAGGGAGAAATTCTGCTCTAAACAGAAACTTTGGCCTGAAGGAACTGGTGAAATAATGAGTTCAGGAGTGATTGAAAGACATCAGGGGGATAAATCCATTCTGGCTGTATTTTTTGTGTGTTTCTTTGTCTTCATTAATCACCAACAGGGTATTTAGTGTAGTAGATAAGGGAGAAAATAGGGGGCGTTTCTTGACAACACAAAGGCGGGGTGAATCCTGCAAGCAAACGAGAAGGATGTCATCTAAGTGAAGTCACCATAGGAGATGCCACTTGCACTCTCTGGTGCTCTCTGTCGGTGCTCTGCTGTAATACTGGAAGGAATTGTCAGGGAGGATCACTTGGGATCCTGCTGTGGCACAGGTCTCATTTCTTGTGTCAGTGAAACAGAGGAACACGTGCAGAGATTACTGATGTGGAGAAGATGGGGAGCAGCCAGGGTGGGAATTACCTTGGCCTGAAAGGAATGATGTTGATTTCTGTGAAGCAGAAGAGCAGCAACAGAGGTGGGAAAACTGCTCTTCCTGCATGTTGATGTTGCAGACAGGACAGCAAGTGTTTGTCCTCTACCTCTGCTAAGAACAACAGGAGTTGTCCTCTGTCATTAAGAAAGCAGGGATGCCATGTAATTCACTGTTAGAAAAGCTTTCTGAGGGCACATCCTAACTCTAAATTGCTGATGCAGGCACAGGGCAGTGCATGGAGCCTTCTGCTTTCAAAGAGCAGGTCAGGCCTGGGGATGGCTGGGCTGTTCCCTTGTAGCAGGAGGAGTGAGCAGGAGGTTTTTAGCTCCTACACACTCAGGTCTGTGCCTGCTTTTGCTGATGATCTTCAGGATACTGGCAGTCTGGGGACTGTCTCTTGGAAGGGCAGGCAAAGGGCAGTGGGACCCCAAGCATTTGGGCTGCAGCCCAAGGGTGCTTTGTAGCAGTGCATGCTGTGATCAGTGTGTTCTGCAGCTGGCTCAGAGGGCAGCTCCTGTGCCTGAAAGTTTACTTAATCCTCTGTTTTTTCCAACACTCCCACTTCCTGCCATAAAAGAGATACTTTCCCTAAAAACCTTGTCTTTTATATGTTGGACAACTCTGGCCAATCTGCCACTCACATTTCAGAGGATCACAGAATCAGTTGGGTTGGCAAAGCCCCTGAAGCTGCTGCAGTCCCAGCCCTGGCCTCACCCTGCCCAGCCCAGCACTGACCCACAGCCCTCAGCACCTCAGCTCCAGGGCTTTGGGATCCCTCCAGGGCTGGGCACTGCCCCAGCTCCCTGGGCAGCCTGGCACAGGGGCTCACACCCCTCTCAGGGAAACAGTTCTGCCTCAGCTCCAAGCTCAACCTCCCCTGGGGCAGCTTGAGGCTGTTTCCTCTTGTCCTGTGCCTCGTTCCTTGGGAGCAGAGGCTGACCCTTCTCACAGATCAGCCCTGTCCTGACCATGGGAGCTGATGGACACTCTCTGTGTGTAAGAGTTTGGCTTCCCCCTGTGTGACCTGCCTTGTCTCCAGGGCCCTGGCTCTCTCAGTAGTGCTGACTTCATCAGTGGCAGCACTCACACACGGTGTCACTGTACCCAAGGCCGTGTGTTGAGTTCTTTGCAGTTGACATTTAACATTGTTGGGTTTTTTTAAACAGATAATTGAGAAGACAGCTGCAAAAAACCAAAGGGAGCATGATACAGTGTTTGTTAAGAAAGAAATGCAATGTGTTTTGTTTAAATGCTGTTTGAAGCTGCTCTGTGGGGGGGCTCATTTTGGGGCTGGCTGGGTTTATGTGCTTTTCACTTTTCTTCATGTTTTAGCTTTCGTAGCAGGAGATGTGGCAATGACTTTGCTGCTGCTCTTTCAAAGAGCTTACAGGGAATGGAGAGCCTGAAGAAACTAGAGTAAGTCTTTACTTGTAAGGTCAGAGCCTTCTCTCTTTCTCTCTGTCTTGTTTCCAACTTGTAGTTTAATTACATGGGCTCCCTGGGGGCTGCTCTGCTCAGCACTGCATAGAGAGCAACTGTGCAGCACAGATGTGTGGCTCTTGTTTCCTCCTGGTGTCAAAAGGAGCATTGCACTGCTCTGTGAAGTACAAAGTTGGCTGCAGGTGGCAGTCAGGCCACCTTTCTGTGCTGGTGTGCTGGCAGCTGGCTCAGGCACAGGTCTGACACAGGCTTGCCTGGTGCTGCACGGGACACCCTCTGCTTGCTTTGAATCATTCTTTCCTTTCCCAGGCTGACAGGTGGGAGCATCACAGCTGAGGGAATGACTAACTTGGTCCAGGCTTCATCACAGTGCTTCCAGCTTCAGGAAATAAAGTGAGTGTGTTGTTGTAGTGACCCTCAAACCAACTGCTGAGTCCTTTGGGGCCTGGGGTAGTAACGAGCCCGAGTGTGTGTGTGCAGCTTGCGGGACAATCGGATACGGCAGCCCGACGTGAAGAGGCTGATGGACCTGTTCTCCAGGATGGGCCAGCTCAGGAGAGTAGAGTGAGTAAAAATCACTTCAACCTGTTAAAAATAGTAGCCACCACGAAGCCAAGCATAGCACCAGAGGGAGTTTAAATCCCCCATCAGAGCAGAGCTGCTGGGTGTCTCTGTAAGGAGTGACACTCGCCCTTAGAGAACCAGTGTGGGCACACGTAGGGCACTAAGCTGGGGCACAGGCATTTATAGCAGGCAGGGCTGTGCTGGAGGCCTGGCTCAGTTTGAGATCCATTCAGCCTCACAGTTCTTACCCAGGTCTTTTAAAATAACCTCAAGGAAATCCTGGCACTGTTGACACCTCTCCAGAGTTACAATGCCTGTGCTTAACTTGCTGCCTCCATGACTTTTTCCTTTTGTGCCTCCTCCCCTCTCTTCCCTGTGGTCAGACTCAGATTGAGGTGACTCACCCCTGCATAAGAGAGGATGGCTCCATCCCTGTCTCCCCAGCCTTTCTCTTAGCTGCATTCTGCTGTACTCCTCCTCTTAACAGCACAGTGCTGAGTGAGAGGGGCTGACTGGTAGGAAAACTCCCACCACGGGATCTGCATCGGTTTGGGTGGACACAACCAGCCTGATTTGGGAAGAGGTTGGAAAAGCTAGCAGGGGCAGTTCAAGCAGCAGCAGCAGCAGGCAAAGTGAGCAAGAGCTGCTGCAAGTGTTGGAGTCTCAGTGTAGTTTGTTTTCCAAGAGCTGCCCCTACAGGAAGGCAAAGCCACAGCACTGCCTGCCTGCCACAAAAGGCAAGGGCTCTGCCTCTCAAGATCTTCCACATACCCCCAGGTGCAAGCAGGTGAATCCAAAATACCTGTTGGATCCCATCCAGGAATTAATTAGTGGCTTTGGACTGTGATTAGAAGTCTTTGTAAAGGCAGAAAATGTGCTTCAGGGTGTTTGGGTGCAGAGCAGAGCACATTTTCCTAACAACAGAGCATGCTGTTGGGTCCAGCAGCTGAGGTTGTGTTCTTCCTCATCCTCACAGTCTGAGCAACAACAATCTTTCCTTGAATGCTGTTCTCACTTTGGCCAAGGAAGTCCTCTCCTGTGGAAATGCTGCTGAGCTGCACATCAGGTATCTATGCATGAGAGCAGTTACAGAAGCAAATGTGTTGTCTCTTTAGATGCTGGCTTTTTAAGTGGATGCTTTTCTACATCTTCATGGTTGGCTAATTGTGGTGGTTTAGCCTGATGTCCACCCAGTCACTCCCCCTCCCAAACTGCACAGGAGAGAGAGAGAAATACAACAGACAGCCTGTGAGCTGAGCTAAGGACAGAGAGATCACTCAGCACTTGGTGCCACAGGCAGAACAGACTCAACTGGGGGAGAAATTGTTTGATTTATTAAAGAAACAATAAGAGGAGGGAGATGAGAAGTAAAACTGTCTTAAAAACACCTCCCCCACCCCTCCTCTGCCCAGGACTCTCCTCCCTTCCCCCCCAGCAGCACAGGGCATGGGGGCTGGGGTCAGTTTGTTACAGATGGACTTTGCTGCTGCTGCATCTCAGGGGGAGGCCTCCTCACACTTCCCACTGCTGCCCTGTGGGGTCCCTCCCATGGGAGACAGTCCCTCAGGAACTGCTCCAGCCTGGGCCCTGCCATGGGGCAGCTCCTCACAGCCTGCCCCAGTGTGGGCCACCCACAGGAGAACAGTCCCTCAGGGACAGACTGCTCCAGCCTCACAGGGTCACAAGTCCTGACAGCAAACCTGCTCTGGCCTGGGCTCCTCTCTCCCCACTTGCTCCAGGATGAGCTTCCCACACAGTCACAGCCTCCTTCAGGCACCCACCCGCTCTGGCCTGGGCTCCTCCATGGGCTGCCAGTGGGTCTGTGCTCCCTGGGGTCTCCATGGGCTGCAGGGGCACAGCTGCCTCACCATGGTCCTCACCACATATCACAGGGGAGCCTTTCAGTGCCCAGGCACCCTCCTCCCCCTCCTTCTCCACTGACCCTGCTGTGTGCAGAGATGTTCTCACAGTCTCTCTCCCTGTTGCTGCTGCAGTTCAGCAGCTGCCCAGCAACTTCTCCTTCTCCCATGAGTTATTCACAGAGGTGTGACCTCCATCAGGTGCAGGGTCCAGCTTAGAACAGACTGACCCCAACCCTGTGAGCTACAGGGGAAGCTTCTGCCAACTGTTTTTGTTTAAAGAAGCCAGCCCTGTAGCCCCTGTGCTACCAAACACCTGCCCCAGGCAAAAGCACTACACTGATCAAAGTGAACAGGAATGAATTTGAAGCCTTTTTTGGTTTCTGATTGAAACAAAAACTGAATCCATCATATTATGGACTTTGTGGGGTGTTTTTAGTAGGTCATTTTATCCTTGGTCTGTCAATTGATTTGCAGGGTGACATGTTTCTTCTTGTACCACAACATTTAAACTTGCTTTTAAGCTCTACAATCTGTCAGCTGGGAGATTCTCTAGTGGCTAGCATACAGTTGCTATAAGTCAGCTAAGCTGACTGAAAAGGTCTGGATTCTAGCTCTGTTTTCCTTTAAATTACAGGCTTTGGTGTTTTCACAGGTCCAGGATAGCAGAGAAGGGGTAGAATTTTTAAATTCCTAGGCCTTATGGTTGTCTGCTGTTGTAAGTTTGAAGGCCAAATGAACCCTTGGGGTGTAGCTCAAGGGAAGTCCAATGGCAGACAGCTTTTGCTTGTTTTTCTTGCTGGAATGGAGTTTCTGCTGACCCTCTTTCCAACAAGCAAAAAAGAAGAAGAAAAACCCCAGTGTAACCTTCTTAACCAGGCTCCTACCCTCCAGCCACATGGCTTCTTGATTGCTTGCTGGTGGCAGATGTCAAAGCCCTCTTTAGCATCCAGGCAACAGGACTGGTCCTTACTGAGCATCTCCACTGAAAGAATGGCATCCTTCCACCTGTGCCCTGTTCTGCTTTAACCCCAGCCAGCAAATCTCCCTCACCCCTCTCCCCATGGCACTGGGGGTTAAGTCTGTCCCAGCCAATGCCAGCACATGCCCTAACATTGGCTTGGATCTCTCTTTCAGGAAGGACACTGTTGTTATACATTTTTCTGGCCTGCTTGGGAAAGTTCCAAGGTGAGAAGCTGCACTGAGGCTTATGCTGTGATGGAAACCATCAGCTTGGTGTCACCATAAGCCAGCCACAGAACTGGTTGCCTCTGCCCTTGTATCTGGCAGAGCTGGATCCCCTTGAGCAAGGAGAAAGGTAACCTGGTCTGTGCATGAACCTGCCAGCCAGCTCCTCAGAGGCAGCTCCTTAGTGCCTGTGTAAGCTTGAAGTGCTGGGTTTCCCTTGCAAAACTGCTGAAAAAGAGTCAAACATGAGGATGAATGAAAGAAGAGACTTTGCTCCTTCTCTGTCTGGCTCCTGCTTGTGCATACTCTTGAGGGAAAGGGCATTTTAGCCTCAAGAATCTACAGAACAATCTCTTGCTCCCTGATAGGGAACTCCCTTTGTCCTTTGTTGTGCAGACCTTGAGACACCTCCCAGTCTTTTGTGTGAACTGGCTTAGCCTGGCCCTGAGTCAGCTAGAAACTTCTCCTATCCAGATGCCTGAGCAGTCCCCTGGTGCTGCCATAGACAGCCTGGCACTGGGGGTATGTCTGTCCCTTCCTGAGGTGGCACAACCCCACGTGGAAGCAAACCATCCTGCAGCTTAGTAGTGCCTTGGAGCTGTGGCTCAGTTACCAGGCTGAGTCAGATAGCCAGTGAGATCCCAGGTGGGCTCTCTGTGCTCCCAGTCTCCTGCTGGAGGGCTGCTGGCTCCCTTAACCTGGCAGGGAATGGTTGGACAGAACACAAACCTTGTGGTTTCTGTCCAGAAAATGCTACCCAGCTCCCAGGACTTCAGGCTTTGTGAAGGTGTGTTAAAGGGCAGATATCTTCCTTGTTTGCAGCTCTTTGGATTTGAAGGGAGAAGAGAAGAAGGAACATGTAACTCCAGTGAGATTGGTGAAGCTGTGGTAAGAGAAGGCCTTGACATTTCTGCTGGTGAATGTGGTTTGCAGGTGAAAGGATCTACAGGAGGACAGGAATAGCAGCTGTGTTGGTCCTTAAGGACAGTTCATAGCTCCACATATGAAAAAGTTTGAAGGAAATCAGTAAATAAAACCCCCAAATCTGGCCCAGCCAGTGGCTTCATTCCTTGTGCTTCAGGCTCTGCAGCCCTAGAGAGGCAGCACTGCCATGGTAATGTCCATCTTGCCATGTTCTTACAGCTGCCAAAGGCATGAGCCATACTGTTTTCTTTGTGGCCTGGGCTCCAGGAGAGAGTAGGGGCTTTCTCAAAGTAGGAGAACTCAGGTGTGTTACCAGAGCATGTTAAAGCTGGGAAATGTCTCTCCTCTTCCCCTCTCTGCTCTGCACAACAGCAGCAGTTACATCCATCCCCTTCCCATGGACTGTGTGGCAGAGCAGAGAGTATTAAACCTCCCTCTCTTGCTACTGCTTCTCTGTGCCTTCATTTGGAGAGAGACACCAGAAGTGCCTGTCCCCTCACTGCTCACTAACCCCTCCTGTTCACAGCTTGCAGGATTGCAGCCTGTCTTCCCAGCAGGCCAAGGAGGTCGTTGGCATTCTGCAGAGCTGCCCATGTCTCTCTGAAGTGGAGTAAGTGCTTCCTTTGCTCCCTGTTGGGTGGCTGCAGGGAGTGGTGAGAGCAGTGAGATGTGGGGCCTGACCTAAGGAAGGGTCCCAGTGCTGTGTTATGCCTGGTGGGATCCTAGTGAAGGATTTTTGGTGTGCTGCAGCAGGAGGTGAAGTTCCAGAGCCCCAGCTCCTCCAGCAAACCCTCTGAGCCAGTGACACATTGCTTCTGTCTTTTCCCTTTTGTCTTCTAAAACCTTCCAGCTCTGTTGGGAGAAGTGGGAGGAGGAAGGCAAGAGATCCACTTGGTAACTTGCAGATTGCAATGAGTATCATCCCTACCTTTCCTTAGTTGCCTGTATATGAGGCTGCCTGGATTTGGCTGCAAAGCTCTCCTGTCTTGACAAATGCAGGAGTGTCTGTTGCAAGACAGTTCAGTCCTGACTGTATCTTGAATTTAGCTACACCTCAAAGCCCAGTTTTCCATCTCACTGAATTGAGATCTTTGCTATGCACTGTTTTCTGCCTCCCTTTCTTCCTTCCAGGAGGACAGCAAACACTCCCACATTTGGTTTCTTGTTTTGGAGCTCCCACTGAAGATTTCTGTGAAGTAGTTTGTTTAAAGCTTGAATCATGTTGTCCTAGGGATAAAACTGTTTGAAGTTGCTTCCTGCAGAGATAAGCAGGGGAGATTGATATGGGGCAGAAGAACAGTCCAGGCAAGAAACCAATTGTAGGAGAAGGAGAGCAAGCAGCTGCTGAGGGCTGTTGTTTATAGTGCTCCAAACAATCCCCACTAACTGGAAAATGCCTCAGTTTGTCAGGTAACAAGCTTGGGGATGAAGGCTGCAGTTGCCTGCTGGAAAACCTCCCTTGGATATCAGTTTCAAAGCAGCTGGAGTAAGTGTTGCCTTGTACAAAACCCAATTGCCCTCTTTTCTTGAGCCTGGTGGGGGCTGTACAGAGATGCTGAGCAGGGATCCAGGGGCAAAGCCCTCACCCAGACCCAGCAGCAGCTCTGAGCACTCTGACACTCAGCAATGAGACTCAGCAATGAGACTCTCCAGGCTGCAGCTGGTCACTTGCTTAAAGCATTGTGCACAGCAGCTGGTCTAAATGCATCTGGAGTGCCCTTCATTAACACCCTTTGCTCAGGAGCACTGATCCTGTGTGTTGGCCACCATGCCACTTCTGAAGTGGGGTGGGTTCAAGCATACAGCACACTGACCCCACCTCCACTGGGACAGTCCTGTGGGATTTCAGGGAGCTGCTAATTGCCTTGTTTGTCTTTCACAGTCTCAGTGGAAACTGCCTCTCTGTTGATGGCATCTGCAGTCTGTTGAAGTCTGTAAAGACCTGCCAGAAGGTGATGGAGATACAAGCCAGGTATGTAGGTCTTGAATCATTTCCTGAGGTTAATCCCATTAAACAAGTCTGAGAGTTAGGTTCTGAGGTCTTTGAGTTGGCTCAGGAGTGGAGTGGGTGAAGGACACATCCAAAGATGATCACTGACACTTGGTAGTACATTACTTAAGCTGATTTATCTGAGCCATCAACCAGAATCTGAGGAGGTACAGAACAGAACTCTGTGTCCTTTTGTGTGGGGGGGATGGTTTTGGACTCTTTCCTTCTCTCTTCTGTGGGAAGTTTTGGAGAGAGGTCTCTGTGGAGTATGAGAACTGGTGACATCTGGAGTTGAGATGGAAGTTCTCTCTGACTACTTTCCAGTGGAAACCCCCTGGAGTTCAAGTGGAACAGCTTTGAATGCACTTTCTTCAGTGCTTCAGAGAAACTGGGTCATCTGGTATCACATGGCTTGACCCAGCCAAGATTTAAAACTAATGCAGGTTATTTTCTACCTGCTGGGGGGTGTTTGCAGTGAGTGGTGCCACCAAAGAGTTTTGCAGAGCAAAACCAAGCATTCCTACAACAACAAGTCCTGTGAGTCACCAAAATGGATCCCTTCTCTTCTTCACAGCCTTCTTCATGAGACTGCAGTCCTGAGGTTTACAGAAGACAGAGAGTTTGCTGCCCTTCCTCCTAGGTAAGGGGTGTGTGTGTGCAAGTGGTGTTTCTTCAGCATCTCATTTGGTTCTCACACCCTGTTTAGGTAACACCTCATCTCACAGCAGTTCTTGTCCCTCTCTTCCCATCTGAATCCAGACCTGGTACTTTCTCCTTCTTTTCTCAGCCTCTTGGCAAGTTTTCCCCTGCCTTTTATAGTGTTTGATTATGTTTTGTCTCTAGGGCACAGCATCCTAAGCAAAGCAGGCTGTTTAACACCAGCTGTGCTGTCTGATGGTAGTGAACAATAAAAACCCAACTGAATCCCACACCTCCAAACCCAGCTCACAGATCCCTGCCTGCTTAAAGCCTCCCAGTCCACTACCCTCTGCATTCTGGATCATGCACTCCAAAAGAAGTTTGGAGGTTTTTCCCTCACAAAATTATGGTCAAAACAGCTCATCCCAAATGTTTGGACTGAGAAGTGGTTTCCTGTTGCTCCTGGAGCTGTAGGTTCATTTATTTCTGCCCTTGTTGTCCATGGGCTGAGCTCACTGTGCAACAGCATTCCCCATGGGATGCCTGCAGCCCACCTCCTGGCCTGGGACAAACAGCAGGGCTGTCACAGGATGCAACCCAGATGTTGTGGCTGTGCTTGAAAGAGAGTGGCAGCCTGAGACACGTGGTCTGTGACTTCTTTAAGGCACCAGCTGACATTTCAAGTTCAGGTACTTCATTTATTGATGAGGAGTCAGGTTTTTTTGCAGAGGTGGGGACTCTCTTTCACAAAACATGTTCAGGCAAAGGTTGACTTCTCCAGCAGACTGTAGCTTAGATGGTAAATCTATCTGTTCCCTTTCTCCCCAGGTGCCTGCCTGCTCAGCTATTTGGTTAATCACTGAAAGAAAGGTGTGCTGTTGGCAAGATCTGGGTGTGGGCTAGAGCCAGGGTAGCCCCAGGGACCAGCCACACTGCTAGAGCTGAGTGTTTCACCCATGTTTCTTTTTATGCTCACTCAGGGAAGAGCCTGTGTTCTCTACTGATGACCAGCAATGTGGAGAGGAAAGCCAGACACCTGCTACCCCCCAAAAAATAAGGTACCATGGCAACTTTTCCTTGTAGTTGATGTCTGTGGCTCCTGCAGCTGATGTAACCCATGTCTCCAAGTTTGAATGGTGAATCACAGGAGTGCTGGTGGAGGCCTGTCCAGTCAGTCATCTGTCCCTGTGTTCACAGTCCCAGCTTGCAGCACTAGAAGCTCTGTGGTTAGAATCTGGGGTCTTCTGCAGGAGGCAGAATAGATTCTGGGTTGTGTGTCTTGGTCCTTGTGGGGTTGCTGTGAGGGCTCCTGTTGGGGAGCTGGTAGTGACAGAGCTTGTGATGTTGGAGGCTTCCCTGCTGGTATTTGGGAAGTGCATCCTCAGCTGGCTCTGTTTTCAGATGCTTGTCAGATCATGCTCTTGCTCCAGCACAGAGTGTGCCTGTCCTGTCTGGTTTGTAGGTGGCAATGAGGAAGGAACTTGTGCCTAACACCTTCTAACCAGGGCCTTAGGGAACTACTTCTTTGTTGTGCCACAAGTTTTCCTTCACCATCTCTTTTGTTCTGTTTGCAGACAGTAGCTCAAAGCCAAAATGATCTGTTGTTGCAGACAAAAAAAGAGCAAGATGCTTTAAGGGGGTGTTTCATTTCACTGCTGTCTCCTTATTTGGTTTTCTGAAGGAGTGAAGTTGCCAATCTTGGCAGCCTTGGACTATTGATTTCTCTTTCCCTCTAGGCTGACAGACAGTTGTTTTCAAGCTGGTGACCTGCAGAAGCTGTGTGCAACCCTGAAGGAGTGTAGCAGTGTCTCTGAGCTGGAGTGAGTCCTTCCTAACTCTTAATGGTCTCAAGCTGCAATTCTGTGGGATAGCCAGGAAATGTCCCTTGTTTTTTCTGCAGTGCTGCACAGAGAAGGGCTGTGCAGACAAGCCTTATGAAAGCCATGGCTTCACATGGGCTGATATCCTTTGCCAAGGAGACACACAGTTCTAGAGCTCTCTTAGGGCAAAGCTTGCAGGACATGGATCCAGGAAGGGGCTGTTTGACTCCAGCTATTACAAAAGCTGCAAAACCTTGCCCTGTTGCTCCTCACTTTTGGGCCATTTGGGAGCAAATCTGCAGAGGCTGAGGAATCCCACCCAAATCAAGGCTGGGAGCCTGTGTTTTGCTGGTGACTCCACAGGTGGTGTGTAAAGACCTTCAGCACCAAAGCACTTCCTTAGTGCTGCAGGGGGGAGTCATCCTGTTTGCTAACACCCAGAGGAGAGCAGAGCCAGGCCTGGGCAGGTTAGCCAACACCCTCCTTGCATCTAGGTTTTGAGGACAAAGCAAGGGCCAGCACAAGCATGCAGTTTGTGTGCCCCCACCCAGGGACTGCTTATTCCCTCAGACCTAGCAGCCTGGGGAAGAGATTTTTAGCCTTTTCTCTTCATTCATGTCCCTTGATCTCCCTTGGGCCACAGACTGTTGTAATCCTTAAGAGCAGAGCCTTATATCCTTCCCCAGGACTGACCCAGGGCTCCTCTGTTGGGCCTGTCCAGGTTGATCCTTTCTCAGAGCTTTCTCAGGGCTTCTGGTCCCTGGTAAGTGCCATAAAAAGCACTGTCAGTCCAGAGGGGTCACTTGGTGGAGATGACAAGGGGAGCCCTGAGCTGGGTTTTGGTTCTTGTGTTGCTTAATCCATCTCTGCTTTCTCCACAGGCTTCAGTCCTCAGGGGAGAGGGACAGTGCACGTGTCCTTTTGATGGGGGTGCCCATGTTCTGCTTCCAGAGCTTGTGTTACAAAGAGCTGATTGTGCACCCTGGGGTTTTTTCTATGAATTTAAATGCCTTTCTTTAAATCCTAGCCTATCCAACAATCACCTGGGAGATGAAGGACTTGTGCAGCTGTTTCAGCTCCTGCCACATATGAAATTGTTAAGCTCTCTCAAGTGAGTAGCTCCTGTTTCCCCTTACTCATGGGTGGGTTTTTATGGGAGTGCTGGCTGTGGAAGCACAGGCCACCCATGGGAAGGGCCTTTCAGGATCAAGTACAGTTACATTCTGTGTCTATTGAGGGTAGATCCACTGTCTGCTCTGTCCTCACCTCTAGTCCAGAACAGATTGGCTCCATTTGGTGGAGATCAGGGCCCAAGAGCCTCTGTACTCCATCCTCCATGAAGGACACATGTGCATGTGTGGCACCTGCTTTCTGAAACAAGCCAAGGTCTTTAGCAGGCCACTGATTTTTCTCCTCTCCTGGATCCTCCTCAAGAGGAAGAACAGTCCTTCCTCTCCTGAGATGGGCACCTTTGAGAGATAAGTGTAGGGGAGCTCCACCTTCAGCAGTGGAGCCACAATTCAGCCACACTGGTGACTTATGTTTCCCTGGGCATTTTCCCTGGCACTCCCCTTGCAAGGGCACTGAACAGGGCTGGGGCTGAAGGAGCACAGCACCATTCTGCTCTATTGAAAGAGCTATTTACTCATGCAGTTTCATTAGCTGAACTGTTCTCAAACCAAGACTGTTCCAAATACTGAGTCTGCAGCTTCTCTCCATGGCAGTGCAATGAAACACAGTGTTATTTGTCTGGGGGGCTTTTCCAGCACCAAGCATGCTGCCCATGGTCACACTAGGTATTGTAACAGCCCTCCTAGACCTGAGACAGATCTTAATTAGTGTAGGTTTGGTACTGCCACAACAGCACTTACAGCCAAAGAGTTGGTTTTGCCTCACATCAGTGACTTGAAATACATGTAACTGTGATAAAACACTTGTGTGGTGAGCATGGTCCATCCCTAGAACAGGTTACCCAGAGAGATTGTGGATTCTCCACCTTTGGAGATGCTAAAAACTCAGCTGGGCAACAGCCTGAGCAGTCTGCCCTAGTCTAACTGTCCTCTGAGCTGGGGACTTTGACTGGGTCATGTCCAGAGGTCCATTCCAGCCTCCATCCTCCTGTGATGCTCTGAACTCTGGAAGGGAGGGATGAGCTCAAGTGCTGGAGTGAGTTGTGTTTGCAGAACTGTGGTTGGAAACACAGGCAGAAGGTGGCAAGGAGTAGACTCTGAGAGTGTTGGACAAGGATCCCTGTTGTTGAGTGACTCAGTGTGAATTGTTAACAGCTTTGCTTGCAGCAGCTGACTTAATCTTTTCTTCCTATAGGCTTGATGACAACCAGATCTCCCTGAACTCTGTGTTTTTCTTAGCTCAGACCTTATCTACACAGGAACACATTAAAACCATGAACCTCAGGTATGACCAGGAGTACTTTTCCTATTTTTTGCTGTTAGAAACCTCAAGCTGTGGGTTTTGTGAGTTTTTGCCCCTGTTTTGAGACAGGGGCAGCTGTCTTCAAACTCCATCCCAATTCTGTTCTTCTCTGCTTACAGCTTGGGACAGACACAAGTGGTTCATCTGACCTTTTGGGAGAGAACCAGGTAAAATCACACCCCAGTCACCTGTCCAAGCCTTTCACACTCCTCCTCATGAGGTCTTAAATGGCTGGTGATGTGTGAGTCCCTGGGGAGGTGCCAACTAAAGAGCCATTTGGCTCTAAGGTCCAGGTCAGGAAGCAGGGTGAGCTGTTTCATGCCTGAGGGTGGGGAGCAGACAGCAGTATCAGGGCTCACCTCCACTCTGTGCCAGGCCAGCCCACAGTGCTGAGTGGATGTAGAACCCTCTGGAGGCTGGAAGAGGGATGATAAGGCCCTTTTTCTGCTGGGGATGATGTGAACCTAATGGTGTCAGGTGGTGAGAAAGGCAGACTGGAGTGTGAGGCCATTGCCCTCTTCCCCAGCTGCAGCCTGTGGAGCCAGCTGCACAGGGGCAATATAACATCAGCACAGCTCATGGGTAAACCCTTCTTTCCCCAGGGTCAGAGGTACCAGCAGATGTTGGAGGAGTTTCCTGGTGCATCCCAAGCACGAAGCCAGAGGCCAGTGCTTTCGGTATGGCAGCTCCAGCTTCCTTCTGTCACCCAGCAGTGCAGGGAGAGCTGGCTGTGGGGGTCTGTCTGCAGTGTGGAACAGACCCATCCCTCCAGCTGTGTCACCTCACAGACCTCTCTTGTTCCCTGCCTGCCTCTGAAGGCAGACTCATCTCCCTTGGGAAGCAGATGGTTCTTTGCTTGTGTCTCATCTTGTCTGATTCCACACCTCTGCAAAAGATGCATCTTTAATATATCCCTCTTCCATCTTCTTCCTTGATGAAACTGGTCATGGAGGCCAGTCCCCAGAATAACTCTTGGTCACAAGGGAGCTCTTGGCTGGTGTAAGATAGCAAAGCTTTGTAGGAATTGGGCCAGCTGGCTTCAACCCAGGCCAACAGGTTGTTATTTTGTGGTCACAGGAGGGACCCAGCAACATGCCAGAGGTGGCTGGGTGAATAATGCACCCTCTTGGGAAAGACTTGGGATGTCCACTGCTGTGGGCCTGTGTGGGAAGATGAGTAGTGCACCTCCTGCTTGGTGAGCCTCAAGGGGATTGTCTTCTGCCCCTAAATAATGGGATACAGGTCAGACTGGCTACATGTTTCCCATGGAGACCTGCTTAGTTTGTCTGGCAGGAAGGTTTCTGTGGCTTCCTTCTTGGAGAAGGACATAGGAGACACCATTGCTCTAGGAGAGCTGAGACAGCACTGAGCAAGGGAAGATGCTGCCCACTCTTCTGAGACAGTCTGAGTCCCAGTGATGTGGCTCTGGGGAGGTGACACCCAAAGTGATGGAATGTTTTGATGGACTGGCTCTCTTGAATCAGCTCAGAGCTGGTGACATCAATTGCTGGTCACAGGTTTTGAGCCTCCTAGATTGTGGGTAGCAAAATGTGTCAAGGGGAAGCAAGAAGGGTACTGTGGGCCTTGTCCTAGGGTGTGAGGCTCTGGGTTATTGACTGTTGCCAAACTGCTGTCATGAGAGGTGATTAGCTCCAGAGTGCTTTGTTTTCTTCAGTCTCAGGGACTGCAGAATGGGTCCAGAGGATGTGACCAGGCTGTGCCAGATCCTGGCTCAATGTCCCCAGCTGACAGAAATCCAGTAAGTGTTGTGCACTCAGCAGCTCTTGTCTGTGTCTCCAACCCCAGCTCCCCAGCCCACAGGCACAGAGCCAGTGTTTGAGTGAGCAGACAGTGTAAATCACCTCTCCTCTCACCACAGCCCCCACAAAACTTCATCCAGGTGCTGAGATAAACCCACACCTCTTGTCCTTTCTGTTTCAAACAGAGCTTGGCCTCTCTACCAAGCCTGTGTGTGTCAACCCCCCAGAACACATGTGGGTTCTCACAGTCCTGTGGCTAGACACAAGTGTTGCCATCTCCTCCTTCAGACCCTGGCTTGCCCACTCAGCCATGAGCTGAGCTCCTGGGCATTCCAGGCAGGAGCTGGGCACCAAGAGAAACAGAAGGGTAGTGATCAGAACAAAAAGTGAGTAACAGCAAGTAAAAGTAGCACAATATCCACCCTGCATGCAGGAAGCACAGCAGTGGCATTGTTCTATAAGGTCACAGTGATGGGAAAGCAAGACTCTTCAAACTGCAAAGTGAATTGGCTCCAGGATGAGGAGAAACACAGGTGCTGGCCTGTAAGGATCACTCCTTGCCCAACTTTCAGGGCATTTCTGGCTCTGTTCTTCCCCAGAACCTGCCCACAACACCCCCATGCACGTGTGTGCCTGCTTGTCCAGCTGCATTTCATAGAGATGCTTGCACATCATCCCAGTTTCTCTTGGCAATGCCTTTCCTTCCATGTCTTACAGTCTGTCTGGAAATGCACTGAGTGATCAGAGCATGGAGAGATTACTGAGCTTCCTGCCAAACCTCTGTCACCTGACACTGCTGAGGTAATATTTGGGATCCCTGCTTTGATTACTGCCATGAGACAGTTGGGTTGGAAAGCACTAATGCCAACAGCAGAGCTTAGGGGCATTGCTCAGTAATGGTAGATTAGCAAGCTGGACAAAGAAAAGGCAGGAGCTCTTTCACACCCATTCCTGTCTTGTTTCTAGAACCTAAGCAGCACTGAACCTTATTCTTTAGGGATGTATTGGGGGTGGGGGGGAGGAAAAAGGCCAGCAGGTGAAGTACCCACCCTAGATACAGCACCCCAGGCAACCCTCACTTAGCAGGTGCCCTGGAACATGACTTCCAGCATCCAGGACAGAGGCAGGACTTGTTGGCTGCCACACAGGGCCAGCCCACAACCCCTTTGTGTGATCAGCATCTCCCAGGTCTGCCCCTGGCACCTGCCATCCCCCCACACTTGACACTAGAAGTGTATCAGCCATTTAGGCTGGGAGTTGAGGCTGGAGAGAGGCTGTCAGGGGCCAGGGCACTCCCAGCACAGCAGCAAAACATGCAGGTGGTGCTTGGCCATTGTTACAAGGTGAGCTGGGGGGGAGCTGCAGTGTCTCCAGACACTGAATTTGCTCCTTCAGGATTGCTTCCAGTCTGGGGTGTCTCCAGTAGCCCTGAAGAGGAAGGTGTTCAGTGTAAACCCTTGGTCTGTACTCCTTTGTTTAGTCAAAGGAGACTAAAGGAGACTGGATGCCAGGGCTCAGAACTTTAGGTCACTGATCTCAAGGCAGATGGGGTGGATCCAGCCACTTGCACCTCAAAATAAGCAGTGGGAAAATGGGGGCCATGTGTAGTGAAACCTTTCTTCTTGAGAGCTGGTTTCATTGTTCTCCCTTTGCCTTCCTTTTCAGTATCAGGAAGAACACATTCTCCCCACGTGGCACTGTCTTCCTCCTCAACTCCATCAAGCTGTGTGAGCGCATCCGGGTGCTGCAAGTGTGGTAAGGCAGCCAGACTGGCTGGAGCCCAGCAGCTCAGCTCTGACAGAGCCACAGAGCTGGGCATCTTCAAAGAGCATTGCTGAAAGGCTGTCCTCTGTATTTGCTTCAGGTCAAGTGAAAATGCTAAGCTGTACTTAGGGGCAAACTGGAGAAGCCAAAAGACATCCTGCAGGTACTGGCATAGAGCACTTTGTTGTAGCTCACTTGTGCAGGCAGCCAAATGTCCTCTGAAGAGCTCATGGGCTGGTAGTGAAGGAGCTTGGGCTAGTAGCTGAAGCTTTGGGACTCAAATCAGCTGCCTAAGTGGAGAACCATTTGGATGCATTGGGATGGCAGAGGTCTGTGCCTTTCTTGAGTGGTCACTGAACTGCTCATGGTCATCCTGAGAGGCATCAAATTCTGCCACACAACCAAGTGAACTGAGCCCCAGCCATCATGTTTCCACATGTGTGCCTCAAATTCTGTGTGACAATCCCCAGATGAGCATCAGTGTGATGTGTGTGCTACATGTCTGCTGCCTCTCTGGGAGTGAGGGTTGCTGGGTGCCCCATCAAGAAAACTGTGACATACAACCTCAGCTCCAGGGCTTTGGGATCCCTCCAGGGCTGGGCACTGCCCCAGCTCCCTGGGCAGCCTGGCACAGGGGCTCACACCCCTCTCAGGGAAACACTTCTGCCTCAGCTCCAACCTCAACCTCCCCTGGGGCAACTCCAGCCCCTTTCCTCTTGTCCTGTCACTTGTTACTTGAGAGAAGAGTCACCTTTCAGTGACTCTTTCTGAGGACAGTGGTTGTACTTGATGATCTTAAAGGTCTTTTCTAACTGAAAGAGCTCTGGGGTTCTGTGTCTCTAGTTAGGCACCAAGGACATGGCAAAAATAGGTGAGAAGATTTGTTTCCCCACTTACAACATGGGAGTTGTCATTACTGACCTCAGCTATGACAAACATCAAACCCTGGCATGACCAAGGGTGTTGGTTGCAACACCTTGGTGAATGTTGCATGGAGACTGGTGTAAGAATGCAGCTGGTGCTGGGCAGTGCTCCCAGCTCAGGCTGGGCCTGGCTGCTGCTCTGTTCTAACCTTTGCTGTCTCCCACACAGGCTGACTGACTGTGCCCTCGGCCCAGGGCAGGTGGGTGAGCTCTGCAGAGCCCTGGAGCAGCATGGATGGCTGGCAGAAGTAGAGTAAGTGGGGCTTGGGTTGTTGCTGTGGCTGAAGGAGAGCTGGGCTGGCTTGGTTCAGCACTGCCTGGGCTTTCCCAGCCTGGCTGCAGGTGCCTCTGTGCATTGTTCAGGCTGTTAAGAGAAAAACCATTGCTGAGTAACCCTGCAGGTCCTTTACAGATGTATCTTCCCTTTGTGTCTGTTTGGAGGAGGCTGTTGCTCCATCTGAACTCTGCTCAGAGCTCTGCCTTTGAGCTTGCTCTGGAGCTTATGCCTGGGGTGGGGATGGGGGGTTGTAGAGCAGCAGTTTGTTTTAGACAGAGCTTTAATGGCTGAGCTGGGATTTCAGCCCAGGAAGTTTGCCTTTTTCCTCCAAAGCTTTCCAGGGCAGCACTGCTGCTGAAAAGGCTGACTTTTGGTTGGTCTCCTTGTTCTTCTGCCTTTCAGCCTTTCTGGGAATGAGCTGGGAGATGAAGGCCTGAGGTGCCTCTTGGACCATTTGCATCGATTGCCTGGGGCCTGTTCCCTCAAGTAAGAAAACATCCTGTGAGTGTGAGGTGCCCAAGCAGAGGGGTGTTGGTGTGACCCCTCCTGAAGCTGCTTGTCATGCTTCTTGCCCACTCCTGCCTCAGGAGGCAAGATCTGACTGAGCCATGAGCACAGCTCAACACCTCCAGGCCTGGCTGGCTCAAGGTCTGATCCAAAAACCTCTGAAGTCAGTGCCAGCCTTTCTGTTAGTGTCAGCAGGAGATACCCAGAGTGGGGTGGTGTGACTGGTGTTGACCTTGAGTTGTCAGCTCATCACTTCCCTGTGCATGTTGTCATCCTGGCATAACTGCAGGTCCCTGGCTGCTGTGTCCCTCCTGGGAACTGGCTCCAAAACCAGCTTCCCAAGGTCAGGGCTTAGAGTTTGGTTGGTGAGCCACCACTTCAGAGGGCTGAAAGGATGTGTCATTTATTCAGGTGACAGATGTGAAGGACTGGAGGCTGCCATTGATAAATACCTCATTGCAATAGCACTGATTAGTTAATGAAACTACTTATCCCAGGGGTTTCCTCACCACAAACAGCACAGTTCCTATCAGGAAGGTGTCCTTGTCTGGCTGGAGCAAGAGTACAGCCCATCCACTGCCTCTGGTCATTCAGTCTCTTTCTCCTTGCTGTGCCTTTCTGCCTCTTAATTTGAGTTGAGAGCAAGAAGAGGAGCAAAAAAGATCAAAAGCCTCCCTTTCCCTGAGTACTCCTCTGCTCCCCTCCCCAGGGTGATGTTTGACACCATTTGGGTGGGGAGTTGGGAAGCAGAGTCATATATTTAGCATGTACCTGTTCTAGCTGATTACCACATTCAGGGCTGTTAAACTTGATTGTTGATCTTATGGGTGATGAGGCAAAGGTCTCACTCTGGGCACCCATGGCCCTGCTGAAACTGTCTTGAAGCTGTTTGGCTGCTTGATCCTGCAATTCCTAGCC
This sequence comes from Colius striatus, assembly GCF_028858725.1. Lineage (NCBI taxonomy): Eukaryota > Metazoa > Chordata > Aves > Coliiformes > Coliidae > Colius > Colius striatus. The sequence goes on from NC_084772.1 coordinate 2,316,948, forward strand.
CAAACAGGAGCATCTTGCCAGCTCAGGCTCCCTCTGTGCTAATCATGCAGCCCCCCATCCTTAAGGTCTGCACAAGAGTGAAGCAGACACTGGCACTTCTGCCCCTTTGTGTGTGTGATTCCCACAGCAGCCCTGCAAACCCTTCCCTCCTTCTCTTCTGTGCAGCCTCAGCCATAACAGGGTTTCTCAGGATGGAGTTCTGCATCTCATAAATGCCTTTGCCACATCTGGAAAGACCACTGAGCTTCAAGTCAGGTGTGTGTTCCTCCTCACTGATTCCTGCTTCTCCCCTAAGTGGTTTCCTCTTCATTACTACCCAGTTTGTGACCCTGGCAATGATGATAATGATGGTAATAATGATGAGGGCCATGTTTTCCATGGCCTTTATGGCCAAGTGCATGCAAAGCTTCTGCTTAGGTCCATTTCTCCTGGCCAAGTGTAGCTGCCAAGGAGGGAGCAGAGCTGTTACCCCCAGGACCAAGTCATTTTTGTGTCTAAAGGCCAGGTATTAGCTGCACTAATACTTGTCATGCATGTGTCTGCAAATGAACCTCTGCAGGGCAGGAGGCAGCATTTGCTCTCTGAAAACATCACCCCTACCTCACCTTGGTGTGTAGAGGTTTCAGAGTGAGCCTGTTGAAAGCCCTTCCCAATGCTCTGCAGTTGGATTTGTGTCTTCATCTCCTTTTCTCCCTGGCAAAACCAGCTGCTGGGTTCTGGCTCTGTTGCAGTGGTTCTCACAGCTGGGAGTCACAGGGTTGGGCTGTGCTGCAGATCTGCCCTTGTCAGTGTTTGTGTTCACCTGGGGGTCTGTTGTGAACCCCATTTAACCAGAGCCACTTCCATTCTTCCCTCCAGTTAAATGGGGTTGCTGAATCTTCTGACTGAGCTATTTTAAGGGTCAGCCTTCTGGTTTAGCTCTCCCCAGAGCCTGGCAGAGAGTGCAGGGGCAGGAGGAGGCAGACAGCAGCAGGGCAGATGGGGATTGCTTCTCCACCCACCCCTGCTGCCTTATGCCAGTTTAGCATTAGCAAAAGCTTATTGAAGCATTTCCTTGGGCTGGTTTATTGTGGGGAGAGGTGAGCTGGGCCAGGCACCTCTGTCACTGCTCTGCTGTGTTCTTTGTGCAGTTTGATGCAATAACACTGGCAATAACAGTTCTTTTCCCTTCCAGTCTTACACTCACATGTCTTCTCTCTGCAGTTTGTGCTCCAAGGCAACTTTAATCATCAAGCTGACAAACAGAGATGACCCCAGAAAGATTCTGAGGTACTGATACACAATCATTTTGCAGTGGCTTCTTTGGCCAAGGTGCTGTCCTTTTTCTAGGGAGAAGGCAAAGAAACCCTCTTGTAGCCTCTGGCTCCTGGCCAGGTGATGTTTTGCACTAACAGATGATGAGTTGCCTTTGATTCACTTTCTGAGAAGAGCTTCCACAGAGGATCCCACAGCCCTTTCTCTCCCTGCCTCCCACTCACCACTCCTCACCTGGCAAGCTGCAGGTGTGCCTGGAGCCCCTGCCACAGGATAGGGTGGCACAGAGAGCTGCACCATTAGCACTCACATGAGCCAGATCACAGCATCTCAACAAGTGCTTTTGAAGTGTTGCCACAGGCTTGGAAGCCTTGCAAGGCATTGAAGGTTTTGGTGCCACCTCCCTTCCTCCCTTTTCTCTGTGGTGCCTGAGGTCTCTGGGTCAGAAAGCCTGACCTTGTGTGCAAAGGCTCAGACTGTTCTCTTTTGCCTCCTTTCAGACTTGCTGAGTGCAACTTTCAGCCAGAGCACTTGGAAAAGCTGTGCATGCTCCTGGAAAAGTGCACTGGCCTGGCAGAGTACAGGTGAGCTAAAGGCTGCTTGGGCCTCTTTGGGTGGGCTTGTTTGTGAGCCTTTCATTACAGTGACCTCTGCTTCTAGATCCTCAAATAACAACATGACAGTCCAAGCTGCAGAGAGGCTTTTGCATTCGCTGAGGAAAACTCTGGGTCCCCTGAAAATCAGGTATGGTGTCCCTGTGCTGTTTCAGGTGCTGAGCTGAGGCTGCTCTGAGCATCTGAGCTCTCCCTTCATACATTAACTGTGCTTCTTCCAGAGAAGCCTGAGAAATCCCCTTGGGTGCCTCTGAGTTAGTGGCATTTTGGCTTGATCTTGCTTCCTCCTAAGCATCCTGTAAAGCTGTGGCTAGCAACTGTGCTGTCTCTGTAGCCCTCTGCCCACCTTGCACAGGAGGCTGCTGGTTCTGGTGACCACATTCCTGCTGTGTCCTCACCTGGGCATCCTGCAGAGCACCTGGGTAACATCAGAGCTCCCCCTCATTGCCAGTGGTGGCAGGCAGGCAGGAGGGAAGAGGGTGTTTGTGGCCTCCTCTGCAGGGAACCTGGGCTGCTCCTCTCTTTCTTTGCAGCTTGTAGCCTGTGTAAACGTTGCTCTGAGGAGCAAAGAGCCCCTACTGTGTGTGTTGGAGTGCTGAGTGCTCACCTGACAGAGGCAGAGCTGGCTGTGTGTGTGTCAGTGGAGCAGAGCTTGCCTGTGTTCTGCTTTGCAGCATCCAAGAGCCATGGGTATGCAAAGAAAGTGTCACAAAGCTTCTTGAGCTGGCTGTCCAGGCCTGTGGGAGCATCACTGAGATCATGTGAGTACAGGTGGCACCTCAGCTCCTGGGAGCTTTCAGACATTTGCTCTCAGCCTGATACTTTGAAGGGAATGGGGCTGAAGCAAACACTTCAGCTTGATCAGTTCTTTATTCACCAAGTCCCATGCATCTGTAAGCCAGCAGCCAACTTGAAGCAAGATTGACCCAAATGTCTGTCAGGCAGAAGTGCTTAGAAGGTGTGTGGTCTAATGCCTTAGTCCTGGTCTGCCTTGGGAGAAGGGGTGCCCAGATTTAGACTGGCTTTGGAACCAGTTTCAGTTCACAGACCTCTTGGGAGATATGGGTGGTTGGCATAGTCTCATCCTATCCTTCTGATTTGTCTTCTGGCAAAACAGCATTTGCTCTCCCTCAAGAGCTGAGAGGTTTGTGATGTTCTCCCATCTCTGCCCTTACAGGATATGTAAACATAAAACCCTCTTCCAGTTAGCTGTGAGGTTCCCACCGTGCCTGGAGAAGGTGGAATCAGTTGCTGGCAGGTGAGAAGGTGACTGTTGTCCTCACGTTCTGCTTGTTCTGAAGCTCACTGGGGGATGGACAATACCTTTCAGATTTTTCTGAGGCTTGTGTCTCCATGGGTTCAGTCTCAGAGGGCCTCTGTGCCACATGTGCAGAAGGAACCTGGCCCATGTGTGTGTGTCTTTCAGGCCAGTCTCCTTCAGGGCCATACTGCACCCTCCCTGGGCAGCCTGTGCCAAGGCTCCAAAGTTTCTCCTCCTGGGCCAGGGGAACTGTTTGTGTTGCAGCCTGTGCCCGTTCCCCCTTGGGCTGTCCCTGGGCACCACAGAGCAAAGCCCATCCCCATCCTCCTGACACCCACCCTTGAGGCATTTCTCAGCATTGCTGAGGTGCCCCTGAGCTCAGGCTTCTCTTCCCCAGGCTCAACAGCCCCAGGGCTGCAGCCTTTCCTCCTCACACACATGTTCCAGCCCCTCAGCACCTTGCTGTCCCTGCCCTGGCCTCTCTGCAGCAGTTCCCTGTCCCTCTGGAGCTGGGGAGCCCAGAGCTGGACACAGGTCTCCCCAGGGCAGAGCAGAGGGGCAGCACAACCTCCCTGGCCCTGCTGCCCACACTCTTGATGCCCCCAGGCTGCCATTGGCTTCTTGCCCACGAGGCCATGTTGCTGCTCATGGTTAGTTGCTGCCCACAAGCAGTGCCAGGTCCCTCTCCCAGAGCTGCTCTGCAGCAGGTCACCCCCAGCCTGTGCTGGTTGACACATAGTGCAGATGGGAGACAGCAGGAGAGCCCATGGAGGGCAGTGGCAAAGCTCATCTGTTCCTAAGGCTGGCCCTGAGGGCCCCAGCTGCTGCAGTGGGCATCTGCTGCTGATCAGTGGCAGCTGCATTGTGTGGTTATGTCCTGCAGACTGAATCTGCACAAGCCAGAAATCAGGACTGCTGGCTTCTACCAAAGGGTGCATGAAAAATGTGCTCAGCTTCAGGAACTGAGGTGAGTTGCCAGGTGTTGTAGAGGGTTTTTCTGGGGAGGGGAAGGGAGTAGCTTGTCCTTGTGTGTGCAGGAGAGCACACAGCAAGGCAGGGGAGAGCCCAGTGCAAAGTGCCAGCCCCTTCCCTCAGGGTCCCCTACTTAACATGCTTGGATGGAAACCAGAAAAGTCATGGTGGTTTCCTGGGGTGTGCTTTGAAGGCAGCTGGATCTCTCCCCTGTGTTCAGATAACCTGTACTCTAATCCTGTGGGACTTGGCCACTCCTTCAGTGCCCCAGCCCTGCCTTAACTGTGGGCTTGGGGCAGCCCTTTGGTCATCAGTGCTTGTGGCCCAGATCTGTTGTTCTCTTCTTGCAGATGGTCTGATCTTGATCTCCACAAGGATGAAGCAGAAATGCTAGTCAAGATTTTGCTGCCTCTTCCAGAGCTGAAGAAGTTTGGGTGTGTACCCAGCTGTGGTCTTTTCCACATCTTAATCATTTCCTCAACCCTGTGTCTCACCCTCATCCTCTCAGACACTTTGTCTGGCCCATGGCCCTGAGCTCTGGGGTCTCTACTGAGCTGTGACAAACTCCACAGCTCCCTGGAGCTGGTGCTGGAGGTGGTTATAGGGGCACCATGTGCATGACTTGAGGTTTTATCCTCTTTCCCTGAAAGAAACTTGAGACTGAGACCTTGGCTCTTGTTTCCATCTCAGGTGAGTTTACACCACCCTACCAGGTAAAAGAGCTGCTCCTGCTGTCAGCAGCACTCAGTCCTTTCACAGCCCTCTTCAGCTGCCTTATGAAGGGCATCTCTGCCCAGTCTGATGCTGGGGGTTGACTGGCCCAGGCAGAAACCTCTCCAAACTGGTCCCTGATGTCTGTGCTGCTTGGCTTTGGGATGGAGTAGCTTGCCTGTCAGTGAAATCAGCTCCTCTTTCTCCCTGTGTTGAGACCTCACCTTCTGACTTTCTCCTTGCTGCTTTGCAGGCTGACCTCCAGCAGGATTGTGCCAACTGGAGTTGATGACTTGATCACAGGCTTGCAGAACTGCCAGGCCATTGAAGAGCTCAAGTGAGTGTGGTGGTCCCAGCCTGGCCAGAGTCTTTCCAGAAGCTTTAGTTAAACTGCAGCCTCTCTCCTGCCTGTACTGGGGACAGATGTAGTTTTCCTGATGGCTGGAGGACTTTAGATAGGGAAGAAGCAGCAATTCCTTTTCATTAGCAGTGGAACACAAGGCATCCCCTGGCCCCTGTGTGTGGCTGTGTGGAGAGCTTTGCCATCTTGTGGTCACAGAGGCACTTGCTCCATGAGGGCCCTTGGTATAGAATCATTTCAGCTGGCAGAGACCTTTCAGCTCATGGAGTGCAGCCTCTGTCCCAGCCCTATCACCCACCAGCCCATTGCCCTCAGTGCAACACCCACCTGCCTCTGAAACCCCTCCAGGGATGGTGACTCCAGCAGCTCCCTGGGCAGCCCCTTTAATGCCTCACAATCCTCTTGCTTCAGGGGCTTGAAATTCTCCTGGTATCTTACCAGGATCCAAACATGTCCAGTAGAAGTGTGTCAGAGAACAAAACTGAGAACTCTTCCCATGGACTAGAATACATTCCCACTTCTCTTCCACCTTGTCCTGCCCTGCTCTGAGTGCTCACACCACTGCCCAAGGATGGTTAAATCGTTGCTGTGTTGTTTCATCCTCCAGCCTGGGCCACATGAAACTCAGCAGTGCTGCCATTGCCAAGCTTGTGCTGGGGCTTTGTGAAATGCCATCTCTGAAAAGGCTGATGTGAGTATGTGACTGCAGCTTGCCTCTAGCCTGGCTTGTGAGCCTGGATAACAGGAGTTGAGTGTCTGTTTTCCTTGGGATGTTGTTTCCAGCTTGAACCATAACAGTATTGGTGATGATGGCTGCTCCAGACTTGCAGAAGCCTTGAGAGTTAAGCACCACATGGAGGAAATCAAGTAAGAATCTCCTGTCCTGCGGTGTCTTGCCAGCAGAGAGGTGACCACTAGTGCCAGCTTTTGCAGAGGCTCAGTTGTGCTTCTCCATGATGTTGTAACAACAGCTGGGAGGCTGCACAGTGCTCATGTGTGAGGTACCTGGGGCTAGAGGGCATCAAAGCCTGATGTCCAGGAGAGGAGAGGTTTGTCTGACTCCACTGCAGCAGTCACATGGAAAATGGATTATAAACAGCCTCTGCTTTTAAATCTTCTCTGGAATCCCTGTGATCCAGAAGGACAAGAACCCCCCTTCTCTCCTGGGAGAGCCTCAGACCCAGCACTTCCCTGTTCTGCAAAGATCTGAATCTTTTGACCCCCAGCCTTGCTCTGTTGCTTTCCCCCCCTCCTCTCTCTATCCAGATGCTGCCTGTACTCCACTGTAGCAGCTTGGAAAGTAACACCCACCCACTGCCTGTCTTGCTGTTCTTGCTGAAGCCCTTGCCCAGCCATTAGCAAGAGGCAGTGGTTGTGATTGTTGTTAGTTGTTAATGCTTTTAGTCTGTCATGAGATAGTTGAGCCAGGCAGCTCTTTGATTCTGCTGCCAAGGTCAGTCTCCTGCAGATGGGAGACATAAGATCTCATACTTTACCTGGTGCTTAGCATTTTGCTTTACATCACAGCCTTTCTTCTCTTCTTCAAAGTTTAAGCCACAACAGGATTGGGGATCCAGGCCTGCTGAGCCTAGCTGCTGCCCTGCTGGAAATGCACAACCTCAAGAGAATGGAGTGAGTCCCTTGGGTTTGTTTGCAGCTATTTCAGAGGTGGCTGCAGTGGGTGGGAGGAAGCCCCTGAGGGAAGCCCTGTGCCACCTTCATTCATGCAGTGCTCCACCTGCCAGCATTTCCAGTCACACAGAATCTGCCACCCCAATGGAAAGTGTTCCCTCTCCTGCCCTCCCCATGTGCAGCTGGGCCTGGCAGGGACCACAGAGCCTCTGAGAGTGAAGGTCCATGTCCAGTCACCCCCAGAGATGAGCAGTGGGCATTTCCCAGCCTCACTAGCTGTTTGAACAGAGACATGTGTCGTGGTTGTGTCCTGGAAAAGCCCTACAAGCTTGTGTGGAATCATACAAGCCTCACACCCCATGCAGCACCTGTCCTGGGGCTACACAGAGTTCCCAGCATGGTGGCCCTTGGTGTTGCTACCCTGCTTGCTGCTAGAGTGAGAGGTGTCATGCAGAGTGAGGAGAGTGGCTGGACAAGGCCCTCTCTCAGATTCAAGCTGTCCTTCCTCCAAGGGAGCAAGAGTTACAGCCCCAGGCTGTTTGTTGCCTCAGCTCTAGGGTACCCTGGGTCATTTTGGGAATGAAAAGCCTGGAAATAACTTGAACAGGCTGAGAACTGCTCCTTCCTCCCAGGGCCTGCAGAGGCAGGAGTGACTCAGTACTTGACAACAACACCCTTAAGTCCCCAGACCATTTTCCAGACACACCACTGCAGCCCCCTGCAGCCCATCATTGCAGTGGCTCAAGTCTCCCATCACACCAGGCAAACACTGACATGTCTTAAGTTGTATGTTCTGGTTCTCATTCAACCACTGAACCTTTCATGCTTATTTTAGCCTTTCAGGGAACAATCCCAGTCCTGCTGGAGGGGAGAAGCTGGTGGAAGCTCTTGCCTATTGCAAGCATATCGAGGAGTTAGTGTAAGTGTGTCATTGCCAGTGTCACTTCAGGAAGCTGGGCAAAAATCAAGGCAAAGGAACCAAATCTAAACTGGCTCCAGGAAAGCCAGAATCAGTGTTACCACTCTTATGAGAGCAGGATAAAAACTCACAGCTGCATGGGATGGGAACATGTGGTGGTGGCTGTGAGGGGTCTGGGGATTGCTTGCTGCCTGGGGGCTCTCAGACATCAGAGAGGCATGGAGTGGTGCTTGGAAGGGATGCCCAGGAACCACAGAGTGGGGATGAGCTGAACCTGGTGCAGTGTGCAGTGTCACAGGCACCTGGGCTGGGCAGTGCCTGTGTTGCCCAAGAATCCCCAGATCTCCCAGTGATGGGGGCTGGCAGGGCCCTGCAGAGCTGTCCCAGCCCCAGCCCCTGCTCCAGCAGCTGCCCCTGGCTCAGGGGGCACAGGAACGTGTCCAGCTGGGGTTGGAAACCTCCTGAGAAGGAGCCTCCACAGCCTCCCTGGGCATTAATCTGTGTGGCTGCAGAAAGGAAGGACAAGTGAGAGGTAGAGGCTTTACTCAGGCAGGTGTGTTGTGGGTCATTCCATTCCAGAGCAGTTTTCAGTGTGCCCTGCCACGTGAAAGAAATGAAACACCAGCCAAAGCAGCACATCACAAGTTCTTTGTGTTAGAGCTGAACTGCTGGAGCTAGTCCTGTAACCTCCAGCTTACAGCACACTGGACTAAGGGCACATACTAAACAGTGCAGTTTCAGTTCAATTCCAGCTCAGTTCAACCCCCTAGTCAAGAAGGGGAGAGCAGTGTGCTCCTGAGAACTGCAAGTCAGTCTTATCTCTCTGTTTAACTCCTGCTGCAGGGTTGCAGAACCTCTTTGTTCTTTCCTCCCACCCTCAGTGTCCTTTTGAATCCTGGACATCAGCTCCTTTCAGCTCAGTGCCAATACATGGGGGTGACACGTGGCTGAGCAATGAGACTCTAGTTCACTGCCAGTAACATCTCATTTCTGCTTCTTCCAGACTGTCCAGGAATGCTTTTGGGGACAGGACAGCAGTGAAACTTGCCCTCTGTCTGCCTCACACAACCAACCTGAAGGTCCTGCAGTAAGTGTCAGCCTCTGCCCCAGGCAAGCTGAATGTCCTGGGCATGTGTGGGATGGTGGAAAGAAGGGCTGCCAAAGGGCATAGGCTGCATTGTTCAGCCACTCAGCCATTCATTTAAGTGTCTCAGGACTGAGAAGTCCTCCACAATCACTCTGCTGCACCAGGACACATCAAGTGTTCTTGCATAATCCCTTGCAGCATTAGCTTCAGAACCAGGCCTTGGAATGGCTTTGGAATATGTTACCTTCTGCTGCCTCTGCCTGTCCTCTCACTCTGCTGTAACATCAGCACCAATATGAGCCCTTTTTGCCATCCCTCACCCTTTTGTGCTGGCATTTTCTCCCCTGAAGTTACTGGTGTTATGTTTTTAAGCCTGGGAAGCCTTTCCAGGGCTGTAACACACACAACTGCTTTACAGTAGCAAAGCAAGAAGCTGGTGAGCTGGAAGAGCTCACTGGGCTTAACCCAGTGGTGTGTTTTCCAGCCTGTATTTAAGGTATCATCAGATGATGTCTTAGAAGAGGAATCTCAGTGGTGGGAGACTTCAGTCTTCTGGGCAAGGTCTTGTCTTCACTGCAAAGGTGTTGGGAAATCTGCAGACATGAACTCCCAGATGCTCTTTGCTCTGCAGACCATTCCTCAGTCATCTCAGACCCATCCCATGTTGCCAGAGGCAGCAGAGTAGCCACCTGACACAGCAGCCACAGTGCTGCCCCCACTGCTGCCTCCCTGTTTTCCAGGCCCCTTTGTTAAGAGTAACCTGCAGGGATCCCAGGTTCAGAGACTGGAGCAGTTATCCTCCCTGGCAAGGGAAATGTGAGCATTTGTTACAGCTTTCTTCTGAAATAACCCTCCCCTGCCTCTGTTTCTTTTGTTAGCTTGCAGAACAATAACATTGGGCCAGCAGGAGGGCTGGAGCTGGCCAGAGCCCTGGCAACGTGTGTGCTGCTGGAGGAGGTGAGGTAGGTGCTGGCAGGCACACGTGGGACGGTGCCAGACACGGGCTGCTGTCACCCTGGCAGTGGGAATCAGCTCAGCTCACTGGCCTGAGGCTCTTCCAGTCCTCAGGGGCACTCTGCAGAGGGCAATCCTTCCACCTCTCCTGGATGGGCCTTGTAGGATGAGAGGAGACACTCTGAAGGGCCCTGCAGCTCACTTCACGTTACCCTTTGTCTGCTGGTGCTGCCAGCCAGGCTCCCTGTAGCCACATCCCTTTCAGCTGCTGCCTGCAGTCCCCTGGGGAGGGTACAACATCCAAACACCAAAAGCAAGGGGGTGATGTGACTGAACCCTTCATGCCACCTTTCTTTGTTATGTGCTTACTTTGTGGTGTGTGTTTCATTACTGTGATGTCTTTGTGATTTGGACAATGCCCTTATAAATGTGCTTTAGCTTTTGGGCAGTCCTGAAGTGGTCAGGCAGCTGGACCAGGTGACCACTGTAGAGCCCTTCCAGCTGAAATGATCCTGTTCTGGTCTCTTCTATTCTGTTCTTGAGTGACAAGATGCATGAGGGTGTTGGTCATTTGGCTGTGAGGTGTGTTAGAGCAGGGGAGCTACTGCCATGGCTTGTGTTTGCTGGTAGATGAGAACTGAGCAGCACATCCTGCTAAAGGCTGGAAGGCAGTTACTGCTGCCTCAGGTATTTGAGAGCCACATCTTCACCTCACTCTCTTTTTTCCCCCCACTGTTTCAAGTCACACCAGTCATTAACTGCAGCAGAACTTGTTTCCAGTCTCAGAGCAGCACGTGGTGTGCTGCAGCTCTGTCCATTGCTGCAACCCCACGTTGCTGGCTGCAAAGCAGCTCCCTGCTGAATGGCCTTGGGCTGTGGGGCAGAGCAGGGATGTCTTTTAGCACACAGGGACCTGACCCACCCTGGGTTGCTGTGTGCTGATCTGCCTCATCCCTGCTGCCTGCAGCCCTCCCCTTGCCCAGTGGACTAGTCATCTTGCTAATTCACGTGGTTACATTCTGGTGGTGGCTTTTCTCTTGGCTCTATCTGTATTTTCAAAGCTTTTTCCATTCCCCTTGCAGCCTGTCAGAAAATGACCTGGGGGAAGGCAGTGTCTGTGCCCTGGCCGAGGGGCTGCCTGGCCTGGGCCGCCTGCACAAGTTGGAGTGAGTACCAGGGGGAGCGTGGCTGCCCTTGGCAGGGCACAGCAGAGGGTGCTGCTGCCCTGTCCCACGCTGGTTCTGACACCAGCACATCATGCTCTGTGGTTTTATTCTCTCTGCTGCTGCAGCTTGAAGCTCTGTGGAGTGACTGATGGTGCTTCACGGCGCCTGAGCCACGCTCTGAGGCAGTGCCTGGCCCTGGAGGAGATCATGTGAGTGTGGGAGTGACTGGGGACACCCTTCAGCACACACAGCTTGCTCTTTTACTGCCTGCTCCTATTTTCAGCTGTGGTGCACCTCTGATCCTGCTAAACACTTGGTGATACCTACCACTAAGCACTGGGGATTTGCTGACTAAAAGCTCCCTGGTGTAACCAGCTCCAGTGTGGAAAGGCAAACCCTCACCTGCAAACTCTGCCCAGTATCCTTGGTCTTTCAGCTTTGTGAGGCAGAACAAGTTCCCCATGTTGTTCTGCAGGGTCTTGCCTCTGAGGTTTTTACAAGGTGGCCATGGTTGGCTCTCAGCAGGAGCTTCTCTGTGTGATGGAGGCTGAACTGAGAGCTCAAAGCCAACTGAGCTCAGGCTGAAGATGAGCAGGGTGTACCACCTGTACCCCCCCAGTGGAGTAAAAGGGGTTGCTCTGTTGTGTTGGTGTTGAAGGTGTTTCCAATAAACAGCACAGATGGGCTGGCTGCACTCTGATGTGTTCACCTGCCCAGGGAACCTTGGGTGAGGAGCCTGCTGGGAGCCTGCTCCAGCTTGCATCACTTTAAAAGCAGTTTGCCTCACTGAGCTAGAGAGACCTGAAACTTAACTCTAGCACACAGGATGCTGTGGGGTCAACAGGCCTGAGCTACCTGGAGCTTTGATGAAGGCCAGCACTGCCTGAGGTGCTGGCAGGGTACAGAGCTCCTAGGCTGAGATCAGTCCTCCAACAGCATATAGATCTGGTCATCTCTGCTGTGGCCAGCTGGCTGACAGTGGCTTGTCACAATGCTCTGATGAGCCTCAGTTCTGCAAAGTCCCCTTGGATGGGTTGAGTGCAATGATGCACAGGCCATCAGCCTGGTTGACAGGGCTGGGACAAAGGCTGGGCTTGATGACCTTAAAGGTCTCCTCCAGCTGAAATGATTCTGTGATTCTATTAGCCCAGCAGACTTTCCTCTCCCACCCCCAGAAGGTATTTGTGTGGAGATAACAGATGTCTTGAGACTTGGGGCATTAGGTCAAAGCCAGGACTTTATTGGCAGACCCAGGAGAGGTCTGGCAATACCCCAGTGGAGTGATGGGATGAGTAAAAGCAATGCTGAGTGCACAGGTGTGATGCTTGCAGCATGGCACTAAGCCTAGTTAACCATGTGGTTAACCCCTGCACTGCTGACAGGCAAATCCTCCTTTAGTTAGGAGGAGCCATGTGTCAGGGGGGCACATGTGATGCCATGTGCCACCACAGTGGTGTGGTGATGCCCATGGAATCCCACATCAGGCTGGGAGCTGCTTTGGTGGGAGGCCCCAGTTGCTGAGCTGGATCCTGTCCTGCCTTTGCTCTTTGGGCTCCTGCATGCCAACCAGAAATTCTGGTGTATCCTCCAGACTGAGGCAGGGGAATGTCTCTGTGGGGCAGCCCCAGGACCACTCAGCTGAGGGAAGCACTGACTGGTCTGTGCTGGGTTTCTCTCTTGGTGAGAGGGAAATGGCCAGGCTGTTCAGCCAGCAGCAGAGAAAGCAACTGGAGAATCTTCTCACTTGCTAATGCATCAGAAAGTGAAAAGCCAGCCTTCCCAGAGCCCTGTGAGCTGTCCCTCAGAGGAGCTCAGAGCCCACAGGCAGCTTTCAGAGAGGCACCTGGGCTGGTTTTAACCCTGTCAGCACAAGGAGGAGTTGTCCTGGGTTCAAGCTGTGTGCTCAGCAAGTCATTTCCATCTTTCACATCTCACTCCCTGGGCCTGGAGGACTCTGGAGATAACTACAGCCTTCATGCTTTGTGGTGGCACACCCTGGTGTCTTACCACAGGGAAATACCTGGTGAAACTGAGGAAACTCCTCAAAGTGAAGACTGTAAAGCAGGGGAATATTTACCTGCCATGGTAAGAGGGTGATGAGCTTTTGTAGACAGATCACTCTGGGAGGGGGTGGTATCACAGCACTGCTCTTGTTCCCCTTGTGTGTGACTGACTCACAGATGGGGTGTCTCCTCTGTCTTAGACTGTCCTGGAACGCCCTTGGAGATGGAGGAGCCCAAGAGCTGGCCAGTGCTCTCCCAGGGATGGAACAGCTGAAGGTGTTAGAGTGAGTACAGCCCTGAGAGCAGCCCCAGGGAGGCTTGGCTTTCTGTCTTTGAGCCCTCAATCACAGGACTTCTGAAAAGGGGACTGATGTTAGGGACAACAGACACACAGGCTCCTGCAGCTCCACTTTGTGCTCAGCCTGGGGTGTGTGCTGAGGGCCAGCCTTGCTTGGGTGATACACAGGGACTGGAGGGGCACTTGTTTGACTTCAGGTGTTTGCAGGGTGAGCAGAGGTTAGTCTTTGAAGGCCTCCTGCTTGAGTTAGGCAAGACAAACTGGTATTTCTAGAACACGACACGTACGGTGACCTCAGGTGAGCTGCATCCTGCAGGCTTTTACTTCTCTTCAGTGCCTGGGATGGTGTAGGTAGGTGCCATGCTCAGAGAGCCTTCCCCTGGGAAAGCCTGAAGCCAGAGTGGCCAAATGGTGGGTGTTGGGCCACTGGAGCCCACGGGAAGCTCAGGTGCAGCTCTGCACTGGGGCTGCAGTACCAGCAGCAGCTCAGGTGCTGGCCCAGGGGCATTGCAGCCCAGCACTGTTCCAAGTGCTTCTGCTTGAGAGCTGCTCACAAAGCTTTCCTTGGCCCTTTAGCAGTCCATGGTGTGTGTCTTCCAGCTCTCAGCTGTATGAAGATATTAGTCTGTGGGTTATAGAGTCAGGAAGCAAGTTTTGTTTGTCTTGGGCAGGGAAACTACATAACAGAGCTTGTCTGTGTGTCAGGTGTGTGCAGGGAGGTTGTGCCTGAGGCAGGAGGAGTTGCTGGCAGTGCAGCTCACAGTGGGGTCTGTTAGACTGCTCTGAGGGCAAGAGATCTGCTCACAAGCCCTTTTGCTAGAAGGAGATCACAGGGAGTGGAGCACACACACACAGTCCTTGCCTCAATAGGTGTCAGTTGTTTGGCTTTGCTGTGCTTGTGCAGAGGTGTAGCTCTTGTGGGACAGGGGAAGCAGCCAGCAGTGATTCAGCTGTTTTCCACTCTCCATTTGGTTCTGGGGTTTAAAACTCTTTCTTCTTCTCTCTAAAACAGTCTGGAGAAAAATCACATTGGTGCCTGTGGGGCCACAGAGCTGGCAGAGGAACTCACCAGGTGCCCCCAGATCCACTTCATCAGGTGAGCTCTGAGAGTGGGTGTCAGCTCAGGGTGGGCAGGCATGAGCCACACCAGCCTGCTGCCCTGGCTTAGCAGCTGTGGGACAGGGTATTGCAGGGCATGCAGACACAAGCCAAGTAAGCTGAGGGTTTTCTAAGCCAGCTCCACCCCTCTCAGAAAGTCCTGGGGACTGAAAAGCTGAGTGAAAAGCTTCAGATGAGGTAAACATGAAGACCCTGTTGCATAATGTCACCATTGGGAGGTTTGTTGCATCTGCTCCTGTAAGTTTTCTTTCTCCTGCTACATCTGATTTACTCTGAGAGACATTCCTGCCCTGTCCTACCTTGCCCTGGGATCCATACCTTGCAGGTACTTGGACACATGATTTATTCCCACTCTTTATCATTGCTTCTCCAAACTCTGTGTATCAAACCCCACCACCAGCCTCTGGCAGGGGAAGAGCCACTCATCCCTCACTCATTGGAAGAGTCACTCTTCTGAGAGCACCTCTGCTAACTTGCTCATAACATAAGTCCCAGAGGCAAGAGGCTGCTCCTACCTGAGCTGTGTCTTTGGCCCCAAACAGGCTCTGCCTTCCCCAGTAGTGAGAGCAGCCCAAGAGCAGCCACTGAGGAATGTTTCTGCTCTCAGCAGGAGCTCAAGGCTCCTGTGTCCTTGCTCAGATTGCTGGGCACAGCACAGCTCCCTTTGCTCCTTGGGGCACTCTGCTTTGAGCAGTACAAAGCCAGGGTGGGCAGCTTTGGGGTAGCATCTACCAAATGAGGTAGATGGAGAAGAGTGGCTCATGTCAATCAGGTTGCTTGTGTGTGTAACTTGGTTCTTCCTCTGCTTTCTCAGACCCTAGTGGCCTGAAAACTTCTCAAAGCCTTCATCTCTTTCCCAAGCTAGATAAGTGAGTCCACCTCAGTGGGCAGGCAGTGCTGGGTCTCTGCTGTGGCACTGAGACAAGGCACCTGCCTCCTGTCTGGCTCAGACCCACCCAGAGCTGCCTCTTTCCTCACTCAGCCTCCCCAGTCACAGTAACACATCTCTCATTGTAGGCTGTGGGACAATCCAGTGCCCAAGGCCCTTGCTGAGGATTTAACAAGCCAAGACCCAAGACTGTGTTTCTCCTTCTACTAGCAAAGAAGAGCCCTTGCCTGGCTAGGAATTGCTCTCCATCTCCATCTGCTCTCAAAACTTGCACTGAAGAGCCCAGGAGAGCCAAGTTCCTACAGTTAACAGCTCTGACTCTTAGGTCTTCCTTGGGTGCACTGAACCAAGCATGAGCCCACTTGGTGGTGGTGCTTTGGCTCTTGCAAGCCTTTGCTGTACAGAAAAGCAAGAGACTCTGAAGGATCACTGCTGAGCAGGCACTGCCCTTGGTGCACAAACACTGGAACTCCCTTCAAGAAGCTGAGATGCATCTGCTCATGCATTTTGCTGATCTTTAATCAAGATCACAACACCTCCAGGACGTTCCAGGGGAAGAATGTGCTGCTTCTGGGTGATGTAAAACTACTTACAGGGTGGAAACCAGCTGACCCCTGTCACCAGTGGGCTGTTGGAAAGTGGTGTGTAACCCTGGCTGTGGGTTTGAAGCCAAGTAATGGTGAGAGGTGCTTTTGTTTGCTTCCCAGCAGGTTCTTTATACAGAGTTCCCTCCATTTCCCAGCAGACACTCGAGGGCTTTAGAAGCATTGCACAGAACAGAGCAGTGCTGTCATGGCATGGGAGGGATGAGGCCACCATGGATTCCAGGGAGAAACCTTCAGGTGCTCAGGTTGTCAGGCAAGCTTGTAAGGAAGCTGTTTCTGTTCTGTGTGACAGGCTGTGCACTACTCACTGTTTTCACATGGGGGTTACAGATCTTGGTGGGGGCAGCTGGGAGAGTTGATTGCACTGATGTCTCTGAAGCAAAGCCAGGGACCACTCAGCTTGAAACATTGTCTGTGTGATCTTCAGGCCTCTGCTCTCCCCTGAACCCAGGGGCAGGGGCTGTTGGAGCTGTGGCAGTGAGATGGACAAGCTCTCTTGCAGCTGAGCAGAGGAGGTGGGCTGCAGCAGCCCCTTGCACACGCCTGGAGCGTGGCCCTGCTGCTCTCCTTATTTATTAACTCCAGTTCTTGTGTTTTCCTTGAAGTGATTGTGCTGTAACTATTGAATCCTCCTCCTGGATTTAGTGATGGGGTTTTGTTTACAGCCTGGGGAGATGTGAGTGGTCTGACTGGGCAAGGCAGAGCCTTGGCATGAGACAGAGCTGCTGGCCCTCAGAGCTTTGGGCAGAGGCTGTGGACAGCTGGTGCCTGTGACTCCTCATCTGAAGCTCAGGACACACTGACTGTTGCACAGAGGTGAGATGTTTGGCAGGGTTTCAAATCAAAGGGGAAAATAAAGGTAGGGAAAAGTCCTTTTCAGGCCATAATCCCATGAAATGATCCAGTACCTGGGATTTAGGAAAAGCTTCACCCAGTGTAGCTGTTCCTTCCATCCTGTGTTTCCAGATCTAGTTCTCCCATCTTCCCAGTGCCCCTCAGAGGAAGAGTGTGGCACAAAAGGCAGCGTGATCACGTACTGAGAGGTGCCTCAGTGCCCTCAGCTCCTCACAGCTCCCACACTGAGTGTTTGCCAGCTGGGCTCTGCACAGGGTTTGCAGTAACACTCCCTCTCAGGCCAGGCTGTCAGCTGAACTCTCCTTTCATGTCCTGCAGTAGGACTGTGTGTGAGAAATACTACTCCCACAGCCTGTGAAGGAGGAAGGCACTGGGACTGGACATGTTAAAGTGCTTTGTGAGGCCATGCTGTTGTCCTTGCCTGTGTCCCCAGCCTTTGCTTTGCCACAGGCTCAGTGTCAAACAGGTCTTTGCATCATCTCCAGGTGCCACCCATTCCTGTCTGAATGTGGTCAGATGCCAGGGTGATTTCTTTCCCTCCTTTACTGGTAGGGAGAAATTACTGGGTTTCTTCCTTTTTGGTTGGGGGGCAAAAAACCCCAAAGTGCTGTAAGTGAATAAATGACAAGCTGCTTTGAGAGCTTGACTTTTCCAGCCACTTGTGTCATTTGGGTCTTGGATCCTAACCCTAAACAGCCATTGTGGGTACAGCAGCCACTGTGGAGAGATCTCCTGGGTTGGGATCATGTCATAGGTTGGTTTTCCTTGCTATGAAATGTGCTTGTTTAAAAATCCACAAGAGCTGAGATGCCCAAAACCCAGTTCCCCTGACTCCTGAGGTGGGTTTGCACTAAGGTAGCACAGTGTGTGTGTCTGTACCACAAGGTTTGCACTAAGGTAGCACAGTGTGTGTGTCTGTACCAGGAGGTTTGCACTAAGGTAGCACAGTGTGTGTGTCTGTACCAGGAGCTTTGCACTAAGGTAGCACAGTGTGTGTGTCTGTACCAGGAGCTTTGCACTAAGGTAGCACAGTGTGTGTGTCTGTACCACGAGCTTTGCACTAAGGTAGCACAGTGTGTGTGTCTGTACCAGGAGGTTTGCACTAAGGTAGCACAGTGTGTGTGTGTGTACCAGGAGGTTTGCACTAAGGTAGCACAGTGTGTGTGTGTACCAGGAGGTTTGCACTAAGGTAGCACAGTGTGTGTGTGTGTACCAGGAGGTCTGCACTAAGGTAGCACAGTGTGTGTCTGTACCAGGAGGTTTGCACTAAGGTAGCACAGTGTGTGTGTGTGTACCAGGAGGTTTGCACTAAGGTAGCACAGTGTGTGTGTCTGTACCACGAGGTTTGCACTAAGGTAGCACAGTGTGTGTGTCTGTACCACGAGGTTTGCACTAAGGTAGCACAGTGTGTGTGTCTGTACCACGAGGTTTGCACTAAGGTAGCACAGTGTGTGTGTGTACCAGGAGGTTTGCACTAAGGTAGCACAGTGTGTGTGTGTGTACCAGGAGGTTTGCACTAAGGTAGCACAGTGTGTGTGTACCAGGAGGTTTGCACTAAGGTAGCACAGTGTGTGTGTCTGTACCAGGAGGTTTGCACTAAGGTAGCACAGCGTGCTGCAGCTACTCCCTTCCATGGGCTCCAGAGGTCAGAGGATGCCCCTGGAATGTAGGTGCACGCCTGCACTTCTCTAATTCTCCCCCAGATTCAGGGTGAGCTCTGAGCCGAAGGAGCAGCCGCCCCAGCACAGGCTTGGGAAGACTTGCAGAGCCCCGCAGAACCTTCCTCACAACACCAGGTGTCAGCAAAGCCCCGACAAAGGGAAGCCGCGGTGTGTAGTGAAGCGATTTGGGCTACAAACGGGCTCCGTGCTGGGCTGGGACTGCGTGGGTTGGCATTTAAAAAACTCAAAGGGTTTTGGCTCGAGCTGTACGTGAAGCACAACAATGTGCTCGGCCTCTCGTTTGGTTCCTGTGTGCCATGGCCAAGGACTTTTGGAGCGTGCTTCCCATTCTCCTGCTGCTGCCTGTGTTCCAGCTTGCCACCGTGGCTCAAAGTTTGCAAGGCAAACCTGGAGGCTTTCTCTCATTTTAAGGGGTGGAAGGGGATCTTCTGGTCTGCAGGGAGACAAGAGGCCAGTGGGGATTGTGTGTGATGGCAGAATACCAGGCTCATTCCCAGCTAACTCATTACCACAGGGACATTTTAGAGCTGTTGTGGGTCCAAAAATGGAATCGTGTCCGGATGCTCCACACTCCCCTGTTGTCTCAGGCAGCCAAAGACAACGTGTGAGCCACTGCTTTCATGCACAGAAGGGGTTTTAACCCTGACACCACATCTTTCCAAAGAAACACGCTGCTGTAAATAAAGCAGCTGCTGAGGAGGGCAGCGAGGAGCCCGGGGTTTGTGCTGGGGAGCAGCTGCAGCCAGGCTGGGCACAGCTTCTGCACTGATGGCCGCTGTCTCCTCGGCACTAAAACCAGTCCCAGGTAGCACTGGACCTGCTGTGGTGTGGAGGCATCACGTTAGGCAGCAGAGAAGACATGGGAAAAGCTCATTTAGGAAGAAAATGGGCACGTTGGCATTCATAGAACACTGGCTGCCTCTCCCTGTTTGCCCCGAAGCAACCTTTTAAGCCACAGGCACGGAGGTAGGAGAGCAAGTCTGGCACAGACCCCACTCCTCCCACTGAGTTCTTCCTTTGGGTACAACCTCATCCCTTTCTGTGATGGCTTGTGGCTGGGTTTACACAGAAAGAAGGGGTTTGCTCCTAAACACCGGGCTCAGCTTTTAGTTGGAGGTTACCTGTTGTTGTGAGCCAGGAGCCTGTTGTGCATCCCCTGCCCTGCTCCTGGGGTCCCGGGAAGGACAGGGGCAGGCAGAGAGGGGACCTCCCCCATACTTGTGAACTGACTCTGTGCTTTGAAACCCTTGAACAGCTCAGGACAGAGGCAAAAGCTGGCCAGGAGGAATACCCGACTTATTTTAGCCCTGGTCTTTACAAGCACACACAGGGCCCAGAGTAAAGGACTCTGTGCAAATACAGCCAGTTTACTCATGGGAAGCCTGAGAGGGAGGCTTGCAGTCTTCTTACCTTGTCTCCATCTGACAGAAAGCTTGCTCATCACCCCCCTGAGGCTGCTGCTGTGGGTGCTGCTGTGCCAGGCGCGTTGCTAACGGTGCCCTGGCTGCCAGGGCGGGCGCTGGATGGAGAGCCCAGCGGCTCCTGAGGACGAGCAGGGGCAGACCCGGGCGCCAGGCTTCGGGGACCTGCCCTTCCAACGCCTCATTCCCCCTCTCTAGCCCCCTTTTCCTTCCCCCTCAGGCTCCGCGGTGCCAGCCGGCGAGCGGCCGGGCGCAGAGGCCCCCTCACAGCGGCACCCCCTGGCACGGCGGGAGCCCGAACGCGCCCCCTCACAGCGGCACCCCCTGGCATGGCGGGAGCCCCGGCCACCGCCAGCGCCGCTTTCTGCCTAACGGCGAGGCAGCGTCCCTCCGACAAAGTTGTGCTCCCGTCCCGGCGGGGTGCGGGCATACACGGCAGCTCCAGCCTCGCTCGCCCTGAGGCGGGGAGGAGGAGGAGGACGGGGCGCAACATGGCCGCGCCCGCCGCCCGCCCCCCGCCCGCAGCGCCCACCCCGCCGTGCGGGCCGTGATGGCGGCGCGGGGCGGGCGCTGAGGCCGCGGCCCCGCGGGAGCTGCTCGGCGTGGCCCGCGGCGGTGAGTACCGAGGGGGCGGGCGGGGGGTGGCGGTGGCCCTGCGGGGCTCGGGGCAGGAGCGGCGCGGCCCCGCCTCGCCTCAGCCCCGCCCGCCGCCTCGTCCCGCGGCTGTGGGCTGTGTGCTCCGGCCCCGGGACCGACCTTCCGTGCCCGGCACACACCCTGGCGCTGAGGCTGAGCCTCCTTCCCCTCAGAATGACTCCCCGACCCCTGGGCAGACCATTTCCCCATCCGAACGAGCCTCCTTGCCCTGGCACAGACCCTCCAAGCCCCGGCCGGACCGGTTTTCCCCTCAGGAGCCGCCTCGGTTCCCCGGACAGCCGCCGCTTCGTGCTCCCCTCACCCAGCCCGGGCCCGTCCGGGGGCGGTGTGAAAGTTCCCCCGCCTGTCCCTGCTCCCCGTGGGCTCCACATCCACCATCCCGCCCCGAAAGCCGATGGCTGTGCTCCCCAGGGCGCGTTTGCTCGGGCTTTTCTCTGGCCGCTGCCGCTAGTGCCTCTCCTCCTTCCTCCCCATCATCCTCCTCCTCCTCCGGCAGCCAGCGGCGGGGGGGATCTGGCGAGCTGAAGTGCACAAGCGCTTTCTCCGCCAGCTGTTTGTGCTGATCTCCATCCTGCAGCACGGTTGGGGGGGACCGAGAGGGTTTAGGGGGGGCTGCCCCTCTGCTCTGCTCGCACGGCGGCTGGGAGGGTGCTGGGAGGGTGCTGGGAGGGTGCTGGGAGGATGGCAGGCGGGGAGGTGCTTGCCCATCCACAGCCTGAGGACCTGATGCAATAAGTCCGCGGGTGAGTAACCCTAATTTCGGGGCTGCAGGACTCGGTAGGCAAACACACCCTTGGGAGCCACGGCGAGGAGAGTGGAGCAGGGGATAAAGAGGTGAGTCAAGAGCTGAGTTTTGATGGCAGAAACGTTTGTGAAGGGCTGGGTCTCCAAGAGCCTGAGCTGCTTTCATGGCAAGCAACTGGGAGGATCCCCATGGGAACCTCGAGCTCCGGGTTTAAAGCATCCCCAGAGATGCACCTTTTGGGAGAACCTGGAGTCAGAGTCAGGCTCAGGGTAAGCAGAGCCGAGGGACACTGGTGTGTGTGTGTGTGACACCAGCATCCCCTGCCAGCCCAGGTGTTGGGGGGGTTGTGCTGCTGTGTGCCACCAACTCTGCTTTGCTGGGGTCACAAAATGCCTTGTGATGGGGCAGAAACCCCGTCCCACTGGGGGCTGTTGGGCAGGGAGCAGAGGAACAAAAGCTCGGGGCATGTGGAAAGGCGCCGCTGTGAAGAACTGAGGCAGTGGGGGATGTTTTCCTGGAGCAGCCTCAGGGAAATGCTGCACTTGTTTTGGTTCCAGCTGTGTGGCAGCCTGGGACAGAGGGGGTTTGATGTGGTTTTGTTTCTCTGCTGTTGTATTCTGGCTGGGATAACGTGGAGGGAAGGCACCCCCTGAGGTGTCCGTGCCTACAGGATTGAACCTGCTACTTGGGCAGCCCCTAGCACTTGCCTTGGGGGGGACAAGGAGCCCTGGAGCTGCTGTCCCTCACCACAGGGCATCCCTCAGAGCCTGGCATCCCTCACCACAGGGTTTGCAGTCAGTGTCTGTCCACGTGTGCCCCGTGGCAACCCGGCCCTGCTCAGTGAGGCTCACAGTTGGCATCTCCTGAGGCATGAGGGTGGGCAGAGGGGCAGGGCTGGCAGCGTTGGAGATGCTGCCTGTGAGGCTTCTCCCTCCCTGTTGCCTTTCTGAGCTCCAGCTCTAGGGAAATGAGTTCATCACCAGCCCCTCTTGCCCTGGGCATGTCCTTGCTCCTGGGGTCTGCGCTGGCACCCTGTGCCCGTTGCTGGCAGGTTGGTGCAGTTTGGAAAGCTGTTGCCTGGGGAAGGGTCAGGGGACCAAGGAGGGGAGCACAGGCACCGGGGTCTCCAGTGCAGAAAGAGCCTCTTAGGGTTCAGCTGCTGGAGCTGTGCAGCCCCCATCAGTTCTCATTCCCACTTGCCTTCCTCCCTCACCCCAAAACAGGGGTTACTCTGCGACTGACCAGTCTGCCCAGTTGTATACTGGAATCCCATGGCTTTGCTTTGCCTTTTAGCAGTCTCAGTGTGGTGTGTGAAGAGCCTGGGAGGAATAACTCCTGTTACACCCAGTGGAAAGAGTTCCCTCTTGACTTGAGTGGAAACCTCTGGCCGGAGTGGCTTGTGCCACCGTAAATCAGGGCTTGTTCTCCCGGAGCTGTCAGCGTGCCCAGGACGTCATCCCCGCTTCAGTGGTGAAAAAGCAACACTTGCAGCCTCCTGTCCTGCTGCAGGGCTGCCAGCTCTCATAAGGAACTCTTTATGTGAGAGCCTTGGCGTGTGCTCAGAGGCAGGGTGAGGGGAAAGGAGGAGAAAAGGTGAATTTTCTGGTGTGGTTCATTGGAATTGGTGCTGGCTCCTGGCACAGCAGTGAAGCCACGAGGAGGGATTCAACGCTTCCCCCACCCCAGAATCTTACAGTTTGTCTTTTAGACCTCTGTGAAATATCTGCTGGGGGACCAGAGTGGTCACTTCTCTGCTGCTTTGGCTCAGATTCCTGCTGCTTGGCTTTGTGAGGTTACTTGTTTGGCTCACGGGAGCAAGGCAAAAAGGAATTCCCGGGGACTCGGGTGAGCTTGGAGAAAGAAAACCTCAGGAAACCAAACAAGTGAGGCATTCAGCAAGGAAGGGCTCCACTTTTTGTTTGTCTGCTGCTTTTGCTGAGGCTTTGGGAGCTGTCAGATTGTCTGCCTGCAGCCAGCAGGAAAGAGCTCGTGTCTAAAATAGTCGCCTTCTCCCCAGCCCTCGATTTTCCCGTCGTCACGTGGTCCCAGAAGCTGAGGGTTTGGGAAGAAATATCGGCCCTCGTGGGGCTGATGGTAAAAACCAGACAAGCTGGGAACACAACTTTTGCTGGCAAACAGCAAGTGCAGGGCTGTGCAACCTCCTGATCTGAGTCTGTGTCCCCTGGTGCGGTGTGTGAAGCCGTGGGAAGGCGCCGTGGGTCGGTCGGGTGCTGCGTGTCGCGTGGCACTGCCACACAGATGCGTCTCAGGGTGAAGCTGGGCATGTCTGGTGGTGGCATCTCCCTGCTGCAGAGCAGCCTGGTACAAAATACAGTGCATTTGGGAGAGATGGGGTTGTAGGGATGGGAGTCTCCTGCATCAGGGTGAAGGTGGGCTGTGTGGGGTCAGTGTGCCAGGGGCTAATGAGCCTTGGTGTAGTTGCCTGTTAATATCTATTGCTGTTATCAGGGGAAGAGCTCTGAATCACAGAACCCCAGCATGGTGGGGGCTGGAAGGGCTCTGCAGAGCTGCTGCAGCCCCAGCCCCTGCTCCAGCAGCTTCCCCTGGCTCAGGGGGCACAGGAACGTGTCCAGCTGGGGTCGGAAACCTCCTGAGAAGGAGCCTCCACACCCTCCCTGGGCAGCCTGGGCCAGGGCTCCCTCACCTCAGCACCAAAGGACTTGCTCCTCCTGGGCCAGGGGAACTGCCTGTGTTCCAGCTTGTGTCCATCATCCTTTGTCCTGTCCCTGGGCACCACAGAGCAAAGCCCATCCCCATCCTCCTGACACCCACCCTTGAGGCATTTCTCAGCACTGCTGAGGTGCCCCTGAGCTCAGGCTTCTCTCCACATCTCTGGCTGCTCTGGGGGTGAAATGGGCTGTGTGGTGGAGGGTCCTGCTTGCTGCTGGGGCCTTTCTGGCTGGAGTGCTTGTAATGTTGGCATGTGATTATGTCAGAAAGCAGTTAGAGATGCTTCTCGTGGCTGAAGAGATGGTTTTTCCTCCCCTCACGTGCAGCACACAGTGTTGGCTGGAAATAGGAATTCAATTAACATTCAGGCAGACAACATTTTTGTATTCAGTACCTTCCACAAGCCTTTAATAAGTTGAGCAGCCAGTATGCACTGAGTGTGGTTGAAATGCAGGCTGCCTGATTCCCTCACACTGCACAGGGTCTGGATTTAATTAAGTCAACTGTTTCCTCCAAATCTGGTTGTTGAAGCAGATCTATCCCCCACTCATTGTGAGAGTGTGCCCAGCTCTTGCATGGCTGCTGCTAGTGCTGGGGTGGGAAAGTTCTGCTGCAGTGGCTGGAAGTTCAAACCTGCCCCAAGCCTCCTTGGGACCTGGGAGTCCTGCCTGAGGACAAACTGACCACAGGCAGCAATGTGCCCTCGTAGGCAAGAAGCCAAGGGCATCCTGGGGGCACCCAGAGGAGTGTGAGCAGCAGGTTGAGGGTGATTCTCCTCCCTCTCTGCTCTGCCACATCTGCTGAGGCCTCTTCTGGAGTCCTGTGGACAGGTCTGGGCTCCCCAGCTCCAGAGAGGCCAGGGCAGGGACAGCAAGATGCTGAGGGGCTGGAACGTGTGTGAGGAGGAAAGGCTGCAGCCCTGGGGCTGTTGAGCCTGGGGAAGAGAAGCCTGAGCTCAGGGGCACCTCAGCAATGCTGAGAAATGCCTCAAGGGTGGGTGTCAGGAGGATGGGGATGGGCTTTGCTCTGTGGTGCCCAGGGACAGCACAAGGGGCAACGGTTCTGTGATTCTCCCTTCCTGCAGCTCCTTGTTTGCTTGTTTGTCCCACCCAGAGCATGTCTGACATGAGCATCACTGCCACAGGGAGCTCAGAGGTTTGTATTTGGTGTTTGTCTCTCATAGAGCTTGCACGGGGTTGCCAGTAGCTGGCCTGCTGGCCACAGCTCCCAGCCTCCTGCTTGCCCATGGCCAATGGGCATCATTGTTTTGTGCTCTGGCACATGGGAGGGAAGCAGCTGCCCCAGCAGCATGCAAAGGCAGCGGGTGCAGAGCTGCAAGAGCAGCCTCCTCCTTGGATCTGCTTTGTGGGGTCGTCATAGACAGGGTTTGATGCCATTGCCAGGATTCCCAGCGACATGGTGATGCTTTCTGCCCTAAATCACAGATTTCCCTAAATTGAGCCCCAGAGGGAGGCTGTGGTCAAGCAAACACATGCAGATCTTCTCAGCATCCATGAGGCAAACAGGCGCTGGGCAGCAGAGACGGCAGCGGGGCCGCTGTGTGCCCGGGCACTGCCACGCTGCCGGCCTGCCAGGCCCCTTGCTGGCCCCTTCCCAGCACAGGGCTGCTGCTGCTCTGCAAGCTGTGTGTGCATTTGTGAGCAGGGCATGCAGTGCTTGTAGAGTGTGCAGTGGTTGTGGGGCATGCAGGGAGTGCAGGGCATGCAGTGGGCACAGGGCATACAGCAGTTGTGGAGCATGCAGCTCTTGTAGGTCATGCAGTGGGCACAGGGCATGCAGCAATTGTGGAGCATGCAGCTGTTGTAGGGCATGCAGCAGGCACAGAGCATGCAGCAGGCACAGGGCATGCAGCAGTTGTGGAGCATGCAGCTGTTGTAGGGCATGCAGTGGGCACAGGGCATGCAGCAGTTGTGGAGCATGCAGCTGTTGTAGGGCATACAGTGGGCACAGGGCATGCAGCAGTTGTGGAGCATGCAGCTGTCGTAGGGCATGCAGTGGGCACAGGGCATGCAGCAGTTGTGGAGCATGCAGCTGTCGTAGGGCATGCAGTGGGCACAGGGCATGCAGCAGTTGTGGAGCATGCAGCTGTCGTAGGGCATGCAGTGGGCACAGGGCATGCAAAATCACCGTGTGTGCAGCAGTTGTGAGGCATGCAGTGAGTACAGGGCATGCAGTGAGTACAGGGCATGCAGTGAGTGTGTGTGGCATGGAATGAGTACAGGGCACGCAGAGGCAGCCCCGGTGCCGTGTCCTGCAGCAGCCGTCAGAGCCCATCAGGTTTAGGAGGTGTCCTTTTGGGGAGGGGTTTTCTTGCCCCTTGCTGCTCTCCTGAGCACTCACTCACGGGCAGCCCCATCCCGGCTGTTCCTGCCACACGTCACACGGGGTGTGGAGCTGCCGCTTTTGCTTTCGGTTGCCGGGCTGGGTGGAAGTGCAGGGACACCTTCATGCTGGGAGCTGGGGGCTCCTGCTCCTCAGGGCTCGGGTTTCTCGCTGGTGAGTGCTTTGGGATGCTTTGGGGACAGCAAATGCCATCCTCTGACTTCATGCAGAGAGGGCTGGAGAGTGAATCCGGTTGGGTTTTGCTGCCCCGGTGCCAGGGCAGGCTCTGCCCGTGGGCACTGTGTCGGTGCCAGCACACCAGGGACATGGAAAGCTGTTTGGTTTTACTCTCACATCCCTGACTTCCAGTGTCTCTGTGAGTGTGAGCTCCTCTGTGAGGACAAGGGTCCCATGCTGGAGCAGTGGCCAGGCAGTGGTTGTGTTCCTGCAGTTGCAGAGGGGTGGCCTCCAGCACGGAGGGATGCCAGCACGGGGATGGGGTCACAGCAGGGGCTTCTTGCCTTTCCCTATGCCCTTGTCCTGTGGCACAGCAGCTCCCCTTACCAACAGGGCAGCTGCTTGGGGCAGGACAGCCCCAGGTCCCTCCAGGTTGGGGTGATACCCTGGGGGAGTCAGGGGGATCACCAGGACTGTGAGCAGAGCAGGGGATGCAGGGCAGGGTGGGACTGTGAGCAGGAACCTTGGTCCCACCCTGTGGATCCTTTCTCATGAGCTGGTTTCCAGTTCAAGAGAGACAGGGAACTGCTGCAGAGAGGCCAGGGCAGGGACAGCAAGGTGCTGAGGGGCTGCAACATGTGTGTGAGGAGGAAAGGCTGCAGCCCTGGGGCTGTTGAGCCTGGGGAAGAGAAGCCTGAGCTCAGGGGCACCTCAGCAATGCTGAGAAATGCCTCAAGGCTGGGTGTCAGGAGGATGGGGATGGGCTTTGCTCTGTGGTGCCCAGGGACAGCACAAGGGGTGATGGACATGAGCCAGAACACAAACAGCTCCACTTAAACACAAGGAGAAAGTCCTTTGGTGCTGAAGTGAGGGAGCCCTGGCCCAGGCTGCCCAGGGAGGGTGTGGAGGCTTGTTCATGTGCAAAATCCTTCCTGCTCTCCTCAGCCCTCTCACCTGTGGCAGAGGCACTTGCAGGGAGGGAACCAGCAGCAGGGTGCAGGGTGCTGGGTACACAGCTAACTCCCCATGAGTTCAGGAGGTAAGGAGGCTCTAATGAAGACCCAGTGCAGGCTGCTGAAGGTGCTGTGTTGCCTAGGAGAGGCTGCAAGGCAAACATCTCTGCTTTGCACAGGGATCCTGGACGGGAGTGTTTGTTGACAGGAGCGTGCCAGGCAGCCGGGCTGGGGAGCCACGGTGGGCACGGCACGGCACAGCCCAGCTCTGCCTGGCATCTCCAGCTCTGGGGCTGCTGCATTTCAGCTCTGCTGCTGCTCTGGGCAACCAGTTTCTGTGCTCTCCTGCTCTTCTCCTTTCACTCAATCTCCTGACAACCCTTTTTCTCCTGCTCTTCACGCACCCTGCGCTACCGCCGTGTCTGTGCTGCCCGGAGCTCGGGGCTGTGTGTGCCCTGTTTGATACTCACCTCTCTCCTTTTCCCCTTCCAGAAGGGAAATGTGCTTCTACAGCTGCAGTAGGTTGTTAGTGGATAAACTGAGTCACAGGGTGGCTTCTGTGGGGTACTGGAGAAATCACAGAGCATGCTGGAGGAGGAGAGAGCCATCCCCAGGAGGGACTGTGCGTGGTGTCACTGGTGCTGGTCCCAACATGCCTGGTATTCCCTGGGCAAACGAGGTTGATCTCTTTAAGGAGAGGAGAACACTGAAGCTTGACAACACTACTAATATGAAACCAGCCCCCCAGATGTTTCACTTCAAGCACAGCTTTATTTTTTCCCCCCTCTCTGGCTTTTTCCTGTCAATGCTTGTGTGTGTGCCCCCAGCCAGCAAAGCCCTTGCTGCGGGTGTGGAACAGCCTGGAGGTGACCAAGTCATGGACAAAAGAGCAGTTGAAGGTTACAAAGCACAAAGATACTGCTCAAGAGGTCTTGGAAGCTGCAGCCCAGAAAGGATCTTAGGTTGGAGCTGAGGCACAACTGTTTCCCTGAGAGGGGTGTGAGCCCCTGTGCCAGGCTGCCCAGGGAGCTGGGGCAGTGCCCAGCCCTGGAGGGATCCCAAAGCCATGGAGCTGAGGTGCTGAGGCTGTGGGTCAGTGCTGGGCTGGGCAGGGTGAGGGCAGGGCTGGCACTGCAGCAGCTTCAGGGGCTTTAACAACCCAAACAGACCATATCCCTCCACCCTGCTCTTGCTCTTGTGTCACCTCCTCAGGCATCTTTTCCAGGGGGCATTTCATTTCAGAGGGGCTGGACTAGGTGATCTTTAGAGGTCCCTTCCCACCCCTACTAGTCAGTAGGACAGGGCCCTGAGGCACTTGGCCCTTCACACTTGCCCTCTGGTTGTCCTCCTGGGCAGGGCTGTGTGGCAGGAGGAGGGCTGGCTGCAGCACTGAGCGGCTCGTGGGGCTGTGTGAGGGCAGCAAATGTGGGGAGAGGAGAACAAAAACAAGGAGCAGAGACTGGAATACAGATGATGGTGAGCCAGCTCCTTTGCTGCCAGCTCAAATCCCTCCCCTGAATTTAAAGCATTGCTGGGGGGAGGTTACAAGGTCACTGGCTCACCCGGTGGTGCCTCAGGTGTGAGCTGAGGGGACCCATGGGCAGCCCCCTGCCCAGCCCCAGGGAAGGTGCTGCATTCCTGCAGTGGGGGCAGAGGTGCTGGGCCTTTTCTGGCAGCTCCCAGGGCTGTTTCCCAGGGCAGGATGGTGTGTGTGGATGAGTGACAATGGCACCTACAGCTGTGGCATCACCACCTTCTGCTCCTGCCACCTCTCTGGCGTTGCTTGTTCTGTGGGGAGCCAGCCTGGCTGGGGAAATTACTGTCTTCTTTAATTACATCTTGCTGAATCAGGAAGTTTACACTCCTCAGGGGTTTTTAGCAGGGCTGGAGCTGGGGGGAAGGTGTAGCCTGAGCCAGGATTCAGCAGCGCTGCACATTGTGTGGCATCCTATGTGAGCTGATGTAGGTGGGAGCTGCTTCTGCAGGGGGGTTGGACTGGATGAGCTCTAAAGGTCCCTTCCAACCCCCACCACGCTGTGATTCCGTGAGCTCCATCCCTCATGGATGTCCCTTGTGTGACAAATCCCCTTTACTGGGATGGTGGGCACAGGGGTTGGCATCATCCCACTGCCTTCTGCTTTTGTTGGGAGGGGACAACCACAGTGGTTGTGTGCGAGGCACCCACGGGATGGCATCAAGCTCTCCAGGTTGGCACCTGGGGGAAAAGAGTGTCCCAGTTTTGGGTACCTGGGTTGGAAATGTGTCCACACAAGGGGACACGGGTCCCCCCGTGTCTCTGCCCCCAGTTGCCCTGGCAGCCTCTCCTCATGCCCACGCTGCGGCCGGGCGCAGGGGCAGTGCCCAGCGTGCAGAGGGGGATGTTTTGGTGCCTGCCAGCCCTGGGGGAAAAAAAAACCAACCCAGAAAGCTTTTTCCACTGAGTCATTTGCTGCCTGTGCTTTTGTGTGAGCCAGAGCCCAGATTTGGGGGAAGGGGAGATGGAAAAAGCCAGCCCAGCTCTCCCTGCGCCGGCAGGGCCCGGGCCGCGCCAGCACAGCTGCCCCGGAGCTGCTGTTCAGAGGGAGAGGCAGACAGGCAGCAGCAGAAATAGAACAGGCCTGGCTATTTTAAGCCATCGATTACATGATCTGTGCGTTAAAGAGAAGAAATAAAGTCTTGGGTTTGAGCTGAAGTGGCAAGATGGGCTGAGAGGAGCAGAGCTGCAGCGGGGACAGGCCTGCCGCAGCCCGCGCCTCCGCCGCCCCTCGCGGTGCTCGAGCACCAGGGCTCCTGTTTCTGCTCCAAGTTCTGGGGGTAGATGGATGGTAGATGGATGATAGATTGATGTCTGCCCACAGGGGGCTTTGTTTTGGTGTCACAC
This sequence comes from Colius striatus, assembly GCF_028858725.1. Taxonomy (NCBI): domain Eukaryota; kingdom Metazoa; phylum Chordata; class Aves; order Coliiformes; family Coliidae; genus Colius; species Colius striatus. Next base: position 2,347,198 of record NC_084772.1, read on the forward strand.
TGCTTTGGGGTTGTGCTGCTGTGGAAAGGGAGTGATGGTGTGAGACAGGCTGCGTCTGGGACAGGGGAAACTGCTCAGGGGAGGCCTCAGCAGCTTGGGGCTTTTTGGGGCTACTCAGTTCAAGAACTGAGCACACAGAGACTGGGAACTGCTGGAGAGAGGCCAGGGCAGGGACAGCAAGGTGCTGAGGGGCTGGAACATGTGTGTGAGGAGGAAAGGCTGCAGCCCTGGGGCTGTTGAGCCTGGGGAAGAGAAGCCTGAGCTCAGGGGCACCTCAGCAATGCTGAGAAATGCCTCAAGGGTGGGTGTCAGGAGGATGGGGATGGGCTTTGCTCTGTGGTGCCCAGGGACAGCACAAGGGGTGATGGACATGAGCCAGAACACAAACAGTTCCACTTAAACACAAGGAGCAAGTCCTTTGGTGCTGAGGTGAGGGAGCCCTGGCCCAGGCTGCCCAGGGAGGGTGTGGAGGCTCCTTCTCAGGAGGTTTCCAACCCCAGCTGGACACGTTCCTGTGCCCCCTGAGCCAGGGGAAGCTGCTGGAGCAGGGGCTGGGGCTGCAGCAGCTCTGCAGGGCTCTGCCAGCCCCACCATCCTGTGACTCTGAGGGCACATGGGTGATGTACAGCCAAGGATGGAGACATCCTTCTTCTGGAGATGTTTCTGGGTTGCTGTGTTGCTGAAATGATTGCACTGGCCGTGCCATGAGCTGGGATGAAGAGCTTGCAATCACTGATGGGGGTTAAATCAGTCTTGTTTGTGGTGACTTAGTGTCAAGCAGAGATCTTGGATGTCTAAGAGAGAAGAGCTTAGAGGTTTGGAAGAGGGAGTTGTTTTCCTTTCAGCATTCACTGCAGCTGGTGCTCAGAGCCCTCAGCTCCCTCTCCAGAGCCATGCTGGGATCACCCCATCCCTGACTGCCAGGGCAGCTTGGAGGCTGAGCTTGGACAAGGGAAGCAGCCCAGCTCCCCCCAGCACAGGTGCTCACAAACACTCATGCAAATAAATAAGCAAATCATTGGGGTTTCAATGCCAAACAGCAGCAGGTGGCTTATCAAGGGAGAGGAGGGTGATGTTTGGGGTTCTCAGATAAAGCTCATGAGCCAGGAGCCACTCTTGAAGAAGAAATGGGTGAAAGGTGTTGAATGAGCTGCTGGGAAGAGCTCTGTCTCCACTACCAACCCCAGCTGACAGAGTTTATTGGTGGAAATTAATCTGATAGTGCTTTTTGCTTCTCTTTGCTCTTCTCTGTTGGAGACCTTGGTTTTTGCCAAGGGATCTGCACATCACAAGGCAAAACTGTCACGTGGGCTGGGGCTTTGCACTGATTATGGTATCAACCACATTTACCTCTGCCAAATGGCTTTGGCAGTGGACTTCTGGTGAGCTCTTCTTGTGGCAAAGGGGTTGTTTTTTTTACCACAGCTCTGTAAATCATCCAGCACCAGCTCCTGCAGTGATTGTCACGTTTGCACTGCTCTCCTGGGAACTGGCTATTGCTGCTTGTTAACTGCTGCCAGAGCCACTGCTTTCTGCTGGCTGGGTGGATGTAGAGCTGAGGCAGGGCTGGAGTTGCCCTCCACCCCACTCATCCTCATGCTCTCAGCTCTTTCCCAGTGATGATTTAGGGGCAGGACTCGAGCTTGGCCCTTGTAACCCACAGCCCCTGGCTTGGGAAGCAGCAGGCTGACAGACCAGTTTGCATGCTGAAAAAATGGTGTGGAAGTGGAGTTCCTGCCCACAGAATAAAGGCAGCATGCTGCAGGAGGGGACTGGGGACTGCCCCAGTCCTTCAGGGCAGGGGGTAAGCACAAAGGCTTGTTCATGGAGCAAAACCCAGGTAGGTTGCAGGGGCTCTGCTGGGCTTCCACTCGGGATATCTGCTTGGTGTGGTGGCCACATAGGGATGGTGATGCTGGCTTTGGAGCCAGGAGCTGGGGCTGTTTAGTCTGGGGAAGAGGAGACTGAGGGGGGATCTCATGAATGTTTACAAATATTCTGGGCTCCCCAGCTCCAGAGAGACAGGGAACTGCTGGAGAGAGGCCAGGGCAGGGACAGCAAGATGCTGAGGGGCTGGAACATGTGTGTGAGGAGGAAAGGCTGCAGCCCTGGGGCTGTTCAACTGGGGAAGAGGAGACTGAGGAGGGAGCTCATTGATAGTTACAAGTGTCTCACTGGTGGGTGTCAGGAGGTTGGGGCAGCACTTGTTTCTGTTGTGTCCAGTACAAGGGGTGATGGGATGAAGCTGCAACACAACAAGTTCCATTGAAACATAAGGGAAAACTTTCAGTGTGAGCTGATGGAGCAGTGGAACAAGCTGCCCAGGGAGGGTGTGGAGGCTCCTTCCTTGGAGGGCTTCAAACCCCACCTGGACACGTTCCTGTGTGACCTGATCTAGGTGGGAGCTGCTTCTGCAGGGGCTTGGGCTGGATGAGCTCTAAAGGTCCCTTCCAACCCCACCATTCTATGATTCTATGATCTTTTGTCTTGTTAAGGTCAACTATTGTATATCCAACTCCTTACAATGAATGTGCCTGTACAGAAGTCATGCAGCTTGCAACAAACACATCATTCAACTGCCAAATACAAAATCACTCCTCATATGGCACACTCACAGTGGTCTCCATTTGAATAGGAGGTGTTGGAAGGGACCTTTAGAGCTCATCTATTCCAAGGCCTCTGCCAAAGCAGGTCCCACCTAGATCAGGTCACACAGGCTGCCCAGAGGGGTTGTGGAGGCTCCTTCCTTGGAGGGCTTCAAACCGCACCTGGACACGTTCCTGTGTGAGCTCATCTAGGTGGGAGCTGCTTCTGCAGGGGCTTGGGCTGGATGAGCTCTAAAGGTCCCTTCCAGCCCCCACCACTTTGATTCTGTGACTGTGTGTAGCTCAGAGCACGAGGCTCTGGCTGTGACCCCCATGTGTCCCGTGCGTGTTCGGTGCCTGTCGCCAGTGCTGAGGCTGCCGTGTGTGCCTGTGCCCGCAGAGTGCCCGCAGAGTGCCCGCAGCGTGCCCGCAGCCGCCCATGGCACACACCGGGACCGCCGCGCCGCCGGCGCCCCTGGGCTCCCCCTACTGCGTCTGCAGGGTCGAGCTGTCCGTCTGCGGCCAGAACCTCCTGGACAGGGACGTCACCTCCAAATCCGACCCCTTCTGCGTCCTCTTCATGGAAGTCAATGGCAAGTGGGTGGAGGTAAGTGCAGCAGGGGCACTGCCCTGCTCAGTCCCTGCCCCTCCCTGCATGCACGGCGAGGGGCCAGGGCCAAGGACATCAAACTGGTGGGGTTAAGGTAAGAGTAACAACCAAAGCCCCAAAGCCCTCACCTTCCCATGGGCTGCAGGGGGCTGTGCTCAGCAGCCTGGGTGACACCCATGAGCTTTCCAGCCCTGAGAGGTGTCTGTTTTCTGAGCTGATTGCACTTTAGAGGAGTTTCCCTTTCTGTCAGCAGTGTCTCAGGCTGGGTGGATGTAGAGCTGAGGCAGGGCTGGAGTTGCCCTCCACCCCACTCATCCTCATGCTCTCAGCCCTTTCCCAGTGATGGTTTAGGGGCAGGACTCAAGCTTGGCCCTTGTAACCCACAGCCCCTGGCTTGGGAAGCAGCAGGCTGACAGACCAGTTTGCATGCTGAAAAAATGGTGTGGAAGTGGAGCTCCTGCCCACAGAATAAAGGCAGCATGCTGCAGGAGGAGACTGGGGACTGCCCCAGTCCTTCAGGGCAGGGGGTAAGCAGTTGGGACCAAAGCTGCTTGTTTTACAGTCCAGTTTTCAGGGATTTCTTTGTTTTTCCTTTCCTCTGCTATTTTTAGCTGCTTTCTCCTTGGCAGGGCAGCCCTCAGCAGCAGCTCCCTCGGTGCTCTGCCGCTGTGGTTTGGGCACATTGCACGAGCTGGCACAGGGTGTGGAGTGCACACGTGCCACCCAGCCAGCCCTGGTCAAGCAGCACAGCCAGGACAGGTTTGGGCTGTGGCTGGATGCTGGGGAAGGCCAGGAGAAGTGAGCTCACCCCCTCAAGAGCCTTGCTGGATGGGCCACGTGCCACGGTGGCTCAGAGCTCCCTGGGGGTGCCCGTGTTGGCCTGTGTGGGTTTTGTCATGGTGTAAGCCCAGCTGGCAGCAAAGCCCCACACAGCCACTGGCTCAGCCCCACACACAGCTCCTGTGAGGTGATATGAGTGAGCTGGGAGGAGAGATAACCAAGGGCCTTGTGGATGGAGACAAGGGCAGGGAGGGCTCACTGCCAGTGATGGGTCTGGGCAAAACAGCCTCGACTTGGGGAGGAAGGAACAGTTTAATCTGCTACCAACTAGAAGCAGAGCAGACAGAAAGCAAAAGCAGAGTAGGAGGATAAGAAACAATACAACCAGCACTTTAAGGTTCCCTTCCCCTAGCCCTCCCCATCTTCCCAGGCTCAGCTCCTGCTCCCCATAGCTGCACCTCCTTCCTCTCAGTGGTGCAGAGGGCAGGAGCTTGTGGTCAGTCCCTCACAGTCTCTGCTGCTGCTTCCTCCTCCTCAGAGGGCTTCTCTCATCCTTATGGGGTCCTTCCCATGGGATGTGGTCCTTAGTGGACCTCTGTGATGTGAGTACTTGCCTGGGGCTGCAGCTCCTCACAAACTCCTCCCTGTGGGTCTGTTCAGCGGCAGCACAGCTCCAGGCACGTTGTGCTCCAGGGCCACCTCCCCACAGCATCACAGCCCCCCTGGGCACAGCCTCTGCTGTGGGGTCCTCCTTGCCTCAGCCCCCTCCTCACCATGGGGTGAGCAGGGGGAACTCTGCTCTGGCACACCTCTTCTCCTCCTCCCTCACTGACCTTGGGGTCCACATGGTCAGCTCTCTCCTGTCCCACCACCTCCAACCACTCTTCTTCTGGCTGCTGCTGCTTAAAATGTGACTGCAGAGGTGCCCAGCTGGCTCAGCCCCACAGGTGGGTCTGACTTGGAGCTGGGGAAACTCCTGAGCAACCTCTTACAGGAGGCAATGTTACAACCCCTTCCCCATGACCAGCAGCAGCCCCATACAAACCCAGCACAGCCACACAGACATGCCCCTTGGCCCAAAGATGAACCTCTTCCCCTTCTGAAAGCAGTGGCTGAGACACAGGGGAGGGATGGGGACAGCAGCAGCTTAGTGGCATGAACCCATCCCATTGTCCCTGTGTCCCTCTGCACCAGGTTGCTGACACATCCCACCCCTCAGAGCCCATTTAGGAGGTGATGGGTCTCCTCCTCCAGGCCCAGCCCCAGCTGCCCACGGCTGAGCTGGGTGGCAGGGCTGCAGCACCAGCTGATGCCAGCACACAGATCTCAGCTTGCTGTTCTTTCTGTCACATTTGTTCCCAAATACAATTATTTTGTCTTGCCAAGCTTAATAGGAATTAGAAAACCTTTTGTGAATCAGCCTTGGAGGGAGTGGGGGAGGGACACAGGCAGTCAGCCACAGGCTGGGAGTGATGTGGAGATAGGTGGTGTTTAAATGCTCTGCCTGATGGCATCATCATGGAGCTGGGGAAGGGGCTGGAGCACAAGGGGCTGGGGAGGGGCTGAGGGAATGGGGTTGTTGAGCCTGGAGAAGAGGCTGAGGGCAGCCAGGAGCCCTCTCTGACACTCCCTGCCAGGAGGCTGCAGGGAGCTGGGGGTCAGGCTCTGCTCCCAAGGAACAAATGCCAAGACAAGAGGAAAGGGGCTCAAGTTGCCTTTTGCCAGGAGGAGACCTTTGTGCTCTTCCCCTTCCAATGGGGTTTCCCATCTGAGGGGCAACTGCAGGGTCTGGGGCAGTTTGGTCCCTGCTCTGTGTCAGCTGCACAGGCAGCAGCTCAGAGGCAGGGTTTGGGTTGTGTGCAGCTGCTCAGCAGCCCTGCACATCCCTCAGCATTGTCTCTCAGCCCCTTCACAGCCATTGCAGGGGAGGCTGAGCTTGGAGCTGAGGCAGAACTGTTTCCCTGAGAGGGTGTGAGCCCCTGTGCCAGGCTGCCCAGGGAGCTGGGGCAGTGCCCAGCCCTGGAGGGATCCCAAAGCCCTGGAGCTGAGGTGCTGAGGGCTGTGGGTCAGTGCTGGGCTGGGCAGGGTGAGGCCAGGGCTGGCACTGCAGCAGCTTCAGGGGCTTTTCCAGCCCCACTGATTGTGTGATCTCACAGAGCTGGGAAGGAGCCAGGCTGTGATATCCAAGCAGGGCCCCATGGCTCAGCCTTTGTGCCACCCTGAGTCAGCTGCTGGTCCCACACCTGCAGCACCAGCTTCCCCTGGCTCTGGGGACAGCATCCCCCAGGGCTGGAGCATCAGGGCTCCCTGTGTGCTGGGGCTGCTTGGAGGTCTCTAGCCAAGCTCCCTTCAGTGCAGCCTTCCCTGGCTCTGTTCAGTGAGCACAAGGGCTGTCACTGCAAAGGATTCCTCAGTTCTGTTCTTGCTTTGTAGGATCAGCTCTTATCCCACCAGATATCCTTGATTGGTCTGGGTACCTCTGAAAAACCCTTGTGCTTCTCTGCTCTTGGGTGGCAAAGCCCCCTCTGCTCTGTAGAGGGGACACAGAGCTGTGAGCCTTGGGGGCAGAGGGGAAGGAGAGGATGGGATGAGCCTCCCCTGGTCATGGGGTGTGATGAGCCTTCCTGCATGATGCTCACTGGTGCTCCTCAAACACCAAACCACGTGCTCTCATCAGCTGGGGCTTGTGGTGTTCTTGTGCTTCACACTGACAACAGGCTCATCACTCCAAAGGGTTAGCTCCTTTTCCTCTCCTCCCCTCTCCTTTTCTCTCCCCTTTCCCACCCCTTCCAGGGCAAAGCTGCAGATGGGACCTCAAGTAATCTCCTCCAAACTACTGCCTGGGAGCTGGAGGACTGGTTTCCCTTGGCCCCCAGCTTCCCAGTAGTTCAGAGGGCATGGAAGGCACTAAACCCCATCTCTGCTGCCTGCACAGTCTTGTCTCCTAGGCATGAAAGGAGATTTGTGTGTGTTGTGCTGCTGAAATGAGGCAGAGCTCATGGATGCCCACAGCTCCTGGGCCAGTGCATCTCTGAGCAGTGCTGTGGGAGAGGCTGGCAGCAGAGGTGTGTGTGGAGCTGTGTGGCTGCAGGTGCCTATCCTGGGAACACAGCTTTCATTTCACTCCTATCTTGGCAATTCAGACTCAGCCACCAGCTTCCAAACCCACTGCCCTGGTCAGTGCATATAGCAAACTCACCCATGGCCACTCAGTCCCTCCAAAACCTGCCTCCTGTGCTCAGTGAGTTTCTTTGGGACTAAGGGCTGTGTTTGCTTTTCCTCTCACTTCTTTCTTTCAGGCTTTTTTCCCTGCCCTGCTGTACTTGTTGCTGGCTGGGTGGCTCTGGCAGACATCCAGGGCTGCCCTGGGCTCTGGGCTGAGCCTGGAGCTCTGTGCTGGCCTGCAGGCAGATGGGATGGTCATTCTATGGTCATTCTAGGCACCAAGGGCAGCAGCTTTGGATAAAACCAGGCTGGCCTGCCTTCTTTCCTCTTGTAATAGTCCCTGTTACCTGGAGTGTCCTGGCATAGGGAGGGTGATGTGGCAACAGGCTGACACTGCCAGCTCTGGTGGGGCTCTCCCAGCTCAGGTGCTTGGAGCCCTTCACTCATCTTGGCTGCCACCTCTTCCAACATCAGTATGATACCAATAGCTGCTCTCATAAAATCCTTGCAACTGGAAGAGCCCCTGAAGCTGCTGCAGTGCCAGCCCTCCCCTCACCCTGCCCAGCCCAGCACTGACCCACAGCCCTCAGCACCTCAGCTCCAGGGCTTTGGGATCCCTCCAGGGCTAGGCACTCCCCCAGCTCCCTGGGCAGCCTGGCACAGGGGCTCACACCCCTCTCAGGGAAACAGTTCTGCCTCAGCTCCAGCCTCAACCTCCCCTGGGGAAACTGTGCCTGTTACTCCATGCCCTGGAAGGTGAAGATCCACATGCCTCAATGCCTCTCTTTGTTTTCCTTGCAGCTCGACAGGACAGAGACAGCTGTAAACAACCTCAACCCAGCTTTTGCCAGGAAGTTCATTGTTGACTACCACTTTGAAGAAGTGCAGAAGCTGAAGTTTGCCCTGTTTGACCAGGACAAGTCAAGCACACAGCTGTATGAGCATGACTTCCTTGGGGAGTTCTCCTGCACACTGGGCATGGTGAGTCTCTGAGCTCCCTGCAGCTCCCTGTTCTCCAGCACACCCCAAATCACATCAGCCACAGGGGGCAGTTAGAACCCCTACTCTTCTCTGCTGTAAAGCTTCCTGAGCCTTTCATGGCAAAGCAACTTCATCTTGCTTGTAACACTTCAGCCACTGAGCTGTTCCCTGTTAGGGCTGTTGGCTACTTGCTCCAGTCCAAGCTAGCCAAGTGTGGGCTTTGCTGGAGTCTGCAGAGAGGCATCAGCTAGAGGATGGGTTGTCATGAGAGTCCTGATGCCCAGCTTGGCTTTGGACTTGGGAAGCTTGCAGATGTCTAAGGCTGGGATGCACACTGTGGGCTGCCTTTCTCTGGGGTTTTTGTTGTGGTTTGGGCTTTGTTTTCCTTCAAAGCTTTTCCCACTGACGTGTAGCAAATCGTCTCTGCTCCTTCAGTGTGCTGCTGCAGGAATGTGTCTTCTGCTCTTCCTGTGGAAAAGCTTTCAGGACACAATGCCATTTATAAGCCTTTGGAAGCCCTTGGTGTTTATGAGCCTGTGAGAAGCTGGCAGCTACATTCTCCAAAGGCCTTTGTCCTCTGAGCTTGCTCTGACTCACAGGCAGGGAACCAGGGGGATGATTTCCATTCCTCTGCAGCATCCAGCACCCAGAGCTGCTGGAGCACCCAGCACAAGCACAGGGGAGAGCTGTCTCTACACTGCTGGGAACCAGGGGGAAGGAGTCAGTGGGTTGGCATGGGCAGCCAGCCCAAGGAGGCTGGGGAATGCCATTGTTTTGGTGCACAGGCTGCAGTGAGGCACTGCACGTGGCAAAGGGGCTGAGTGACCCCGCCACAGCCCACTCAGGAGCTTGACTGACATTTACAGAGCTTGAGGTTTAATGCCTGGGTTTTTGGATGTGCTCTGTGATGACCTAATTCTGCTCCTGCAGAAGTTAAGGGATGGTGCAGGCAGCAGCCCAGGGCAGTGCTGAGTGATTTAAACCAAACCCATCCTTTCCCTGTTGCTGCTGTGCAGCCACCTCCAGCCTGGGGCAGTTCAGCTGTGCTCTCCCTGAAGGTCATGGTCTCGGTGGAAGCTGTGAGCAGAGACTTTATGGGCATAAGGAGACAGAGCTGAACCCTTGCTGCTGCTAATTGTGCCTCTGAAGTCCAGGACTCTGCAGGCTCATGCCAGAGAGGAATGTTACCCACATGCACTGGGGAGCAAGGTGGAAGAGTCTGATGCATCTCCTGTTTGTTGTGTCTCCCAGAGGAGTCCAACCCTTCCTGGTGCTTTGGCAGGTGATGAGCTCAGAGGGTGAGGCTGGACAGCCCATTCTTGGGCTGTGGCAACAGTGGGACATGGGCAGCTGTTGCAGGGTGCTCGCTCAGAACAGCTGCTGGTGTGGCTGTGTTGGCTGATGGGCACACTGGGGCTGCTGTGGCATCAGCTGGGGGCTTGGTCAGACAGGAAAAGAGAGAGCTCTGAACTTCTGCAGTGCCATGCAGGTATTTAGGGGCTACCAAGACGCTGAGGGGACAAGAACATCCTCCTTATGAGGAAGGGCTGCAGGATGTGGTGCTGTTCAGCCTGGAGAAGCCTGAGGGGGAACCTTGTTAACATCTAGAAGTACTTGAAGGGTGGGTGTCAGGAGGATGGGGATGGGCTTTGCTCTGTGGTGCCCAGGGACAGCACAAGGGGTGATGGACATGAGCCAGAACACACACAGCTCCACTTAAACACAAGGAGCAAGTCCTTTGGTGCTGAGGTGAGGGAGCCCTGGCCCAGGCTGCCCAGGGAGGGTGTGGAGGCTCCTTCTCAGGAGGTTTCCAACCCCAGCTGGACACGTTCCTGTGCCCCCTGAGCCAGGGGAAGCTGCTGGAGCAGGCGCTGGGGCTGGATGATGTCTGAAGGTCCCTTCCAACCCCTCCCGTGCTGTGGTGCTGTGGTGCTGTGGTGTGATTCTGTGATGTGATTCTGATGTGATTCTGTGATGATGTGATGTGATTCTGTGATGATGTGATGTGATTGTGTGATGATGTGATGTGATTGTGTGATGATGTGATGTGATTGTGTGATGCTGTGATGCTGTGGTTCCTTGATGCTGTGGTTCCTTGATGCTGTGGTTCCTTGATGCTGTGGTTCCTTGATGCTGTGATGGTGTGCTGTGATGCTGTGATGGTGTGCTGTGATGCTGTGATGGTGTGCTGTGATGGTGTGATGTGATGCTGTGATGGTGTGATGTGGTTCTGTGATGGTGTGATGTGGTTCTGTGATGCTGTGCTTCTGTGATGCTGTGGTGCTGTGGTGCTGTGCTTCTGTGATGCTGTGCTTCTGTGATGCTGTGCTTCTGTGATGCTGTGCTTCTGTGATGCTGTGCTTCTGTGATGCTGTGCTTCTGTGATGCTGTGCTTCTGTGATGCTGTGCTTCTGTGATGCTGTGCTTCTGTGATGCTGTGCTTCTGTGATGTGATGGTGTGATGTGATTCTGATGTGATTCTGTGATGATGTGATGTGATTCTGTGATGATGTGATGTGATTGTGTGATGGTGTGATGGTTTGGTTCTGTGATGGTGTGGTACTGTGATGCTGTGATGCTGTGATGCTGTGATGCCGTGATGCTGTGATGCTGTGATGCTGTGATGCTGTGATGCTGTGATGCTGTGATGCTGTGATTCTGTGATGATGTGATGTGATTGTGTGATGATGTGATTCTGTGATGATGTGGTGTGATTCTGTGATGATGTGATTCTGTGATGATGTGATTCTGTGATGATGTGGTGTGATTCTGTGATGATGTGATTCTGTGATGATGTGATGTGATTGTGTGATGATGTGATTGTGTGATGATGTGATTGTGTGATGATGTGATTGTGTGATGATGTGATTCTGTGATGATGTGATTCTGTGATGATGTGATTCTGTGATGATGTGGTGTGATTCTGTGATGATGTGATGTGATTGTGTGATGATGTGATTCTGTGATGATGTGGTGTGATTCTGTGATGATGTGATGTGATTCTGTGATGGTGTGATTCTGTGATGCTGTGCTTCTGTTTACACTCTGCCAAAGAGAACTTGGCTTCCCTTTGTGCTCAGTTTTCCCAGCTGTACCCATGTGAACTTCTTGGTGACCTTTAGTCCATAAGAAGACCCCAGTTTGGAACAGAGGGATCTCCTCATTTCCCTTTTTAGCCTGAGACTCTGTTAGCCCCCTCTCCCTGTGACCCATGTGGGCTGGCAGCACAGCCCAGGCAGGGGGGCACCAGAGGGCTACTTGGTGAAGAGAGGAGGGGGGACCAGAACAGTCAGGGGTTTGTGGCTTCAGCCCCTCTGCTCTGGGTTTTCTGATGCCTGGTGAGATGTGTTTGTAAGCTTGACTAGTTTGGAGGCTCAGGTAGCTCTTGGAAGGGCAGGAGAACAGCTGTGGGCAGCAGCAACTGACCCCTCAGTTCAGAGTTTGCATGGGAGCTCTGTCAGATCAGCCAGATTGCTTTATTGCAGCTAATTGCATCTGTGGTAAGATTTCAAAGGGCTTTTAGATCACTTGTGCAGCCAAACCAAATGTAACAGGGATCAAATTGCAGGCTGGAGGATGGGGGTGGTTTCTGCTGGACAGGGCTGTGAGCAGATCTCACCCCTCTGTGCACAGGCACTTACTCCAGCTGCTGAGTCCTAAGAGCAGCAGCACATGGCTGGCTAGCCACACTGGGAAAGGGCTTTTGCCTTGAAATTGCAAGAATCATGGCATCACAGAATGGCTGGGGCTGGAAAGGAGCTTTAAAGGTCATTTATTCCAACCCCCCTGCACTGAGCAGGGACATCTTCAACTCCAGCAGGTTGCTCAGAGCCCCATTCAACCTGGCTTTCAATGTTGCCAGGGATGAGACATCTACTACTTTTGGGAAGCCTGTGCCAGTGTTTCCCCACCCTCATCACAACCCTCAGCTGCTCTGAATCTACCCTCTTGTACTTTAGAAGCAATACCCCTTGTCCCATCACAACAGGCCCTGCTCAAATGTCAGTGCCCATCTTTCTGGGCCCATGAAAGGCCACAATAAGGTCTTCCTTGAGGGAGGAGAACATTTGTGGGGGAGCAGGAGGAGGAATCCAAGTGTGGCTGGGTCACCTGCATGGCAGGAGCAACAGGCCAAGCCATTTCATTGATGTGGTTCCTGTTGTTGGGACTGGGTGATGCAGGAGCAAAGGTGGAGGCAGGAGGATGGATGGGACTGCACATTTGAAGTGACAGCCCTCAAAGGGGTCTCTGCTAGGTGTGGGAGTAGAGTGGGTTGTTGGAACCCCCATGTGGGGTCTGCACTTCATGGGGAAAACTTACAGCATCTCCAGATCTGAAGGTGAGTGAAACTGAATGAGCTGGGGAGAATCTCATGGGGTTAAATTCAGCTCCCACATCATCCTGTCTGGCCTCTTACAAGAAGCAAAGGGGAGGAAATGCCTTTGGAGGTGCTGAGCCCAGGGCTGTGCTTGGCAGTGGCTGTGCCAGGGGACTTAGAAGGATGCTGGTGTGTGCCTCCTGGTGGGGATTCACCCCCTGGGATTGTGGCCTGAAAGGTTGGAAAGGCTGAGTTGTGGTGGTGCTGGGACCAAAGCCTGGCAGCTCTGGCAGTGTGAGGTGCCAGTGCTCTGCTCCCTGGGCTCAGGGGCTGGTGCTGCCTCTGCTCTGCACTCTGTGGGCTCAGGGGACAGCGGGGATGTTCTCAGCATCACGTCATCCCTGAGCATCATCTCTGGCTTCTACTCCTGTGAGCACTTAATCTGAATGAGCTGCTGTGAGCAATGATCAGTTGCTTATGAGTCTGCTCTCCATCACTTGTACAATCATGACTTTATCTTCTTTGGCTTCTCTAGATTGTCTCCAGCAAGAAAATAACACGGACTCTGCTGCTGGGGAATGGCAAACCAGCTGGGAAAGGGATGATAACGGTATGGTTCCTCTTTACCTCCCCTGCTGAGGGGGTGAGGGGGGGATGAGAAGCTGGGGGTGATTCAGGACACTCACCTGGGCTCCAGGAGACTGGGGTTTCACTCATCAATGATTTAACCTCCCATTTCCCTGCCCTCTTTGGTCTGGTTGAAGGGTGATTTCTTTGGGGCAGGGACCACGTTGCCCAGTGTCTGCTTGGTCAATCTTCCCTCTCTCAAGTAAGAAAAGCCTCAATCTGGAGAAGCACCAAGTAAATGTGTGCTGCTGCTGTTTGTTACCTGCTAGCACAGGGCTGCCCAGCACTCCCTGGATGGAGGCAAGAGGGCTGAGTCCTTTGCCAGCCCTTTGTAAGGAGAGGATGGGAAATGTGCCATAGCAACAGCTCTCATAGCAACAGCTGCTGCTCCTGCTGCTGACCCCTTTGGGCAGTGGCCTTCCTGCTGCACACCCCTTCAGTGATGGGTGTTTTAGGAAATAAAAGGCTGAATGTAGGTGTGTTTCCCTCCCCCCACATTCCCTCTCCTTTCTGGATCCCTCCTGTGTTGGTTCCCAGTCACACGATGGGCAGCAAAGGTGTGGAAGGAGGCCCACAAGGACTTCTGCCACATCTAAAAGCACTGGGAGGGTTTAAAAGCCCAGAATGTGGTGGGCATCTCCATCAGTGCTTGGCTGGGAAGATGCTGCCAGCTTTTCTCTCCCTCAGTTGCTGCAGTTAGGCTCCAAGCACCCGAGGAAGAGGCTTGGGGAAGCTGAAGCTGTGTGTCCCCCCAGGAGCAGCCCCCCAGCCTCACTCACCCTGGAGTGGGAAGAGCTGGACCAGGCAGAAAGTTTCCAGTCAAGTTCAAAGGTTGCACACTTTAAAAGCCAAGGAAGGTGCTGATCTGACAGTAACATGGCATTAAAGATCCAGGTGCCTGCTTTGCTGTTTGCCATCCATGCCATTTGCTGAGGGGGCTTCTTTTGGTGGTGGCAACAGGCTCATGTGTTGTGGCACCTTTCCTCACTGCTTGGCACAGCACTGGACACCTTGAAGCCAAACCCTGCCTCCCTCACCCACACTTCCTTCTGCTTTGCCTTTGTTTTTCCTCTTTACTGAGATGCCAGAGGAGTGAATGCAACAGAAGAACCTTGGCTGGTGGATGGGATCATGTAGGGGGATGCCTGGGTTTGAAGGGATGGGGGAGATCCCCAAGTGAGCTGCTGTGTGTGCAGAAATCAGTGCTGAGGTCTTGCTGGCAGGGCTGTTGTTGCTGGCTGAGAGAAGGTGCCAGCAGCAGCCTGCAGCAGCCTGGCACAAGGACATACCTGGCTCAGTCTGGCTGGTATGGAGCCTGCAGGGAGCCCTGAAATGCTGGACACCAACTGTGTGGGCTTTTGTGGGCATGAGCAAAGGGCAGATTTCATCCACTTCCCTACAGCTCCTCATCTTCATGCAGGTTTTGGTCCCACCAAGGGCTAGAGAGAGAAAACTGAGGCCATGGCTTTGCAACAGGGACCTTCTGACCTGGAGCAGAGGGGAGAATTGGGGTTTGCATGGAGTGAATGGATCACCTGCAGACCAGAGAGCTGGGAGGCTGCTGGGGAGCTGCAGCTCAGCCCCTCTCCCAGCTGCCCAGCCACATCCAAAAGCCACCTCTCTGCCTCCTTGCTTCTGCACACTCCCCTCAGTGCCAACAGCCCTCTGATTGCTTGTCCTGCAGCAAACTGCCCCCTTGCTTTCTGCAGGGTTTGCTGGGAGCCTTGCTGTGATCCTGCTGCATCTCAGCCTCCCTGTGAGAGCCAGCACTGGGGAGCAGCCTCCCTGGGGAAAGGGGCAGCGTGGGCTCCTGCCTGGGCAGGACACTGCAGCCAGGGGGGCTGAGGGAAGGCTCTGGCCAGTCCAGGCAGTGGGAGGAGGCAGAGGTGGGCAGCAGATGCTTGGGCAGGACATTGAGGAAACACAAGTGATTCAGAAAAGGGCTGCTAACAGAAGGGAATCATTTTGGTGGGGGTTGTTTTTTTGGTTCTAAACAATCTCTCCCTTAAAATACCAAGAGGCTCATTAGCCTGTGTTCCAGACAAAACCAGACCCACAGTGGCTGGCAGCTGAAGCCCTTCTGGAGTGTGTGTGATTACACTCTCTCAAACTGGAGTCATCTGGGCTGTGCTTGTGCCTCTGCTGCAGCTCCTCAAGGACTAACAGTGGAGTTCCCAGCCTTGGACCCATCTCCTTGGGTGATGTTGCAGAGACATCCTTGGTGCCACTGGCATCTCCCCCAAGGGATGGGGCAGCTGCTTTTTGCCCAGCCTGGGACATGGAGGATGAGGTGGCACATCTTCCTGGCAAGGGTTTGGATTGCCCCTGCTTCCTCTTGGTTCAGTGCTTGGAGGGTTGCAGGTGTCCTGGTGCAGAACAGCCACGTGAGCCCAGCTCAGCTGTGACACCCAGGAAAGGGGATGAGTTTCAGGAGCTCCACTTTAGAGCTGATTGCACTTGGGGTGTCCTGACACCTCATTCTCCCTTCAGGCTGTCCATTCAAGAGGCTTAATCATATCCATTGATTCCCAGGCCTGCAAGTGCATGTGTTTCACCTAGACCCAGCCCCAACAACAAGCCTGTGGAGGTCCCTGGGTGTCCCAGGGGCTGCAGCACCAGCATCCTGGCTGGTAGCTGCTAAAAACCTGTCCTGGTTGGCTTTAAAGCTGATGTGTCAGTGCCTCAGCACAGGCTGAACAGCAAGGCCCAGCCAGGGAGTGTGTGGCCTTTTCCTCCATCCTTCTCCATTCCAGGGAGAAGCTGGGAATTAGACTTTGGTCCCAAGTTGATCTGCAAAGGTAAAATCAGCTGAGTCTCAGCTGGATTTGTGCAGCTACCTTCAGAGTGCACATCCTCAGGGGCTGGGTGCTCCCCTGGTTCTCCCCTTGTTTCTTGTGATGGAAGTGAGTGCAGCTTTCCTTTTGTCTTTCAGATAGCTGCCCAAGAGCTCTCAGATAACAGGGTGATTACTCTGAGCATGGCTGGCAGAAAACTGGACAAAAAGGTAAGTGGGGTGGAGGGTGGGGGATGCAGGGTGAAGCTGCTGGCCTTTGGACATGAAGGAACCTCTGCTTTGGGGTGTAGCAGGCACAGAAAGCAGTCCTGCTGCACAAAGCATGAGGGTGAAGCTGGGGAAGGGGAGATGGGGCACAGCATCTGTGTGTTGGCATGTCTGCTGTGGCTGTGCTTTGGAGGTGGCTGTGGTGGAGCTGGTGGTTTCAATGCCCCTCCAACCTGTGTCTCAGGAGTGCTGTGGGCACCTGGCTTCTTGCCTTCAAGCCTCTCTGGAAATGGAGTGAACATCTGCTTGTGTATCAAAGATCAGGGCCTGGCTTTCCCAAGGAAGAAGCATTGGGCTGACAGAGATGGGTGATGCCTGAGTTTTGCTTTGGCTATAACCTGAGGGAAACAGTGAGGCTTTCTGAGCTGACCTCCCCTGCCAGGCAGCCATCCCTCTCACACCAGGGCTGATGCTAAGTGATCCATTGGAATGTGGTCCTACTCTGTCTGGAGCTTGCATGAGTGGCAGGATGGCCCTGAGCTCACACCAGGGGAGGGCAAGCAGCCAGGCAGAGGGGTGATTGCTGGGGCAGAGTCTCAGGATACCACCATGGTGGGGTGGGAAGGGTCCTGCAGGGCTGCTGCAGCCCCAGCCCCTGCTCCAGCAGCTTCCCCTGGCTCAGGGGGCACAGCAACGTGTCCAGCTGGGGTTGGAAACCTCCTGAGAAGGAGCCTCCACACCCTCCCTGGGCAGCCTGGGCCAGGGCTCCCTCACCTCAGCACCAAAGCACTTGCTCCTCCTGGGCCAGGGGAACTGTTTGTGTTGCAGCCTGTGTCTGTTCCCCCTTGTGCTGTCCCTGGGCACCACAGAGCAAAGCCCATCCCCATCCTCCTGACACCCACCCTTGAGGCATTTCTCAGCATTGCTGAGGTGCCCCTGAGCTCAGGCTTCTCTTCCCCAGGCTCAACAGCCCCAGGGCTGCAGCCTTTCCTCCTCACACACATGTTCCAGCCCCTCAGCACCTTGCTGTCCCTGCCCTGGCCTCTCTCCACCAGTTCCCTGTGTCTCTGGAGCTGGGCAGCCCAGAGCTGGACACAGGACTCCTCAGCAGGGCAGAGCAGAGGAGCAGCACAACCTCCCTCACTCACACTTTGATGCCCCCAGGCTGCCATTGGCCTTCTCAGGACATGGTTTGTCCAGTCCTGTTGTCCACACAAGGTGGGTTCCTGGTTTACCCAAGTGTTTTCCCTCCTGTTGGGAATGGCTTTGCCACCAAGGCAGCCTGGAGCTGTGCTCAGCTCCTTCTGCCAGGCCCACCCTTCTCTCAGGCTGAGGACAGATCCTCCCTCCCCACCACACAAGCAGAAGAGGAGGTGTTTTCCCCTGGGAACTCAGCCCCAGACTGTGTGTGCCACCTTGCCAGGGAGAGCCAGGGTTGCTGCTGGAGGCTGTGGTTTGGGGAGCTGCAGCTTGGGGAGGTGCCACCTCTCCCTTCCATGTCCATGCTGTGCAAGGACCAGTTCCAATGGTTCATATTCTTGGACCAGTTTGCAGGTTGATCTGGGCTGCTGAGTTCCTTCCCCACCCTTGCAGGGGTGAGGTGTTGGTGCTTTTGTTTGAACACAGCATCCCACAATCCTGTGGGCATCTCCCATACCATTGGAGGCATCTCCCACCCTGCTTGGAATGGAGGGAGGCTGACAGGCAGCAGCCATCCCTCCCAGCTCCCTGCTGTCCTCTGAGCCTCCCCCAGCCCAGGCTGCTGCTGAAACCACACTGGGTTGCAGGTTAAGCTGCCTTAGGCAGGGTCAGGTGCCCACCTCTGCTTCTTTAATCCATCAGTGAAGCTTGAAGGTGCCCAGCCCAGGCTGTGGGTGAGCAGGCTCAGAGCTGTAGCCCTGCAGGAGCAATGCCTCAGTTTTCTCTCCTACAAACACATGAGAAAGAGTAGGAGAAGAACCACCTAATCTCACCAGAGAGCAGCCCTGGGAGCCTTTCTGCTCTGCTCTGCTGGCAGAAGGATTTTGACTGCAGCAGGTTACAGCTTCTCCAAACCAAAGCACTCTGCAGTGAGTGGCTTTTCCAGCTGGCTTTGGACACAGGATAGGAATGTTACTGGGTCTTCTGCTGGGGCATCACCAGAGCTCCTGCAGGTCCCAGCTGCCACCTCTAAGGCTGGTTGTGGGCTCCATGGTTCCTCCTCTGTGGGCAGCCCTCAGCATCACTTGGAAACCCCCAAAGCTCCTGTTCAAACCCCCTAAGAAGTTCCTCCAGCTCTTTGCAGGACTGGGGCACCCACCTGCCTGGGGGAGGAAAACCCAGCTGGGCTGGCTTCAGTTCTCACTGCATCATTTGGAATGTCTTGGGCTTGGTTTACTTGTTAGCCACCTCATTTTCCTGACTGGGAATGCAGTTCTGCATGGAAGTGCTGGGGTTTCCCTGTGCCAGTGCCACCAGTGCCACCAGTGCCACCCTCCTCTGGGGGTGTCCCAGAGCAGCCCTGTGGCCTGCAGGTGTCTGTGTGCATCTCCCTCAGGGGGGAGCTGAGGAGAGGCAGCACACACTGTCTGAGGGCTGCATCTCAGAGGGTGTTGCATGATCTCTGTCACCACCAGGGCAGTTTGCTCCTTACAGACTTCCTCTGCTCATACTTTACCACCCTGTGTAGGAGGGTGTTGGCTTGGGGAGGGTTTTCCTCCCCCCCTTTTCCCCTAAGACACTCATACACTTCATAATCCTCCATCTCCTTTGAAGCTTGGGTTGTTTTTCCAAGCCTAAATGCAGCTGCCTCCCAGCTGGGGTTGTTGGTGGGGCATCTGCATCCAAAGAGCTGATTCCCCCACCACATCTGTGCTGGGACAGCAGAGAGCTGCCCTGGGAGGGGGCAGGCTGCCTGTTTGTGGGCAGGCTTGAGATGGCCCCAGGAGGGTGTCTGCAGGGTTGGCATTGCAGATCTGCCTTGGTCCTGGGTGTAATCTGTCCTGTTCTTCTCCCCCCAGGACCTGTTTGGAAAGTCAGATCCCTTCTTGGAGTTTTATAAACCAGGTGATGATGGGAAGTGGATGCTGGTCCACAGGACAGAGGTGAGTGTGACTGCAACCCCACCTGCTGAGGCACCACCATCCTCTGGCCCCTCACAGGGTGATCTCAGCAGTCACCCACACAGCAGGGTGGCATCTGGGCAGTTCAGAACCTCACTGCTGCCTCCCCAGTCTCCAGCTGAAGCTGCTGGACTCCAGCAGATCACTGAGCTGCCACCTGAGGAGGGCCCATGCTCCCTGGGCATGAGCTGAGCCTTGACCCATGCTCCCTGGGCATGAGCTGAGCCCTGGCACATGCTCCTTCCATGCACAGGAGCTGTGGGATGAGCTGCCACCTGGGGAGGGCCCATGCCCCCTGGGCATGAGCTGAGCCCTGGCACATGCTCCCTGGGCCTGAGCTGAGCCTTAGGCCCATGCTCCCTGGGCCTGAGCTGAGCCCTGGCACATGCTCCCTGGGCATGAGCTGAGCCCTGGCCCATGCTCCCTGGGCATGAGCTGAGCCTTAGGCCCATGCTCCCTGGGCATGAGCTGAGCCCTGGCACATGCTCCTTCCATGCACAGGAGCTGTGGGATTAGTTGCCACCTAGGAAGGTGCTGAGCTGAGCCTTGGCACATGCTCCCTGGGCATGAGCTGAGCCCTGGCACATTCTCCCTCCATGCACAGGAGCTGTGGGATGAGCTGCCCCTGGAGGAGATGCAGAGCTGAGCCTTGACTCACGCTCCCTGGGCATGAGCTGAGCCCTAGCACATGCTCCCTGGGCATGCACAGGAGCTGTGGGATGAGCTGCCATTTGGGGAGGTGCTGAGCTGAGCCCTGGCACATGCTCTCTGGGCATGAGCTGAGGCCTAGCACATGCTCCCTGGGCATGAGATGAGCCCTGGCCCATGCTCCCTGCATGCACAGGAGCTGTGGGATGAGCTGCCACCTGGGGAGGGCCCATGCCCCCTGGGCATGAGCTGAGCCCTGGCACATGCTCCCTGGGCATGAGATGAGCCCTGGCACATGCTCCTTCCATGCACAGGAGCTGTGAGATGAGCTGCCACCTGGGGAGGGTCCATGCTCCCTGAGCATGAGCTGAGCCTTGACCCATGCTCCCTGGGCATGAGCTGAGCCCTGGCACATGCTCCTTCCATGCACAGGAGCTGTGGGATGAGTTGCCACCTAGAAAGGTGCTGAGCTGAGCCTTGGCACATGCTCCCTGGGCATGAGCTGAGCCCTGGCCCATGCTCCCTGCATGCACAGGAGCTGTGGGATGAGCTGCCACCTGGGGAGGTGCTGAGCTGAGCCCTGGCACATGCTCCCTGGGCATGAGCTGAGCCCTGGCACATTCTCCCTCCATGCACAGGAGCTGTGGGATGAGCTGCCCCTGGAGGAGATGCAGAGCTGAGCCTTAGGCCCATGCTCCCTGGGCATGAGCTGAGCCCTGGCCCATGCTCCCTGCATGCACAGGAGCTGTGGGATGAGCTGCCACCTTGGGAGGTGCTGAGCTGAGCCCTGGCACATGCTCCCTGGGCATGAGCTGAGCCCTGGCCCATGCTCCCTGCATGCACAGGAGCTGTGGGATGAGCTGCCCCTGGAGGAGGTGCAGAGCTGAGCCCTGGCCCATGCTCCCTGGGCATGAGTTGAGCCCTGGCACATGCTCCCTGGGCATGAGCTGAGCCCTGGCACATGCTCCCTGCATGCACAGGAGCTGTGGGATGAGCTGCCCCTGGGGGAGGTGCTGGAGAGAGGTGATGGGGAAAGGTTAAAGTGAGCTCTCCCCAGACCCTCAGCTAAGCTGGGAGTGTGCTCAAGTGTCTCCAGCTTTAGTGCACAAGCTCTTGTGTCTAACAGAGCCAGAGGCCTGGCTGGGAAGGCAGAGCCCTGGGCCAGGGTGCTGGTGGGTGCTGACTCCTCCCTGTCCCTCGCTGCCTGCTGTGTGGTTTGCTCTGAGCTCCTTTTCTCTTGCTGTTGTCAAGCTGCTGAAGCAGCCACAGTGATATTTGTGATGTCTCTAACAAGAGCCCCAGCACAGGCAGGGAGAAGCACTGGTGTCTGCTGGGAGAGGCAGGAGGTTGGCTTCTGCTCTAAAACCAGCCAAAGGAGTACTTTGCAACAGCCTTTTGTATCCCCCTCCCCAAAGCTTTTGTTTGTAGGCTTTTGTTTTGCAGAGAGCTGCTGGCAGGGAGAGGGGGCTCACAGCAGAGGAAGGCTCCCATCACACCTCAGCTCCCAGCCCTCATTTTCCTGTCCTCATCTCACCCTCCTCTTCTCCCCTCAAGCCTTGGTTAAGCCTTGTCCCAGCTCAGCAAACCCAGAGTGAGCTGCTGTGGGAGGAGGGGGATGATGCTCACTCACAGTCTCTCCATGCATTGATTTTTGCCACTGCTGTGCAAGCCCAGGGAGGTTCCTTCACTGCACACCAGGGTGTCTGAGCCTCTCTGTGCCCTGGCTACTGCTTCAGGCTGCCTTTTTAACCCAGTGCTGTCCCACACATGTTTCCACATATGTTTAAGCCATTCCAGCCTCAGGGTTGCTGCAGGAGCAGGCTGGGACCTCAACTGCCTGTGTCCTCCTGCTTTAGTGTGGGTAGCTGGGCTTTGACTCACCCAGGTGTGTTTCTCAGACCTGGGGGTTTGGAGTGACCTCCAGCCCTTTGTGCTGGAAGGAATGTGGGGCCTGGGAGCTGTCACTGGCCTCCCTGGCACCACCTCAGGGAGCAGATGCATCTACTGCCTTTTGCTCTGCATTGATGCTCAGTTCCTCCCCTGTCCTGTCTTGCTGCAGAAGGGTCTAGCCAGGTTTTCTTTCAAGTGATGGATGCTCCAACAGCCTCCCTCTCCCCAGCCCAAATGTAACCCTCCACCCCTCCTGGCTGGGATCAGCACTGGGGGGGCAGCAGGAGCAGGGCAATGCCTGTGCCCCTGTGCTGGGCCCTGGGGAGGCTGCAGCTCCAGGGCTGTGTCAGTGCTGGGCCCCTCACTCACTGCCACAGGGACACTGAGGGGCTGCAGCTCCAGGGCTGTGTCAGTGCTGGGCCCCTCACTCACTGCCACAGGGACACTGAGGGGCTGCAGCACAGCCAGAGCCGGGCACAGAGCTGGGGAAGGGGCTGGAGCACAAGGGGCTGGGGAGGGGCTGAGGGAATGGGGGTGTTGAGCCTGGAGAAGAGGCTGAGGGCAGCCAGGAGCCCTCTCTGACACTCCCTGCCAGGAGGCTGCAGGGAGCTGGGGGTCAGGCTCTGCTCCCAAGGAGCAAATGCCAAGACAAGAGGAAAGGGGCTCAAGTTGCCTTTTGCCAGGAGGAGACCTTTGTGCTCTTCCCCTTCCAGTGGGGTTTCCCATCTGAGGGGCAACTGCAGGGTCTGGGGCAGTTTGGTCCCTGCTCTGTGTCAGCTGCACAGGCAGCAGCTCAGAGGCAGGGTTTGGGTTGTGTGCAGCTGCTCAGCAGCCCTGCACATCCCTCAGCGTTGGCCCTCAGCCCCTTCACAGCCATTGCAGGGGAGGCTGAGCTTGGAGCTGAGGCAGAACTGTTTCCCTGAGAGGGGTGTGAGCCCCTGTGCCAGGCTGCCCAGGGAGCTGGGGCAGTGCCCAGCCCTGGAGGGATCCCAAAGCCCTGGAGCTGAGGTGCTGTGGGTCAGTGCTGGGCTGGGCAGGGTGAGGCCAGGGCTGGGGCTGCAGCAGCTTCAGGGGCTTTGCCAACCTCAGTGCCTGTGTTTCCCTGACTCCCAGCCCAGCACTGGAGCATCTCAGTGTTTTGAGGCTCCCCATTCTTGCAGCTCTGGGTGTGGGAGCAGACCCCTCTCAGGCTGCTGCTGGCAGCTCTCTTGCCCCCACTGAGGTGTCTGGCAGGGAGGGATTCCAGCCTGTTATTTCAGCACAAGTGTGACCTCCCAGCTGAGCACTTTCCCCACCCCCTGATCCCTGTCTGGGCTGTGTGGGCTCTCCCCTGCTCTTCCCAGCCTGCTGGAGGAGGTGTTTACACATTCTGCACTAAACTGTGCTGCCAGTGGCAGGGTTTGCCTGGCTCTCTTGCAAGTTCCATGTCTGTAGCAGCAGCCTCAGGGCTCAAGAGGCTGTTTTGCCTGCAGCAGCACCCCTGGGCCTCCTCCTCCTCTCTGCTGGGCTGCTGCTGCTCCAGCTGCCCAGCTCCTCCAGGCCAGGGATCACCCATGTTAGTCCTGCACAGAGAAGGGTTTAATGTGCTGCCAGGGTCTCTGGCATGTGAGCTCCTGATGCTCACATGGATCTCTCTCCCCCTCTGAGCACAACTCCTTGGTGCAAGAGGCTCCTCAGCTGCCCTGATGCACACAGCAGGTGCCAGAGCTTGCTGAGCTTGCCCCCAACCCATGGCATTCACCCAGGAAACCTCAGAAAGCATCAAGGGGAGCTTCTGCAGCTCAGGCAGCAGATGTCAGGCAGGTGAGGGGAGAGCTGGGTGTGCCCAGGGCTCTTTGGCTTTCCTGGCTGCTTGCAGCATCCCACTGCTCCATCTTCTGGGTGGTCAGGGCTGGGCTGGAGGGAGCAATGAGCAGGGTGCAGGCAAGGGGATGCAGAGGCTGGGAATGGGATGGGGTAAGTGGTTGTGCCAGTGCTGTGGGCATGGTTGTGCCCAGTCTGCTGTGGTTTTCTCCAGCAGGTTTGTTTAATCACCTCCAGAGGTGGATAAATCCCCCAGCATCGTGTGAGGGCACCTGGTGTACCTCTGCAGAGGTGCCTCTGTGCCTGTCTGCAGGGAGGGACCTGGGAATCCTGCCTGATGAAAGACTGACCATGAGCAGCAACGTGGCCTCGTGGGCAAGGGGCCAAAGGCAGCCTGGGGGCACCCAGTGTGGGCAGCAGGGTGAGGGAGGCTCTGCTCCCCTCTGCTCTGCCCTGTGAGGCCTCATCTGGAGTCCTGTGGCCAGCTCTGGGCTGCCCAGCTCCAGAGACACAGGGAACTGCTGCAGAGAGGCCAGGGCAGGGACAGCAAGATGCTGAGGGGCTGGAACATGTGTGTGAGGAGGAAAGGCTGCAGCCCTGGGGCTGTTGAGCCTGGGGAAGAGAAGCCTGAGCTCAGGGGCACCTCAGCAATGCTGAGAAATGCCTCAAGGGTGGGTGTCAGGAGGATGGGGATGGGCTTTGCTCTGTGGTGCCCAGGGACAGCACAAGGGGTAAGGGACATGAGCCAGAACACAAACAATTCCACTTAAAAACAAGGAGCAAGTCCTTTGGTGCCGAGGTGAGGGAGCCCTGGCCCAGGCTGCCCAGGGAGGGTGTGGAGGCTCCTTCTCAGGAGGTTTCCAACCCCATCTGGACACATTCCTGTGCCCCTGAGCCAGGGGAAGCTGCTGGAGCAGGGGCTGGATGAGCTCTGCAGGGCCCTTCCCACCTCACCATGGTGGGATCCTGTGATCCCACCTCACACGTGCCCCAGGCTGAGAAGAGCAAGCTGCTGTGCCTGAGTGAAGGAGGTAGAAGAGGGCTGAAATGGGACTCTTTGTAGCTTGCCACACCAAGAACCTGGCCTGGGGTCCCCTGGGGTCCCCTTTGTGCCAGGCTGCCTGCTCAGCTGTGCCCATGGTCAGGGCATCCCTGCCTCCCTCCTCCCTCCCTCCCTGCAGGTGATCAAGTACACGCTGGACCCTGTCTGGAAGCCATTCACTGTGCCTTTGGTGTCCCTGTGTGATGGGGATGTGGAGAAGCTCATCAAGGTAAGGGAGTCTCTGGGGTTTGTATCCATCACCCAACAGCCTGAACCCTGTGGCTTGCTGATCAAAACCCAAACAAAGGCAGAACCAACCCCCAAAGCCCAAATACACCCCTAAACCCAGATAAAGCCCTTGGTTGGGGTCTCCATCAGGGTGGGTTGGGAGCTTCAGGGGGTCTCCTCACAGGAGGCAGCTGCTGCTGCTCAGGCTGCTCTGTGCTCCTTGCTCCCCAGGTGATCTGTTATGACTATGACAGTGATGGGGGACATGACTTCATTGGGGAGCTGCAGACCTCGGTGGCCAAGATGTGTGAAGCCCAAGATGCCTCTCCAGTAAGTGCTGACCTGCTTTGGGGGTAAACCAAGGAAGGGGCTGCTCAGGGCAGGCAGGGGATGGGAGTATTTGCACTGAGACTCAGCCTGGGAAGCAGTCAAGTCCAAATTCACACCCAGGCCATGGTTATAGCTAAACCATCTGAGCTAGGGAGAGGGCTGAGGCAGTTCTGGCTGAAAACTGAGCTCTGCTGAGATGTCTGAAGCAGCACTGGGATGCCTTTTGGTTTGGGAGGTGTGACATGCTGCTGGAGCTGTGTCTGCACTGGAGGCAGCCACATTCTGCACATTGCACCTCCCCAAGCCCAGGCAGCTCCAGGCTGGGGCAGAGGGGCTGGAGCACAAGGGGCTGGAGCACAAGGGGCTGGGGAGGGGCTGAGGGAATGGGGGTGTTGAGCCTGGAGAAGAGGCTGAGGGCAGCCAGGAGCCCTCTCTGACACTCCCTGCCAGGAGGCTGCAGGGAGCTGGGGGTCAGGCTCTGCTCCCAAGGAACAAATGCCAAGACAAGAGGAAAGGGGCTGCAGTTGCCTTTTGCCAGGAGGAGACCTTTGTGCTCTTCCCCTTCCAATGGGGTTTCCCATCTGAGGGGCAACTGCAGGGTCTGGGGCAGTTTGGTCCCTGCTCTGTGTCAGCTGCACAGGCAGCAGCTCAGAGGCAGGGTTTGGGTTGTGTGCAGCTGATCAGCAGCCCTGCACATCCCTCAGCATTGGCCCTCAGCCCCTTCACAGCCATTGCAGGGGAGGCTGAGCTTGGAGCTGAGGCACAACTGTTTCCCTGAGAGGGGTGTGAGCCCTGTGCCAGGCTGCCCAGGGAGCTGGGGCAGTGCCCAGCCCTGGAGGGATCCCAAAGCCCTGGAGCTGAGGTGCTGAGGGCTGTGGGTCAGTGCTGGGCTGGGCAGGGTGAGGCCAGGGCTGGGACTGCAGCAGCTTCAGGGGCTTTGCCCACCCAAATGGTTCTGTGACCCTCTGAGGGATGATGCCCACAGGAGTGGGCTGCAGCCACCCAGCACAGCCCAGCCCAGCCCAGCCCAGCCCAGCACAGCCCAGCACAGCTCTCACACCAGTGTCTTGTGTTGCAGCTGGAGCTCGAGTGCATTAACCCCAAAAAGCAGAAGAAGAAGAAGAATTACAAGAACTCTGGGATCATCATTGTCAAGTCTTGCAAAGTGAGTGCAGTGCAGGGGTGTTTCCTTCTGCTCCTGGCTCAGCTGGGGTCTCTTCCCCAGCTTCCCTCATCCCTCCTGTGCTTGCAGAGCCCCTGTGGCCCCAAGCACAGGAGCTGTGGAGCACAAACAGCCTCATTTGCTTTCTGCTGGGCTTTCTCTCCCTCTGAGGTCCCATGTTGCTGGTCACAGACCCAGGAGGAGGGATTCCAGGTGGGCAGCAAGTGCACAGTGTCCAAGCTGTGGATGTTTGCACTCCCTGGGGCCACTCTGGGTGCTGATGGGAGAGGTCCTGAGCTGAGGTGATGATGTCCTCCCTCTGCATGGCAGCAGCAGGGTGGGGAAAAGGCTGACAGCTCTTCCCACAGCAGATCTGCAGCTGGTGTCACTGTCCCCAGGGACAGCATCTCCCATTCAGTTCATCCTGATGGACCCTCCCAGCTCTCAAGGACCCCTGCCCAAGCCTCCCACCCCATCTTTGGGCCAACACCCAGCCCTGCTTGGCCTCTTGTGCCTTGTGAAGTGCCAAAATGCTGCTGTGGGAGACCCAAGTGGTTCCTCCTGCTGCTTTGCCAGGTGGCTGAAGGTCCCTGGAGGCCCCTCTTGCTTTGGTTTGTGGTGACAGTGGCTGCAACACTTTCTTTTTGGTTCTCTTTCAGATAACCAGAGATTTCTCCTTCCTGGACTACATCCTGGGAGGCTGCCAGCTGATGTTTACTGTAAGGACTTTTGCTCCTCTTTGCCCAGTGATGTTAAAGCCTGTGTGATGCTCAGCACTGAGGGGGGAGGTTCTGCATCCCATTTGGCACCAGCTTGGGTGGCTTCTCCTGGTACTGAGGAGCTGCCCCTCTTTGCTCCAACTTGTGTGGTTTGGAGGGGTCATTTCTGGGATGCTCAGGTGTGTCCAGCAGCAAACAGGACCTTGCTTGAAGGTCAGCCTCACTCAAACACCTTCTTGACCCTTCACAAAGCAGCTTCTCTCCCCGTGGCTTTGCAGGGAAGCTCTCCTTATGTTGCAGCCAGCTGAGAGGCTTTGGGCTGCTAATGAGATGGTTTTCTGCACCTCTGCTGCTGTCTCCACTTTCAGGCTGGACTGTGGCTTGTCAGGAGAGACTGAGGCAGGGCATTGCAGCCCCAGGTGAAGGCTCCATGGTGCAGAAGTGGAGGGTTCAGCTTCTGCCAGCTTCCCTGGGCAGCAGGGGCAGAGCTGTGGGCAGCATCTCTGCTCCTGTTTTGTTGTTTCATCTGCAAACACGATGGGGTGGGGGAGAGTAGGAGGAGGAGGAAGAGTTGCCATAGGAACAGGAGCTGTTGGGAGAGCTTTTTGTGTGCTGTTCTGCTGCTGTCTGCAAAGGTCTTGGTGCTGGAGAGTGAATAGAAGGGAAAATCATTAAGTTTGTTGCTAGCACAGAGCTCTTGTGTGAATTAGGCTTGAATGCAGCCATCCTCCTCCCCACACCCCAATCTAAAGCCCTGGCAGCTGATGGAAGGTCAAAGCAGCTTTGCTCCAAAAGCATGAGTGGGTTTGTGCTGGGTGTGATGCTGCAGAGACAGCTGAGCTGGAGGGAGACACTGCTGTGGGCAGCCCTGGAGAGGCCCCTGGTGCCCTCCCTGCTGAGGGAGATAAGGGCTGGAGGCACAGGGAAGGAGGGCAGTGTGCCCAGCCTCGTGCTGCAGGCACACCAGCTGCCTCCCTCTGCCATCTGGAGCCCAAGTGCTGCTCTTGGTGGCTGTGCTCACATGAGTGGTCCCTGTGTCTGAGCCCCCTGAGCATCCCTCTGCTCCCTGCCTGTGCCCTGGCTGCCTCCACGGGAGCTGGGTGTGAAGTGCAGGTTGTGAGGCTGTGAGGTTGCTTGACTAAGTCATGTTATCATGGGGTTGTTTGGGCTGGGAAGGATCTTAAAGATCATCATTCCAACCCCCTGCCATGGCCAGGGGCAACTTCTACCAGCCCAGGCTGCTCCCAGCCCCATCCAAGCTGCCCTTGGGCACTGCCAGGGATGGGGCAGCCACAGCCTCTCTCACAGCCTGTGCCAGGGCATCCCCACTCCCATCATCCAACATTTCTCTCTTGTCTCCATCCAAACCCACTCTCTCCCAGTTTAAACCCTTTGTCCTGTCAAGCCTGTTCTACCAGCAGCCCTGGCACAGGCTGGTGGCACGTCCTGAGCTGGGGTGTCTCCTTGCCCCAGCCAGCCCAAGGTCCCTTCTCAGCCACATCACAGCTCATCCTCTCCCTTAAGGAGAAGGTGCAAAACCCCTGGTGAATCCCCTGAGCTCAGTTGAGCTGCCAGAGTGATGTTGGGGTTTGCCTGCTTGCTGAGCAAACAAGGCAAGTGCAGTGCCATCACCTGCTCCTCCTTCCCTTCAGCTGGGGTGGCTCAGCATCTCCTGGCCAGATTTGGCTGGGGCTCAGGCAGGCTTTGCTACAAATGCCTTGAAATAGAAAGCCTAATGGAGGAGGGAGAAAGAGGAGTCCCCTGAGGGCTCAGCATGTCCCCAGGGGAGCCCAGGGAAGAGGGGCTGCAGGGGAAGAGCTGCTTGGGGTCATCACTCTTTGGTCAAAGACCTTCAGGTCCAAATGCCCAGGTGGCCTTGGCTGCTTTAACATAGAATGACAAACACAGAGTGGTTTGGGTGGGGAAAGGACCTTCAAAGGATCATCTAGTCCAAGCCCCTTGCTATGGGCAGGGATGCCTTGCTCAAAGCCCCATCCAGCCTGAGCCTCCCCACTTGCAGTGATGGGGCAGGCACAGCTTCTGTGGGCACCCACCCTCAGCAGGAAGGGTTTCCTCCTCATGTCCAAGCTCAGTCCAACCTCTTTCAGGT
This sequence comes from Colius striatus, assembly GCF_028858725.1. NCBI lineage: Eukaryota > Metazoa > Chordata > Aves > Coliiformes > Coliidae > Colius > Colius striatus. The sequence goes on from NC_084772.1 coordinate 2,376,298, forward strand.
TGAAGAACACCCTCCTGTCACGACAGGCCTTGCTAAGGTGTCTGTCTCCATCTTTTCCATAAGTGCCCCCCAAGTATTGAAGGGCCACAAGGTCTCCCCTGAGCCTCCTCCAGGCTGAGCAAGCCCAGCTCTCAGCCTTTCTTCAGAGGGGAGGTGTTCCAGCCTCATCACCAGTTTTGTAGCCCTCCCCTGCACCCAATCCCAGCAGGGGGGATGATGTGGTGGTGATGATGATGTGGTGGTGATGATGGGGGTGATGGTGATGATGGTGGTGATGGTGATGATGATGATGGTGGTGATGGTGGTGATGATGATGGGGGTGATGGTGATGATGGTGGTGATGGTGATGATGATGATGGTGGTGATGGTGGTGATGATGATGGGGGTGATGGTGGTGATGGTGATGATGATGATGGTGGTGATGGTGGTGATGATGATGGGGGTGATGGTGATGATGGTGGTGATGGTGATGATGATGATGGTGGTGATGATGATGTGGTGGTGATGATGATGATGTGGTGGTGATGATGATGATGTGGTGGTGATGATGATGATGTGGTGGTGATGATGATGTGGTGGTGATGATGATGATGTGGTGGTGATGATGATGATGTGGTGGTGGTGGTGATGATGTGGTGGTGGTGGTGATGATGTGGTGGTGGTGATGATGATGTGGTGGTGAAGATGATGATGGTGGTGATGATGATGGTGGTGAAGATGATGATGGTGATGATGATAATGTGGTGGTGGTGATGATGATGGTGATGGTGGTGATGATGATGACGGTGGTGATGGTGGTGAAGATGATGATGGTGGTGGTGGTTTGCTGCAGGAGCAGAGGCTGTTCAGGACCCCTCAGGTGCTGCAGGGAGGTGCCAGGGAATGGCCCTTGGTTTAATCAGCCTTTGGGGCGTGGGAAGGTGAGGAGCTGGAGCTGGGCAGATGGCTTTGGGAAGCTGAGGCTTCAGGTCTCCCCTGAGCCTCCTCCAGGCTGAGCAAGCCCAGCTCTCAGCCTTTCTTCAGAGGGGAGATGTTCCAGCCTCATCACCAGTTTTGTGGCCCTCCCCTGCACCCAATCCCAGCAGGTCCATGTCTGTCTCCTACTGTGGGCTCCAGAACTGGATGCAGGATCACTTCCCTTGACCCTCTGGCCACACTTTCCTCTCTGAGCTTCAAAGAGCACATTATGAGTTGTGCTGGGTGTGATGCTGCAGAGACAGCTGAGCTGGAGGGACTCATGCTCATGTCCAACCTTTCACCCACACTTACCCCAAATCCTTCTCTGCAGGCTGCTCTCCCTCCATTCCTTCCCCCCAGGCTGTGCTCATGCTGCTGGTTGCCCTGCCTAGGTGCAGGATCACCTTGTTCACACAAGCCCACTTGGTTAAAGCTGTCAAGGCTCCCCTGGATGGCACCAGGCAGAGCAGCTGCAAGCACTCAGCTGGGTGCCACTGCAGAGCTCCCCAGGCTGCACTCAGTCCCCCTCTTCATGCCACACAACCATTTCAGCTAAAAAGGCCTTGGAGGTCATCAGGTGCCACTCACCTCCCGCTGAGTGAGTGGCTGTGAGACTGCTCAGCTGCTGAGCTTTGTGCCCTGGCATGAGGTGGTGGTGGTGGTGATGTGGTGGTGATGATGTGGTGATGGTGGTGATGATGATGATGTGGTGGTGGTGGTGGTGGTGAAGATGATGATGGTGGTGATGAAGATGATGTGGTGATGATGATGATGTGGTGGTGATGATGATGATGGTGATGAAGATGGTGGTGGTGGTGGTGATGATGATGGTGATGGTGATGATGATGATGGTGGTGGTGATGATGATGGTGGTGGTGATGATGGTGGTGAAGATGATGATGATGTGGTGGTGGTGATGATGATGTGGTGGTGATGGTGATGGTGGTGATGATGATGGTGGTGATGATGATGATGATGGTGGTGATGATGATGATGGTGGGGAAGATGATGGTGGTGATGATGATGATGTGGTGGTGATGATGATGGTGATGGTGGTGATGATGATGGTGGTGAAGATGGTGATGATGATGCTGATGATGTGGTGGTGATGATGGTGATGGTGATGATGATGGTGGTGATGATGATGATGGTGGTGAAGATGATGATGATGATGATGTCGTGGTGATGATGGTGATGGTGATGGTGGTGATGGTGATGGTGGTGATGATGATGGTGGTGATGATGATGATGGTGATGGTGGTGATGATGATGGTGGTGATGATGGTGATGGTGATGTGGTGGTGATGATGATGATGGTGGTGGTGAAGATGATGATGGTGGTGAAGATGATGATGGTGGTGATGATGGTGATGGTGGTGGTGATGGTGATGATGATGATGGTGGTGATGATGATGATGGTGGTGATGATGATAGTGGTGAAGATGATGATGGTGGTGGTGAAGATGATGATGGTGGTGACGATGATGATGTGGTGGTGATGATGGTGGTGGTGGTGATGATGATGTGATGGTGATGATGATGTGATGGTGATGATGATGTGATGGTGATGATGATGTGATGGTGGTGATGATGATGATGGTGGTGATGGTGGTGAAGATGATGATGGTGGTGATGATGATGATGTGGTGATGGTGATGGTGGTGAAGATGATGATGGTGGTGAAGATGATGACGGTGGTGGTGGTTTGCTGCAGGAGCAGAGGCTGTTCAGGACCCCTCAGGTGCTGCAGGGAGGTGCCAGGGAATGGCCCTTGGTTTAATCAGCCTTTGGGGCGTGGGAAGGTGAGGAGCTGGAGCTGGGCAGATGGCTTGGGGAAGCTGAGGCTTCAGGTGCTGGTGGGACTGTGTGAGGCCATGGGAGGCAGCGAGGGGGGTGTGCAGCTCTGCAGCTGTGTCTGCCAGCACAGGCCTCTGCTCCTCTCTTGCCACACAGGTTGGAATCGACTTCACAGCCTCCAACGGGAACCCCCGAGACCCCTCCTCGCTGCACTACATCAACCCCATGGGCACCAATGAGTACCTGTCAGCCATCTGGGCTGTGGGGCAGATCATCCAGGACTATGACTCGTAAGCACCCTGCCCTGCTGCCTCCACCCCTGAGCTTGCAGCTGATCCCCTGCCTCCTGGGAGCCTGCTGCCATCCCCTCTCCAAAGCCAGGGCTAAATAGTCAGCTCTCTGGGAGGAGAATGGGATGGAGGAGGAGGAGGAGAGGGTGAGGACAGGGTTCCTCCTCTCCCCCCATCACTGTTGAGAGGGAGGGTTGGCAGAGCTGGAGCAGCCACTAGATGCTGCCTTGCCTTGAGGAACAGACACCAACAGAGCACAGACCAGCTGGTCTCACCACGCTGCCTTTTGTGACCAAGATGGAGAGTCCCTTTTGGCTTTCTCCATCTCCAGGGTTACAACAGGCTCAGGTGTCTGGGCAAAAGAGTGCTCCTGCTCTCTGTGGGTCATGAAGCAAAGCTGGGCTCTTTCTTTCCCCACTAAAGACCAAGAGGGACAATCTCTTCTGTCCCAGCTCTCGTGCTCTGCAGAGACCCCGTGTGTCCGTGGGAGAAGGGAAGGCTGGCACCTCCTTTAGCTGGTGCTTTCAGTGGAGCTGGGTGTTGGGAGGCTGGCAGCATGGGGAGGCTGCAGCAGGAGCTGTGCACTTCTTCTTGCTGTGTGTAAACACACCCAGACAGCTTTTCTGCTTCTCTTTCAGAGACAAGATGTTTCCTGCCCTGGGATTCGGTGCCCAGCTCCCACCGGACTGGAAGGTGAAGTGTGGCAGCCTCTGCCTCGGAGAGAGGGTTGTGCTGCTGTTGCCTGGGCAGGGGCAGAGCTGCCAGGGCTTGCCAGTGGGCTGAGAGCTCAGGGGAGAGCTGCCAGGCAGAGGGGAAAGGGAAGGAGGTGGGATTGCAGCCGTGGCAGCGTGGGTGGGCGCTGAGGCAGGGACGGGGCACACGCAGCCTGGTTCTTCCTTCTCAGCTGGCACCAAAGCAGCAGCTCCCTGGCATCGACTGGCAGAGCCAGGAGTTGATTCATTTTCCTGGCAGGAGGCAGGAACAGCTCTGGGCAAGGGAAAGAGCTCCTGGGTGAAGGTGGCAGACGGTGGCAGAAGGGGGCTGAGAGTGGGGTGAGCTCAGCGGGGGCTGCAGGGGCAGGGGAGGGGTGGCACGAGGCTCAGCAGGAGTGTGGCTGTGCCTGGGGATGAAGGAGCTGCAGAGAGCCCTGCCCAGGCTGTAGCATGAGGCTGAACAAAGCCCAGGGCTGGGTCCTGCCCTTGAGCCTCACCAAGCCCAGGCAGCTGCAGGCTGGGGCAGAGGGGCTGGAAACTGCTGCAGGGAAAGGGCCTGGGGGGGTTGGTGCCAGGGCCTGAACAGGAGCCAGCAGCGTGCCCAGGGGGGCAAGAAGGCCAAGGGCAGCCTGGCTGGGATCAGCACTGGGGGGGCAGCAGGAGCAGGGCAGTGCCTGTGCCCCTGTGCTGGGCCCTGGGGAGGCTGCAGCTCCAGGGCTGTGTCAGTGCTGGGCCCCTCACTCACTGCCACAGGGACACTGAGGGGCTGCAGCTCCAGGGCTGTGTCAGTGCTGGGCCCCTCACTCACTGCCACAGGGACACTGAGGGGCTGCAGCTCCAGGGCTGTGTCAGTGCTGGGCCCCTCACTCACTGCCACAGGGACACTGAGGGGCTGCAGCTCCAGGGCTGTGTCAGTGCTGGGCCCCTCACTCACTGCCACAGGGACACTGAGGGGCTGCAGCGTGGCCAGAGCCGGGCACAGAGCTGGGGAAGGGGCTGGAGCACAAGGGGCTGGGGAGGGGCTGAGGGAATGGGGGTGTTGAGCCTGGAGAAGAGGAGGCTGAGGGCAGCCAGGAGCCCTCTCTGACACTCCCTGACAGGAGGCTGCAGGGAGCTGGGGGTCAGGCTCTGCTCCCAAGGAACAAATGCCAAGACAAGAGGAAAGGGGCTCAAGTTGCCTTTTGCCAGGAGGAGACCTTTGTGCTCTTCCCCTTCCAATGGGGTTTCCCATCTGAGGGGCAACTGCAGGGTCTGGGGCAGTTTGGTCCCTGCTCTGTGTCACCTGCACAGGCAGCAGCTCAGAGGCAGGGTTTGGGTTGTGTGCAGCTGCTCAGCAGCCCTGCACATCCCTCAGCATTGGCCCTCAGCCCCTTCACAGCCATTGCAGGGGAGGCTGAGCTTGGAGCTGAGGCAGAGCTGTTTCCCTGAGAGGGGTGTGAGCCCTGTGCCAGGCTGCCCAGGGAGCTGGGGCAGTGCCCAGCCCTGGAGGGATCCCAAAGCCCTGGAGCTGAGGTGCTGAGGGGTCAGTGCTGGGCTGGGCAGGGTGAGGGCAGGGCTGGCACTGCAGCAGCTTCAGGGGCTTTAACAACCAAATGATTCTATGGCTGGGGCAGAGGGACTTTCCCAAAAGCTTTTGATCTTTGGTTGAGGTTGGGTGCCCAAGGGACCCTGGTCCTGCAGGGGCTGAGCTGGAGCATCCAGCTCCTCCAATGGGCCTGTGCTGCCTCATGGGAGCATCTTCCCACAGCTGAGCTGAGCTGCCAGGACACCACCAGCTTTCAGTACTGGATGGGTCTTTTGGCAGCTCTTTGCTCAAGCCCTTAACTTGCATTTTCTTTCTGCTTACTGCTTTTCAGAGTTCCCAGAGGGGCTGAATCTCAGCCTTTTGTGCTCCCTGGGAGGGGAGCTTTGCTCTGGGCTGAGTGCAGTGGGGCACAGAGGTCCTGAGTGGCCAGGAGGCTGCCAGCCCTCAGGATTGGGGATGTCCAGCCTGCTCCAGCTTTGCACTTTTCTCCACTCATCCAGCAGCCAAAATTCATGTGACTCAAGTGGGAGCTTTTGCTGTTTGCCAGCCATGAGAGGAGATCCCTCAGTGTGCACTTTGGAGCTGATTCATCCTCCTTGGCCAGCAAATGGCTCTGGTCTGTCACTTCTGGTGGGAAAACTTTGGTAGGCAGCTTCCACAGGCTGCCAGGCAGCTCCTGCCAGGGATCCAGGACTTGAGGAGTGGGGATGGAACAGGCAGTGAGGATGGAGAGGGCACAGGGGCTCGGGCTGCTGGGGGAAGGATGCATCCAGTGCTGGGCTGCCCAGCTCCAGAGAGACAGGGAACTGCTGGAGAGAGGTCAGTGCAGGGCCAGCAAGATGCTGAGGGGCTGGAACATGTGTGTGAGGAGGAAAGGCTGCAGCCCTGGGGCTGTTGAGCCTGGGGAAGAGAAGCCTGAGCTCAGGGGCACCTCAGCAATGCTGAGAAATGCCTCAAGGGTGGGTGTCAGGAGGATGGGGATGGGCTTTGCTCTGTGGTGCCCAGGGACAGCACAAGGGGTGATGGGCACAGGCTGGGACACAAACAGTTCCCCTGGCCCAGGAGGAGCAAGTCCTTTGGTGTTTCAGTGAGGGAGCCTGGCCCAGGCTGCCCAGGGAGGGTGTGGAGGCTCCTTCTCAGGAGGTTTCCAACCCCAGCTGGACACGTTCCTGTGCCCCCTGAGCCAGGGGCAGCTGCTGGAGCAGGGGCTGGGGCTGCAGCAGCTCTGCAGGGCCCTGCCCACCCCACCATGGTGGGATCTGGGAGTGAACTGTGCTGAGCATCCTGCTGTGCTGCTGATCTCTGCACAGAAATCTTTCCCCCACCCCCAGGGGCCTGGGGATGCTCAGGAAGCACCAGTGCCAAAATGACCTCATTTTCCCCCAGCTGATGTCTAACCCCAGTGGGGAGCAGCTCTCTCTCCCCAGGTGCTTGTTCCATGCCTAGATATCAAGCCTGGAGTGACCCCTGAGCCACCCAGCACCATCCCCTGTGCATCACCACGTGCTGCTGCAGCCTGAGCCTGCACCCTCCCAGCTCCCCTCACCCTGGGGTCTGGGCATCACTCTCTCAGCTCCCTTAGGAAGGGTTTTTTAGCAATCAAGGCTCCTTGGGTAGTTTCAAGGCCAACAACACTCCAGGTGGGGATGTGCTAAAGGGTGATTGTTGTACCCCCAGAGCAGAGGGAGGGTGAGGAAGCTTGTGAAGTCCCAGAGAGAGCTGCCTGTGCTCCTGTTGCCATGGCTCCCCCAACGCCTCAGACATGCTTTGCACACAAAAGTCTCCTTGCAAATGTCAGAGAACATGTTGCAGTGTAACAGCTCAGTGCAGAGCATGCAGCAGCTCCCCAGCAGGGAACAGGCTCAGGAGCAGATGGGCAGGCATGGGCCAGGGGACAGTGCAGAGGGGGGTTGCAGAGGGTGACACTTGCCAGGGCTCTGGGAGATGGGAATGGCCAAGGGACCATCTCAAGGGCTGGAAGGGACCTCCAGAGCTCACCCAGTGCAACCCCCTGCCAGAGCAGCACCTAGAGCAGGGCACACAGGGACTCATCCAGCTGGGGTTGAATGTCTCCAGAGAAGGAGCCTCCACAGCCCATCTGGGCAGCTCCAGTGCTCCCTCAGCTCAGCAGGGAAGAAGTTTCTCCTTATGTTTATTCTGTCCCCAGGGAACCTGAGTCCCAGGGGGGAGGTGGCAGAGGAGCCTCTGCAGGGTCAGTTCTCTGGCACAGGCTCTGTGAGGCACATCCCTAATCCCTGATGGGAGCAGATGCAGCTCTGGCCATCCCCATCCAGGGCTGGAGGAGGACTCAGGCTGTCTCATGCACCTCTGCCCCTTTGGGGTGCTCTGCAAGAGTTTCTCCCTGTCAGTCACTGGTGCACATGGTACCTGTGGGTGCTCCCTAAACACTGAGCTGGGCTCCATGGGAGCTGGTCTGCAAAGGGTGAGCTGAATGGGAACCAAGGTCCTGTTGGTGCTGCTGGTGGTGGTGTTTTGGAGCCCTCCTGTTGCATTCTCTGGCACATATCTAGATACATAGATATAGAGAACAGATAGAGCTGTAAAGATAGATGGAGACAAAGATATCAAGACAGATACAAGAGGTACAGATGTAGATACATAGACCTAGATTGAGATACATGATACAGATGTAGGTCTAGAAATAGGTATAGATAGATGTAGGGATATAGATAAAGGTGTAGATCTATAGGTAGAGATGTAGAGCCACAGGTACAATGTCATCTCTAGAAGCTCCAGAGGAGGTTTTGCAACTCTTGTGCCAGGCAGGGGATCTGCTCTGCCAACAGCCAGGAGCACAGCCCCAAACCATTGTGTTGGTGCTTAAAAGCAGCTCCTGTTGTGCAGTGCCAGGCCTGGGGGTGCTGCTGTGCTGCTCTGGGACTGCAGAGTTCTGTGCAGCTCCTCAAAAGCCCCTGAGGTGAGGCCTGAAAATGGACCAAACAGCTGAAAAGCAGCAGATCTGGGGTTGCCTCTGCTGCCCAAAATCAAGGCTGCTCATGCAGGAGGGTGTATGCAAAGCAGAGGGATGCACTGCAGCCCCCAGCTCCAGCTCTGGGCTTACTGGGAGTCACTGGTTGTGGCCAGCAGCATGGAGGGACCCAAGCAGGCTGCTGGCAGCCTCAGCTGCATGGCATGGGGAGGACTCTGGGCTCTTGATCTACTTTGCATTGGTTGCTGTTCCTCACCCCACAGCCTCCTGCAGAGAATAGCCTGTGCTGCTTGGGACACAATGCCCAGGGTCCCTGGGAAGGCTGAGCCAGCTGTGTGCTGCTTGGGCAGCCTCAGGGCTGGGAGCATGTGAACACACAATGGTTGGTGATACACTGGCTGTGGGCAGCAAGGTGGCCTCGTGGGCAAGAGCCACTGGCAGCCTGGGGGCAGCAAGTGTGGGCAGCAGGGTGAGGGAGGTTGTGCTGCCCCTCTGCTCTGCCCTGCTGAGGCTCATCTGGAGTCCTGTGGCCAGTTCTGGGCTCCCCAGCTCCAGAGAGACAGGGAACTGCTGGACAGAGGCCAGGGCAGGGCCAGCAAGATGATCAGGGGACTGGAGCATCTTCCTTCTGAGGAAAGGCTGTGGGACCTGGGGCTGCTCAGTCTGGAGGAGACTGAGGGGAGATCTCATTGATAGTTACAAGTATCTCACTGGTGGGTGTCAGGAGGTTGGGACATCCCTTGTTTCTGTTGTATCCAGTGTCAGGACAAGGGGTGATGGGATGAAGCTGGAGCACAAACAGTTCCATTGAAACACAAGGGAAACCTGTTTCAGTGTTTGAGTGAGGGAGCCCTGGCCCAGGCTGCCCAGGGAGGGTGTGGAGGCTCCTGCCTTGCAGGGCTTCAAACCCCACCTGGACACGTTCCTGTGTGACCTGATCTAGGTGGCACCTGCTTCTGCAGGGGGTTGGGCTGGATGAGCTCTAAAGGTCCCTTCCAACCCCATCTCTGATTCCCTGATGCTGTCCCAGGGCTGGGAGGGACAAAACACCCTCCCTTTGGAACTGGGGCATGAACACAGCAGGTGCTTTTTTGTTTCAGAGCCCTCAAGCTGGTGGCTTGAAAACCCAAATCACCCCCTTCAACCTTCAGAGGGGCTGGGAGCACGTCCTGGCACTGCTGAGGGGCTGATTGCTTCTGGAGGTGTGCTGACCCCAAGCCTGTTCCCAAAGCAAGCTGCTGAGCCACAGCAGCCCTGGCAAGGTTCATCTCACAGTCCTGACCTCCTGGCCCCAGGCTGCCCTGCCTGTGCTGGCAGAGAGGGGCTCAAAGCAACTGCAGCCTGTGGTTCCTTGCCCTGGCAGCACATGATGGGGGTTTGTGCCTCACAGTCAGTGCTGGGCTTTGGTTGCTGTGGCAGCAGCGTGTGCAGGGCTCCCTGCTCTTGCCAGGGTCCCACAGGAGCATCTCCCTCAGCTTGAGCTGGTGGACAAGCTGAGGATCTTGCCCCTGCCTTGGTTGCAAGGACAGCAGCCCAGCCTGTGCTGTGCCTCGCTGGCCATCGTGCCCAAGCAGCCCCATCACCTCTGCCCTGCTGCCCTCAGTGCCCAGAGGATGGAGCTGATCATCTGCTGCCTTTGTTGTGGCAGCTCATGTGCCAGGTGAAGTCTGCAGCCCTGCTCACTCTGTGCCACCCTCCCTGGCACAAGGCTGGGCAGCTGGGATGCTGCCAGAGCTGGAGCTGCCTGAGCTGGTGGTTGAGATTCCCCCTTTGGTAGCCTGCAATGGAATAGACTCATGGGATCAGTTGGGTTAAAGCCCCTGAAGCTGCTGCAGTGCCAGCCCTGGCCTCACCCTGCCCAGCCCAGCACTGACCCACAGCCCTCAGCACCTCAGCTCCAGGGCTTTGGGATCCCTCCAGGGCTGGGCACTGCCCCAGCTCCCTGGGCAGCCTGGCACAGGGGCTCACACCCCTCTCAGGGAAACAGCTCTGCCTCAGCTCCAGGCTCAGCCTCCCCTGCAATGGCTGTGAAGGGGCTGAGGGCCAATGCTGAGGGATGTGCAGGGCTGCTGAGCAGCTGCACACAACCCAAACCCTGCCTCTGAGCTGCTGCCTGTGCAGGTGACACAGAGCAGGGACCAAACTGCCCCAGAGCCTGCAGTTGCCCCTCAGATGGGAAACCCCATTGGAAGGGGAAGAGCACAAAGGTCTCCTCCTGGCAAAAGGCAACTTGAGCCCCTTTCCTCTTGTCTTGGCATTTGTTCCTTGGGAGCAGAGCCTGACCCCCAGCTCCCTGCAGCCTCCTGGCAGGGAGTGTCAGAGAGGGCTCCTGGCTGCCCTCAGCCTCCTCTTCTCCAGGCTCAACACCCCCATTCCCTCAGCCCCTCCCCAGCCCCTTGTGCTCCAGCCCCTTCCCCAGCTCTGTGCCCGGCTCTGGCCACGCTGCAGCCCCTCAGTGTCCCTGTGGCAGTGAGTGAGGGGCCCAGCACTGACACAGCCCTGGAGCTGCAGCCTCCCCAGGGCCCAGCACAGGGGACAATCCCTGCCCTGCTCCTGCTGCCCACACTCTGCACGTTGCAGTTTCTCCTTTGCCTGCTGAGGTGGCCCCAGAGGCTCAGCACATCCCAGCCAGGTGAAGCTGTGAGCTCAAACCTGCTTTGGTGGCTGTAGAGAAAGGTGTGATGTGACAATGTTGGGTGGCTCCAGGATGGGAGGATGCAGGACCTGGGAGGCTGGGCAGAGGTGCTGACCCTGCAAGATGCCCCAGGGGAGTCTCAGCCCTGCAGCAGCCCCTGAGCTGGCAGTGAGCACCCAGCTCTCCACTGGCCCTTCATGTTCATTTGGGTCTTTTCTTCCCCAACAGGTATCCCACGAGTTTGCCATCAACTTCAATCCCACCAACCCCTTCTGTTCAGGTAAGCATCTGCCAGGCCTTGGAGGCTTCAGTGCCTCTGTCCTTCCCTCTGCATCTCTGCAAACCACAGCCCTGGGGTGTTCCAGGCTCTGCTCACACACACACTCAGGTGAGGGTGCACTCAGAGGGTGTTCCAGGCTCTGCTCACACACACACTCAGGTGAGGGTGCACTCAGAGGGTGTTCCAGGCTCTGCTCACACACACACTCAGGTGAGGGTGCACTCAGAGGGTGTTCCAGGCTCTGCTCACACACACACTCATGTGAGGGTGCACTCAGAGGGTGTTCCAGGCTCTGCTCACACACACACACACTCAGGTGAGGGTGCACTCAGAGGGTGTTCCAGGCTCTGCTCACACACACACACTCATGTGAGGGTGCACTCAGAGGGTGTTCCAGGCTCTGCTCACACACACACTCATGTGAGGGTGCACTCAGAGGGTGTTCCAGGCTCTGCTCACACACACTCATGTGAGGGTGCACTCAGAGGGTGTTCCAGGCTCTGCTCACACACACACACTCATGTGAGGGTGCACTCAGAGGGTGTTCCAGGCTCTGCTCACACACACACACACATGTGAGGGTGCACTCAGAGGGTGTTCCAGGCTCTGCTCACACACACACTCATGTGAGGGTGCACTCAGTGAGTGTTCTTGCTTCATGGAGCACGTGGGAGCTGATGCCAGGCCTGGCTGAAGCTGCCCCAGCCCTGAGTGCAAAGGGCTTCCCTGGGCTGCAGAGGCTGCCTGGTTTGACCTTGGTTTGAGCCCAACATGATGGAGTTTGGGCAACCTGCAGCCCTCAGGAGCTGGGCCAGGAGGCTTTGCTGTGCCCATCTGTGCTCTGGTGCTTTGTTCAGCCCCTTGCCAGCAGCTGCAGCTCGTTGCACTGCATTTGTTGCACTGCATTTGTTGCAGGTGCTTCAGGCTGCTGATCCTGCAGCTCCTACCACTGACACTTCCCTCCCAGAGAGGGGGTTTGCAGGGAGCTCCACAGCTCAGGAGAGCTGCAGCCCCTCACCCTGCTCTGATGGGGCAGAAGCAGGAGGGGCTCTGCTGACCTGGGGGGTCCCAAACACAGGCTGGGAGCTCCGAGGGGGCTTCAGGGCTTTGCTGTCCTTCTCTCTGCCACCTCTGCCCCACATCCCTCAGGGTTTGGGTTGTGCTCAGAGCTCAGCAGTTGCTTCTCCTTTGCCCCCTCCTCTTTGTGCCTGCACTCTGTGCTTTCAGGAGACCTGAGGTGGTTGGAACTTGAGGAGCTGGATGAGTTCAGGGCTGGGATAAGAAAGAGGCATCAGGTGTGAGGATGCTCAAGCTGGGGTGGTGGGGAGGAGGCTGGAGGTGGAGCTGGGCCCTGGCAGGGGCTGATGGCTGTTTGTGCTCTCCCCACAGGTGTGGAGGGCATTGTGCAGGCTTACTCAGCCTGTCTGCCCCACATTCGCTTCTATGGACCCACCAACTTCTCCCCCATCGTCAACCACGTCGCTCGCTTCGCCGCCCAGGCCACGCAGCAGGAGGCTGCAGCCGTGAGTCCCTGGCACCCCTGGCAGCCCTGGCAGCCCTGGCAGCCTGGCCTGGGCAGGGGAGGGTGGGCACAGCCCCAGCACAGCCTGGGCAGAGCATCAGTTGGACCTGGGGTGTCCTTGGAGGGAGGCTCCCTTGGCAGGAGCATCCCAGAGGTCCCAGCAGCTCCGGGCTCTCAGCTGCCTGTTGGCACTTCAGAGGATGGAGAATCACTGCAGATGCTTCTTAGGAAGGCAAATAAATCACCCAAACCCCTTCAAAACTTGGCAAGAGGGAGTAGAAGTGCTGCTGTGGAGAGACAGGAGTGACCAGGGAGGGAACTGAGGTGAGGTGGGAGGTGCCAGGTGAATGTCCCTCGGATTTGTGGCCTCAGCACCCTGTTGGGTCTCTTAGAAATGCAGAATGTGGTGGTTGGGAAAGAACTTTGAGTCCTGTCCCTCCCCTCACCCTGCCCAGCCCAGCACTGACCCACAGCCTCAGCACCTCAGCTCCAGGGCTTTGGGATCCCTGCAGGGCTGGGCACTGCCCCAGCTCCCTGGGCAGCCTGGCACAGGGGCTCACACCCCTCTCAGGGAAACAGTTCTGCCTCAGCTCCAACCTCAACCTCCCCTGGGACAACCTGAGCCCCTTTCTTCTTGTCCTATCTGTTTTTCCTGAGGCACAACAGCCTGGACAGTGCTGGGGGCCCCATGGGACCCTGGGCTGGGGATGCTGCTGCTGTAGCACAGGATGGAGATGAGGGCAACAGGGAAGAGCTTGAGCATGACACCAAAGCAAGGGGCTCATTTCCCTTTGGCACACAGTGAGGAAGCAGCTCCCTCTCCTCTGTGAAGGTCTGAGGGGTGCACATCCATCCTGGCACCCAGCAGTGAGCAAGCCCATGGCACAGGGTGTGAAGGGGGTGGTGGCCCAGTCAGAACCTTTTGCCAGGAGGAGACCTTTGTGCTCTTCCCCTTCCAATGGGGTTTCCCATCTGAGGGGCAACTGCAGGGTCTGGGGCAGTTTGGTCCCTGCTCTGTGTCAGCTGCACAGGCAGCAGCTCAGAGGCAGGGTTTGGGTTGTGTGCAGCTGCTCAGCAGCCCTGCACATCCCTCAGCATTGGCCCTCAGCCCCTTCACAGCCATTGCAGGGGAGGCTGAGCTTGGAGCTGAGGCACAACTGTTTCCCTGAGAGGGGTGTGAGCCCCTGTGCCAGGCTGCCCAGGGAGCTGGGGCAGTGCCCAGCCCTGGAGGGATCCCAAAGCCCTGGAGCTGAGGTGCTGAGGCTGTGGGTCAGTGCTGGGCTGGGCAGGGTGAGGCCAGGGCTGGGGCTGCAGCAGCTTCAGGGGCTTTGCCAGCCCCACTGATGCTGTGATTCTGTGCTGCTGTGATTCCTGCCTGGAGCAGAGCTGGATCACACCCAAACCCTCCTCCCCAAGGGGACCTTTTCCAGCCTTGCCTCCAGTGCTGCTGGTGTCCCCAGGAGGAGCTGCAGCACTCCTGAGTGATTCCATCCAGGAGCTCCTGAGTTTGATTTCATCCAGCCCCAATCCAGGTCTCTCCTCGTGGTTTCATCCCTCTCTCAGCATCGGTGGGGGAGGGAGAAGCCCACGGGCTGTGCACCAGGCAGAGGCACTAATCACATGCAAATTGCACCCCTCCTTTGGCACTGAGAGTTTAATCAAGGGAGATTGTCAGTAATGGGCACTAATGGTGCTGTCAGAGGCTGGGCTGGGCTTGGGAAGCACAAAGCCTCACTGAAGAGGGATCTCACCCCCCCTGGGGCTGCTCCTCTTCCACCCCATCCTCAGTGGGTGCAGCAGAGCCCCCCCATGCCCTGCAGAGCCCCCCCTGGCCCTGCCCCCTCCCTGCTGCTCTCAGCACTTCAAATGGAACAAAACACCCCCCCCAACCCTGGGAGTTTTTCCATGGCAACGTGGCTCAGGAGCAGGAGCTCTGTGGGGAGGGGACTGAGCCCTGCCAGGGAGGGACAGCCACGGGATGGCACCTGAATCCAAACCAGCCTTCCCAGCAGCATCCCTGCAGCCAAACCTCCCCTGGGCTCCCTGCCCCAGCCCTGGGGGGCCTCAGCACAACTGCTGCTGTCCATTCCCCTCCCAGCTCTGTCCCCATCTCTGTCCCCCATCTCTGTCCCCAACCCTGTTCCCATCTTTGTCCCCAGCCTTGTCCCCCAGCCCTGTCTCCATCTGTATCCCCATCTCTGTCCCCATCTCTGTCCCCAGCTCTATCCCCAGCCCTGTTCCCATCTGTATCCCCATCTCTGTCCCCAGCTCTATCCCTAGCCCTGTTCCCATCTGCATCCCCATCTCTATCCCAATCTCTGTCCCCATCTCTGTCCCCAACCCTGTTCCCATCTTTGTCCCCAGCCTTGTCCCCCAGCCCTGTCTCCATCTGTATCCCAATCTCTGTCCCCAACCCTGTCCCCAGCTCTATCCCCAGCCCTGTTCCCATCTGTATCCCCATCTCTGTCCCCAGCTCTATCCCCAGCCCTGTTCCCATCTGTATCCCCATCTCTGTCCCCAGCTCTATCCCTAGCCCTGTTCCCATCTGCATCCCCATCTCTATCCCAATCTCTGTCCCCAGCTCTATCCCCAGCCCTGTTCCCATCTCTATCCCAATCTCTGTCCCCAACCCTGTCCCCATCTCTGTTCCCAGCTCTATCTCCAGTCCTGTCCCCATCTCTGTCCCCAGCCCTGTCACCCCCCTTTCCCCACAGCAAGGGGGTGCCTGCTAACCCAGCTGCCCTGCCACCCCCTAGCTCAGCCTCTGCACCCCTCAGTGCCCCCAGACCCCCAGCTCTGGACAGAGGGGCCCTACAGGGCCAGGCTGGGGCAGGTTCCATCCCCCAGCTCCAGAGCTGCCCCAGCTCCTGAGGTGCAGCCTCTCAGCAGGCACTGCTGGGCTGACCTGGGTGGCCTGTGAGCAGCTTCCTTCAGGGCCTGGAGGCAAGGTCCAGGCTTGAGAGCTCAGCAGAGTGCAGAGCTGTGCCACTGGGCTCCTGGCTCAGGATTTACCTGGCCACATTAACCCTTTCCTGTCTGCATCCCCTGGCCACATGAACCCTTTCCTACCCATGGGAAGCCCTTGGGGACTATCAGCTGGATTGTTTTGACCCCAAGCTGTCAGGGTTGTTGCCAGTCAGGGAATTGGGGACTATGAACAGTTACTGTGAGTCTGTTGGGCTCTGAGGGTGGTGGTTATGTGTCACAAGCAGAGTGGCAGGAGGGGAGAGCTGCTGTAAGGCCAAGCAAGGGAGCTGAGGTGTGGAATGTGATGCACAGCTGGGCCTTGAGAAAGAGACCCCAGAGTTTGGGGTGCTTTCATCCCACTGTATTCAAATGAGTTCCTCCTGGGCTGGTGTCCCCAAGGGCTCCTGGCTGTGCCACCCTGAGTGTGTGTGTGCTGCACAGGAGGATGCTGTGCTGGATGCTGTGCCACCCTGAGTGTGTGTGTGCTGCAAGGAGCAGGGTGCTGTGCTGGGGGGTGAGCTCCTGGCTGTGCCACCCTGAGTGTGTGTGTGCTGCAAGGAGCAGGGTGCTGTGCTGGGGGGTGAGCTCCTGGCTGTGCCACCCTGAGTGTGTGTGTGCTGCACAAGAGGATGCTGTGCTGAGGGTGGGCTCCTGGCTGTGCCACCCTGAGTGTGTGTGTGCTGCACAGGAGGATGCTGTGCTGGGGATGAGCTCCTGGCTGTGCCACCCTGAGTGTGTGTGTGCTGCACAAGAGGATGCTGTGCTGAGGGTGAGCTCCTAGCTGTGCCACCCTGAGTGTGTGTGTGCTGCACAGGAGGATGCTGTCCTGGGGATGAGCTCCTGGCTGTGCCACCCTGAGTGTGTGTGTGCTGCAAGGAGCTGTGCTGGATGCTGTGCCACCCTGAGTGTGTGTGTGCTGCACAGGAGGATGCTCTGCTGGATGCTGTGCCACCCTGAGTGTGTGTGTGCTGCACAGGAGGATGCTCTGCTGGATGCTGTGCCACCCTGAGTGTGTGTGTGCTGCACAGGAGGATGCTGTGCTGGATGCTGTGCCACCCTGAGTGTGTGTGTGCTGCAGGGAGCTGTGCTGAGGGTGGGCTCCTGGCTGTGCCACCCTGAGTGTGTGTGTGCTGCAGGGAGCTGTGCTGAGGGTGAGCTCCTGGCTGTGCCACCCTGAGTGTGTGTGTGCTGCAGGGAGCAGGGTGCTGTGCTGAGGGTGGGCTCCTGGCTGTGCCACCCTGAGTGTGTTTGTGCTACAAGGAGCTGTGCTGGATGCTGTGCCACCCTGAGTGTGTGTGTGCTGCAGGGAGCAGGGTGCTGTGCTGAGGGTGGGCTCCTGGCTGTGCCACCCTGAGTGTGTTTGTGCTACAAGGAGCTGTGCTGGATGCTGTGCCACCCTGAGTGTGTGTGTGCTGCAGGGAGCAGGGTGCTGTGCTGAGGGTGGGCTCCTGGCTGTGCCACCCTGAGTGTGTTTGTGCTACAAGGAGCTGTGCTGGATGCTGTGCCACCCTGAGTGTGTGTGTGCTGCAGGGAGCAGGGTGCTGTGCTGAGGGTGAGCTCCTGGCTGTGCCACCCTGAGTGTGTTTGTGCTACAAGGAGCTGTGCTGGATGCTGTGCCACCCTGAGTGTGTGTGTGCTGCACAGGAGGATGCTCTGCTGGATGCTGTGCCACCCTGAGTGTGTGTGTGCTGCAGGGAGCAGGGTGCTGTGCTAGGGCTGAGCTCCTGGCTGTGCCACCCTGAGTGTGTGTGTGCTGCAGGGAGCAGGGTGCTGTGCTAGGGCTGAGCTCCTGGCTGTGCCACCCTGAGTGTGTCTGAGTGTGTGTGTGCTGCACAGGAGGATGCTGTGCTGGATGCTGTGCCACCCTGAGTGTGTGTGTGCTGCAGGGAGCAGTGCTGAGGGTGGGCTCCTGGCTGTGCCACCCTGAGTGTGTTTGTGCTACAAGGAGCTGTGCTGGATGCTGTGCCACCCTGAGTGTGTGTGTGCTGCACAGGAGGGTGCTGTGCTGAGGGTGAGCTCCTGGCTGTGCCACCCTGAGTGTGTTTGTGCTACAAGGAGCTGTGCTGGATGCTGTGCCACCCTGAGTGTGTGTGTGCTGCAGGGAGCAGGGTGCTGTGCTAGGGCTGAGCTCCTGGCTGTGCCACCCTGAGTGTGTCTGAGTGTGTGTGTGCTGCACAGGAGGATGCTGTGCTGGATGCTGTGCCACCCTGAGTGTGTGTGTGCTGCAGGGAGCAGGGTGCTGTGCTGAGGGTGGGCTCCTGGCTGTGCCACCCTGAGTGTGTTTGTGCTACAAGGAGCTGTGCTGGATGCTGTGCCACCCTGAGTGTGTGTGTGCTGCACAGGAGGATGCTGTGCTGAGGGTGGGCTCCTGGCTGTGCCACCTTGAGTGTGTGTGTGCTGCAAGGAGGATGCTGTGCTGAGGGTGGGCTCCTGGCTGTGCCACCTTGAGTGTGTGTGTGCTGCAAGGAGGATGCTGTGCTGAGGGTGGGCTCCTGGCTGTGCCACCTTGAGTGTGTGTGTGCTGCAAGGAGGATGCTGTGCTGGATACTGTGCCACCCTGAGTGTGTGTGTGCTGCAAGGAGGATGCTGTGCTGGATACTGTGCCACCCTGAGTGTGTGTGTGCTGCAGGGAGCAGGGAGCTGTGCTGAGGGTGAGCTCCCACCCCTGCCCCCACACCCTGAGCCCTCCCCGCCCCTCCGCAGCAATACTTCATCCTCCTCATCATCACGGACGGCGTGATCAGCGACATGGACGAGACGAGACACGCCGTGGTGCAGGCGTCCAGGCTGCCCATGTCCATCATCATCGTGGGCGTGGGCAACGCCGACTTCGCTGCCATGGAGTTCCTGGACGGCGACGGCCGGGCGCTGCGCTCGCACTCGGGCGAGGAGGCGCTGCGGGACATCGTCCAGTTCGTGCCCTTCCGGGACTTCCGACACGTGAGCCGGGGCCGGGGCTGCGAGCGGGGGGAGGCTGCACCCAACGCTGCCCGTGCGCTCAGCACCAGCCCTGGGCTCCCCAGCTCCACAGGGACAGGGAGCTGCTGCAGAGAGGCCAGGGCAGGGACACCAAGGTGCTGAGGGGCTGGGACGTGTGTGTGAGGAGGAAAGGCTGCAGCCCTGGGGCTGTTGAGCCTGGGGAAGAGAAGCCTGAGCTCAGGGGCACCCCAGCAATGCTGAGAAATGCCTCAAGGGTGGGTGTCAGGAGGATGGGGATGGGCTTTGCTCTGTGGTGCCCAGGGACAGCACAAGGGGTGATGGACATGAGCCAGAACACAAACAGTTCCACTTAAACACAAGGAGCAAGTCCTTTGGTGCTGAGGTGAGGGAGCCCTGGCCCAGGCTGCCCAGGGAGGGTGTGGAGGCTCCTTCTCAGGAGGTTTCCAACCCCAGCTGGACACGTTGCTGTGCCCCTGAGCCAGGGAAGCTGCTGGAGCAGGGGCTGGGGCTGCAGCAGCTCTGCAGGGCCCTGCCAGCCCCACCATCCTGTGACTCTGAGGGCACATGGGTGATGTACAGCCAAGGATGGAGACATCCTTCTTCTGGAGATGTTTCTGGCTTGCTGTGTTGCTGAAATGATTGCACTGCCCGTGCCATGAGCTGGGATGAAGAGCTTGCAATCACTGATGGGGGTTAAATCAGTCTTGTTTGTGGTGACTTAGTGTCAAGCAGAGATCTTGGATGTCTAAGAGAGAAGAGCTTAGAGGTTTGGAAGAGGGAGTTGTTTTCCTTTCAGCATTCACTGCAGCTGGTGCTCAGAGCCCTCAGCTCCCTCTCCAGAGCCATGCTGGGATCACCCCATCCCTGACTCCCAGGGCAGCTTGGAGGCTGAGCTTGGAGAAGGGAAGCAGCCCAGCTCCCCCCAGCACAGGTGCTCACAAACACTCATGCAAATAAATAAGCAAATCATTGGGGTTTCAATGCCAAACAGCAGCAGGTGGCTTATCAAGGGAGAGGAGGGCGATGTTTGGGGTTCTCAGATAAAGCTCTGGGGATGGGCTTTGCTCTGGGGTGCCCAGGGACAGGACAGGGGGGGAATGGACATGAGCTTAGAACACAAACAGTTCCCCTGGCCCAGGAGGAGCAAGTGCTTTGGTGCTGAGGTGAGGGAGCCCTGGCCCAGGCTGCCCAGGGAGGGTGTGGAGGCTCCTTCTCAGGAGGTTTCCAACCCCAGCTGGACACGTTGCTGTGCCCCTGAGCCAGGGGAAGCTGCTGGAGCAGGGGCTGGGGCTGCAGCAGCTCTGCAGGACCCTCCCAGCCCCAGCACCTGGGGATCTGTGACTCCACACCCCTCAGCACTGCTCTGCTGTGGAGCACAGACAGCCCTGCAGTCAGGGCAGCAGTGTCACACAGGTGTGCTCCATCTGAGCATCCCCACCCCTGCAACACCCCCAGCAATAACCAGTTCATCCCAGCAGGGTCACAGCTGTGGGCTGGGCAGCGCTGGGCTCCATCCTGTGCAGCCCCTGGGGCAGAGGCTGCAGGACATGGGCCTGTGCTCCTCTCCCCTCTTTGTGCAGCTGATCAGTGTCTCCCCATTCCCACTGTCACTCAGTACTTGGGTTTTGTCACCCACTGAGGACATTTATTGCTCCTCACCCATGAATCCTCAGCAGGGGAAGGTGCAGCACGGCAGGTACCAAGCCCAGGGCAGGAGGCAGCGGCTGCAGCGGGCAGCAGATGCTACCTCCCAGCCCAGCCCTGGGGAAGGGCATCAAGCAGTGCCCATGGCCAAGCTCACACTGCTCTGCTCCCTCTGTCCCCAGGCCCCCAAGGAGACCCTGGCCAAGGCTGTGCTGGCAGAGCTGCCCCAGCAAGTGGTGCAGTACTTCAAGCAGCGGAACCTGCCGCCCATCAACTCGGAGCCCGCCTAGAGCCGTGCCAGGCTGTGCCAGGCCGTGCCCTCTGCATGTGTGTCCTGCCCCACATTTTCCTCCCCCTTTTCTGACAGTCCCCTCCCCTCCCAAACACTTTGTACTTTGTAATTTAACTGCCAGTTCCCCCAGCCTGTCCCAGAGGAGCGCTGGGGCCGGGCTGGGCCGGGGGCCCTGGGCTGTCCCCTCCCTCCCTTTGCAGTATTGAATGTACTTTGTATCACTTCAGTGGCACAGGAGACAATTTTTACAGTCAGAAACTTGCTTTTTCCAAGCAAACTCTTCATCTGTTACCCTCATCCTCCAATGAACTGGTCACTGGCCAGTCCCTGGAGCCGTGGCGTGCTGGTGTGTGTCCCGCTCTCTGGTCACTTTTATACTGTGGACATGTTTGATTTGTTATACTCAGGTTAATAAAGAAACTTGGACATTTCAATACAGGGCCTGGAGCTGGGAAGGGCCAGGAGCAGCTCTTGGGGTGCTGGGAGCAGCTCTTGGGATGCTGGGAGCAGGTGATAGGGTGCTGGGAGCAGCTCTTGGGGTGCTGGGAGCAGCTGATAAGGTGCTGAGAGCAGCTAATGGGGTCTGGGAGCAGCTGATGTGTTGGATGCTGGGAGCAGCTGATGGGGTGCTGGGAGCAGCTGATGGGGTCTGGGAGCAGTGATGTGTTGGGGTGCTGGGAGCAGCTGTTGGGGTGCTGGGAGCAGTTGATGGGGTGCTGGGAGCAGCTGTTGGGGTGCTGGGAGCAGTTGATGGGGTGCTGGGAGCAGTTCTTGGGGTGCTGGGAGTGTCTGATGTGTTGGATGCTGGGAGCAGCTGATGGAGTCTGGGAGCAGTGATGTGTTGGGGTGCTGGGAGCAGCTCTTGGGGTGCTGGGAGCAGCTGTTGGGGTGCTGGGAGCAGTTGATGGGGTGCTGGGAGTGGCTGATGTGTTGGGTGCTGGGAGCAGCTGATGGGGTGCTGGGAGCAGCTCTTGGGGTGCTGGGAGTGGCTGATGTGTTGGGTGCTGGGAGCAGCTGATGGGGTGCTGGGAGCAGCTGATGGGGTCTGGGAGCAGTGATGTGTTGGGGTGCTGGGAGCAGCTGTTGGGGTGCTGGGAGCAGTTGATGGGGTGCTGGGAGCAGCTGTTGGGGTGCTGGGAGCAGTTGATGGGGTGCTGGGAGCAGTTCTTGGGGTGCTGGGAGTGTCTGATGTGTTGGATGCTGGGAGCAGCTGATGGAGTCTGGGAGCAGTGATGTGTTGGGGTGCTGGGAGCAGCTCTTGGGGTGCTGGGAGCAGCTGTTGGGGTGCTGGGAGCAGTTGATGGGGTGCTGGGAGTGGCTGATGTGTTGGGTGCTGGGAGCAGCTGATGGGGTGCTGGGAGCAGCTCTTGGGGTGCTGGGAGTGGCTGATGTGTTGGGTGCTGGGAGCAGCTGATGGGGTGCTGGGAGCAGCTGATGGGGTCTGGGAGCAGTGATGTGTTGGGGTGCTGGGAGCAGCTGTTGGGGTGCTGGGAGCAGTTGATGGGGTGCTGGGAGCAGCTGTTGGGGTGCTGGGAGCAGTTGATGGGGTGCTGGGAGCAGTTCTTGGGGTGCTGGGAGTGTCTGATGTGTTGGATGCTGGGAGCAGCTGATGGAGTCTGGGAGCAGTGATGTGTTGGGGTGCTGGGAGCAGCTCTTGGGGTGCTGGGAGCAGCTGATGGGGTGCTGGGAGCAGTTGATGGGGTGCTGGGAGTGGCTGATGTGTTGGGTGCTGGGAGCAGCTGATGGGGTGCTGGGAGCAGCTCTTGGGGTGCTGGGAGTGGCTGATGTGTTGGGTGCTGGGAGCAGCTGATGGGGTGCTGGGAGCAGCTGATGGGGTGCTGGGAGTCACTGATATGTTGGGTGCTGGGAGCAGCTGATGGGGTGCTGGGAACAGCTCTTGGGGTGCTGGGAGTCGCTGATATGTTGGGTGCTGGGAGCAGCTGATGGGGTGCTGGGGGTTTGGAGCACCCTGACACAGGGTCCCAGACACACAGCTGCTCACATCTCTGGGTGCTGAGCCCCAGGACAGGCCCCCAGGTGATTTGCTGGAGGTGGGGGGTGGGATGGGGATGTCCCAGGAGGGGCAGCAGCCCCCTCAGTGCACTCCAGCAGCTCCCAGGCCTGCCTGGGCCAAGGGCAGGGGGCTGGGGAGGTGACACCCACAACAACCTGGGGAAGGGTGTTCCTTGGTTCACTGCTGCTTTATCTCTCCCAAGGTTTCCAAGGCTGAGGAACAAAAGCTGCCCAGGAGCAGAGGGGGGTAGTGCAATGTGCTCTCCAGCAGCTCCTCCCAGCTCCCTGCAGCCCTCCCACCTGCCTCCTGCTGCTGGGGAGCTGGAGGGACCCCGGGGATCAGCCACCTCACACCCAGCTGCAGCAGGTGCCACTGACCCTGTCCTCACTGGGGAGGGAGGCTGAGGGTCTGTGTGACACCCCCCTGCATGCAGGGGGCTGCTGCCTGGGCTCACAACCAGTAGCCACCAGTAGCCCAGGTGTGGTGGTCACCATTGGCCTGGGCTGGGGAGGGGGAGGCCCCGTCCCTGGGGGCAGCTGGGACCACTCTGGGCAATCTTGGCTTTGCCAAGAGTGTTGATGGTTGTCCTACTGCTCTCTGAAGGAGCAGAGAGAGGCATCTGTGGAGCTGCCCCTGGGGCACACAGCAAAGACAAGCGCCTGAAAAACCCCAAACACAAGAAGATCTGAACCCACCATGGAAGGAGGGAGTCACCAGAGCTGGCTGCTCCTCAGCACACAGCCCCAGGCCCCTGTTCCTGCCACAGCTGCTGTTCCCAGCAGGTCTGATCCCTCCTCCAGCCCCTCAACTCTCTGTGTGTCAGTGCACTCGAGTGCTCCAGGGGCTGGGGCAGCTCTGCAGGGTCCTGACATGGAGCTGACTCAGATTCAAAAGGCTCCTGTGAGCCAAAGGCCTTCCCCAAGCACCCCACTCCTGCTCTTCTGGGAGGAGGGGAGCAGGGGACTCAGTTTTGCCAAGTCCTGTCACCTCCTGCCCTTGCACAGTGTGACACAACCACCCCCATCTCACCTGCAGCCCTCCCTCAGACCACCACATCTGCCTGATAACTCCCACCACACATTTCAGCCTCAATCAGCCATTTCAGTTGTGCAAAAGCCCACTCAGGAAGATGCCCCCAGTGTGCCCAGAGCCTGGCCAGGCTGCTCTGGCTCTGTGGAGATCTCTGATGGAGCTCCAGGCTGGGGAAGGGCACCCTGCACCTCTCACCAACTGCTCAAGGCTGTGGCAAATGCAGCTCCCAAGAGGGAAGGGAACTTCTGCAGTGCAGGGCTTCCACATCCCTCCACAGCTCAGTAGGAGGCCAGTCATGAAATGCAAAGCTTCAGGGAGGCAGCAAGAGATGGAGCCACTTCCCACCTGAAAGTGCTGTGACTCCAGCAGCCAAAGAGGCAGGAGCAGCTCTGGAGCAAAGAGGAGGTGCCAGGCAGCCCAGGAGCACAGGGGAGGGATCAGTGTGTTTATAAGGCTCTGGTTGCACAGTGGGGCTGTGCAAACAGAGTGTGTTTGGCCAAGGAGAGCTTTGGCCTGAGCAGAACTCACCCTGCTTCCTCTGGGGTAGTTCCACACTCAGCCAAGGCCTGAATCCTGCTGACAGCCCTCAGGTGTCACTGCTCACACCTCGGGTACCAGCCCTTTGGGACACACACAGCAGCTCCTTTCTCACAGCACATGGAGCAGCAAGGCTGGGAGGACACTGCCAAAGACACTTCCACCTCTGTGTGCTGGAGCAGGGCTGTCCCAACCCTCACACCTCCCTCACAGGTGGAAGGACAGGCCCTGAGCTTCCACAGCCACTTCTCCCTCATGCCTGGCTCCCTGGTCCACACCACCCAGACACACCCCCAGGGAGGGTTTCTTACAGCCAACACACCCTCAAAACCCACTGGCTGCAGAGGATGGCTGAGTCCCACACCCTGCACAAGGGGAGTTGCCTGAACTGGGGAACCCCAGCATGGGTGGGTGGGAAGGGCCCTGCAGAGCTGCTGCAGCCCCAGCCCCTGCTCCAGCAGCTTCCCCTGGCTCAGGGGGCACAGCAACGTGTCCAGCTGGGGTTGGAAACCTCCTGAGCAGGAGCCTCCACACCCTCCCTGGGCAGCCTGGGCCAGGGCTCCCTCACCTCAGCACCAAAGGACTTGCTCCTCCTGGGCCAGGGGAACTGTTTGTGTTCTTGTGTCCCTTCCCCCTTGTGCTGTCCCTGGGCACCACAGAACAAAGCCCATCCCCATCCCCTTGCCAGCACTGGTAAGGTTCCCCACCAGTCTCAAGAAGCTCCCACCTGCTCTGGATTCCTGCTCCTCAGGACAGTGCTGCAGAAAAGCTGTTTGGTGTGTCCCTGGGGCTGCTGGAGCATCATCTGGGGCAGAGCAGCCACTGCAGCTCCTCTCAGCTCCCTCCAAAACAAGAGTTTGCCATCCCTGACTCCACCTTTGCAGCTTGTGCCTGGCCTGGCTGGTGCTCTGAGCAAGGGGCTGGCTGGGCAGAGCACAAACTGCTGAATGGAATGAGAACAATTATGAATGGCACAAGCTGAGAGAGACAGAGAGAGAGAGGGGGAGAGGGAAAAAAAGCAGCAATGCATTCAGAATGTCTTTAATCATGTCACACTAAAACTTCCTTCCAGTGTCATGGCAATCTACACTTCACCATCTGCCTGATTGTTGTTCTGCCCCCATTTCTCAAACCCAGGATAAAAATGACATTTGAAACCAGAACACATGGCTGCTTCTGCAAGGCTTCACTGCTTCAGGGGAGGGGTTGGTGGTGCCTGTTGCTCTTGGATCAGCTCCTCAGATCACTCTTGCTTCGCATCACCTTCAAAAGCTAAAGCTCTCAATGCCTGCCCTCACAGCTCCACACCAGCAGAGGGGATCCCTGCTTTGGGCTGGGCCAGGTGGAGAGGGAGGGAAGGAAACAAGACAACCCCAAAGGGCTGGAATGAGTTACTGCAGGAGGATGAGAGTGTAGTGGAGCCGAGAGGCCACGGGGAGAGGCTGTGTGCAGGGCAGGGACGCGGCCAGACGCCGCTCAGGGCCCGTCGAAGAAGCCGTTGCCGCGGAAGACGGAGGAGACGATCTTGCCCGTGGAGTTGATGGTGCCCTCGCTGTCGGAGCTCGACTCCGAGTCGCTGCTGCCCGAGTAGGCGCCGAGGCCGGGCAGGATGCCGATGCACACGGCTGCCGAGGGGCAGTGCACGGCCGGGCCCGCGGGGCTGCTGCCCGAGCACGGCGCCGTGGCTGCAAGAGGAAGCCCGAGGGACCCTGTGAGCGGTGCCTTGGGGAGCTGATGGCACAAGGCAAAGAGGCAGGGCTGGCTCTGCTTGGAAAAGCCCTTGGAGCAGTGCCAGCCCTGCCCAGCACTGACCCACAGGCACCCACTGAGGATGGGGTGGAAGAGGAGCAGCCCCAGGGGGGGTGAGATCCCTCTTCAGTGAGGCTTTGTGCTTCCCAAGCCCAGCCCAGCCTCTGACAGCACCATTAGTGCCCATTACTGACAATCTCCCTTGATTAAACTCTCAGTGCCAAAGGAGGGGTGCAATTTGCATGTGATTAGTGCCTCTGCCTGGTGCACAGCCCGTGGGCTTCTCCCTCCCCCACCGATGCTGAGAGAGGGATGAAACCACGAGGAGAGACCTGGATTGGGGCTGGATGAAATCAAACTCAGGAGCTCCTGGATGGAATCACTCAGGAGTGCTGCAGCTCCTCCTGGGGAGAGCAGCAGCACTGGAGGCAAGGCTGGAAAAGGTCCCCGTGGGGAGGAGGGTTTGGGTGTGATCCAGCTCTGCTCCAGGCAGGAATCACAGCAGCACAGAATCACAGCATCAGTGGGGTTGGCAAAGCCCCTGAGGCTGCTGCAGTCCCAGCCCTGGCCTCACCCTGCCCAGCCCAGCACTGACCCACAGCCCTCAGCACCTCAGCTCCAGGGCTTTGGGATCCCTCCAGGGCTGGGCACTGCCCCAGCTCCCTGGGCAGCCTGGCACAGGGCTCACACCCCTCTCAGGGAAACAGTTGTGCCTCAGCTCCAAGCTCAGCCTCCCCTGCAATGGCTGTGAAGGGGCTGAGGGCCAACGCTGAGGGATGTGCAGGGCTGCTGAGCAGCTGCACACAACCCAAACCCTGCCTCTGAGCTGCTGCCTGTGCAGCTGACACAGAGCAGGGACCAAACTGCCCCAGACCCTGCAGTTGCCCCTCAGATGGGAAACCCCATTGGAAGGGGAAGAGCACAAAGGTCTCCTCCTGGCAAAAGGCAACTGCAGCCCCTTTCCTCTTGTCTTGGCATTTGTTCCTTGGGAGCAGAGCCTGACCCCCAGCTCCCTGCAGCCTCCTGTCAGGGAGTGTCAGAGAGGGCTCCTGGCTGCCCTCAGCCTCTTCTCCAGGCTCAACACCCCCATTCCCTCAGCCCCTCCCCAGCCCCTTGTGCTCCAGCCCCTTCCCCAGCTCTGTGCCCGGCTCTGGCCACGCTGCAGCCCCTCAGTGTCCCTGTGGCAGTGAGTGAGGGGCCCAGCACTGACACAGCCCTGGAGCTGCAGCCCCTCAGTGTCCCTGTGGCAGTGAGTGAGGGGCCCAGCACTGACACAGCCCTGGAGCTGCAGCCTCCCCAGGGCCCAGCACAGGGGACAATCCCTGCCCTGCTCCTGCTGCCCCACCAGTGCTGATCCCAGCCAGGCTGCCCTTGGCCTCTTTGCCCACCTGGGTAAATAAAGCCATCCTGACAGGGAGGACTTGCTACCTCAAGGGATTTCTTTTCTCAGCACTAGTTTAAACCCAGCTCTATGCTGGCATTACAGATTTTTCTTGTGCAGTTGTCAGCTTGATGCTTGTCAAGTACCAAACCCACTAAATCAGAATAAATAGCTCTGCTTTGTGTAATTGAGCATTTTCTTGTGCTATAACAGCAAAGCTGGGGAGAAGTTTTAGCCCATTGTTCTGTTAGTCAGTGTCTGCCATCTTCCACAGCTCATTAATTATTTGCAGCACTCATAGTTTACTGAACAGAAGGAGGTTCAGGAAGTGCCTTGGGTTGTCATTACACAACTGCAGCTCACCCTGTTTGTGTCAGAGGATCTTGACAGCAAATCAGTTGCAGCCCTGACAGTTAAGACTGAAAGGCAACTTAATTTTCCTTCCAGTTCCCCATTGTCTTCTGAAACCAATTGGCTGCAGGATGGACAAATTCACTGCATGAAGAGCTGGGAGTGGATGTACACAAACACATCACACAGGGCTGTGAGGAGGAAGGGGATGAGCTGTGCTCTTTGTCTCCTGTCAGACAGAACAAGTGCCAGGCTGGAAATGCAGCTGAGGAGACTCCTATTAGTCATCAGGTAAAACTCTTTAAGGGTAGGATCAGTTAAGCATAAACTGCCTAAGGAGGCTGCACAGACTGTCTGTGGAGATTTAAGAGCAGCTTAGACAAGCATCTGTCAGGGATGGTTTAGGCAGGGGACTGACTGAGGACCTGTGGAGCTTCCTGCAGCCCTGTGATGGCTGCCAGCACCTCTAGTTACCATTTGTGCTGCTTTGGGAGAGAGTTGTCAGCCATGGCCTGTGCTGTCTCACACAATGAGGGAGCAGGACAGCAAATCCTCTGTCAGATTTCACCCCAAGTCAGTGGCTGAGAGACAGACAGCTTCCCAGGAGCACAAACCAGGACATACCTTGATTCTTTTCATCATGATCAGTGTCTAGTTTCAACCTCTTCACGCTGTTGCCACCATCTGAACTGTGTGGAGGGAAAGAAACAACCTCTTAAGCAACCACTTAATGACTGGGAAGTTCAAGTCACATCTTTGATTGGAATCATTTTGGTTGGACACAATCCCTGCCCTGCTCCTGCTGCCCCCCCAGTGCTGATCCCAGCCAGGCTGCCCTTGGCCTTCTTGCCCCCCTGGGCACGCTGCTGGCTCCTGTCCAGCTGCTGGCACCAACCCCCCCAGGCCCTTTCCCTGCAGCAGTTTCCAGCCCCTCTGCCCCAGCCTGGAGCTGCCTGAGCTTGGTGAGGCCCAAGGGCAGGACCCAGCCCTGGGCTTTGTTCAGCCTCATCCCTCAGCCCAAGGCTGTTTTTTGAGTCTGTCCTATTTTGGCCACTTTGAACTAAAAGGTAAGATGTCAAAACCAGAGGAGTGCAAAGGCAGTGTGTGAAGGCACTGCCAGGGTGGTTAGGATGCTGTCTCCACAGAGATGCCATCTGCAGACTTTAGCTGTGCCACAAAGCACATGCAGCTCCTTCTCTGCAGCCCACTGCCTTAAGCACTAGTAGTTACAAGCCAAAAAACAACCCAACCCATTATTGGCTGCTTGTTATCAGTTCATGGCTTTTCTTCTCTGCCTTCCAAAAACCCAAACAGCCCTCCCCCCACTCCCCAGCAGGTGGTGGAACTGCTCACTTCAGCTTTCAGAGGTGCAATTCCTGCTGCACTGGGAGCTGACATTGCCCTACCAGATAAGCTTCTAAAAGAATCTTTCATTCTCTGGGACAGATCCAAACCACTGACTGAATTTTGAGACGTCAGGAATCATCTCAAGCAGCAAAGGGCTCATCTGTGGGAAATCAGGCTGGTCCCACAGGCTTCTCCATAACCTGCAGCACACCAGCAGCTGCGTTTGTGGGCCAAGAGGAAAACAGCAAATGGATCCAAACCCCAGCTGCCATCTCCCTGGGATGGAGAGGGTGTGGATGTAGCACTGCAGATCATCTGAGGAACGAGGGGAGTTTGCCTGAGGCCCTCAAGATCAAATTGGTAGCCAAAGCTCCTGTGGTGTAACCCTCCTGTGCCTGCTGCTGCCCCAAGCAGCCATCAGCACCATCCATCTTAGGCACAGCATTGTGCAAACCTGAATGAAATCACATGAGGTGACACTGCTGTCTACAAATAGAGATGGAAAATAGATTCCCCCTAGATCCCCAGGCAGGATTGCCCAAGCCTGGCAGTCCACAATGAAGAGCCTTCCCACTTGCTTTACACACACTCCTCTCTCTGAATCGCTTCATGTTTTCCCCACAGTTGATGAGAGCCTATAGAAACAAGCCTGGTCTTTTCTCCTGCCTCCCCCCTTTTCTTCTTTGGGGCTAAGGTTCACACCTCACTCTCTGGAGGCAGTTTTGGCCTGCCTCCCTTTACACTGCTCACTGGGTTCCGTTCCTCAGGAATTTATAGAGGTGTGAAACTAACCTTCTGTGTTTCACAGCTCCTGCCAACAGCTTTGCCTGAGAGAATTTGTTCTTGTTTTCCACTGACTTCATGGGCAATTTCTTCTCAGTTTCCTTCTTTGGGTCCATACTGACTCCCACTTTGGTGAGAGTGCTGTGAATTAAGGGTTAAGGATCAGCTGGGGAGGAATGGAGAGAACAGACACTTCCTCTCTGATATATTTAGCCAGCTCTGCTGACAGCAGAGACCCAAGTTCATTCATATATTCTAACAAAACAGACTGATTTGTACTGACATTTCACTGGCACCTTTGGCCAGGACAGAAGAGGCTTCACCCTCTGGGTCAGGGCTCTCTGGGGTGGCTCCAGCTCACCCTGTAAGGCAGCAGCCTGGGAGCTGCTTCTCTGAAGGCACAACACAGGACACATCCAGCACCCAGAAACATACCCATCATCCTGCCTTTCCCTGAAGGTCTTAGAAAAGCAAAACACATCAGACTGGATCAGAAAAAGCAACAAATGAAGAACTCCTACACAATCATTTGCTGTTTCAACCCCTAACCCTTACCTAAAAGCCTCAATATGTGGGCTCACTACCTCTCTTCAATTTCCTTTCTGCTGAGCCCAGCAGACTTCAGCCTCCCAAAACAAACCAGTTGCATTTTCTCTTCTGGTATTTATTGCTGTAACTCTTCAGCTCCTGTCTTTGTAAGGGACCACAAGGCTATTTATTACTGTTGGTTTGAACACCAGCCCCAAGAGGAAGGAGATTGATCCAATTAAGGGTACACATGGCCCAAGATTCACCCAAAACACTGCAACTGCACAGAACAGCTCCTGTAGCTTAAACCAGTGCTAACAAGGAGGGGTACAGCTGAGACCCAGAACGAGGCAGACATGCTTAAGCAGGTTCTCAGACAGTCTAAGAAGGAGCTTTGGTCTGTCACTAAGGCAGACTCTTGTGCAGCAGGACCTACTCCCATCCCCACTAACAGCCAGTGGGCTCTGATGGAGTGAGGGCCCTCAAAGACCCTGTTTGCTGATGAATCCCAGCGTGGTGGGGGCTGGAAGGGCCCTGCAGAGCTGCTGCAGCACCAGCCCCTGCTCAAGCAGCTTCCCCTGGCTCAGGGGGCACAGGAACGTGTCCAGCTGGGGTTGGAAACCTCCTGAGAAGGAGCCTCCACACCCTCCCTGGGCAGCCTGGGCCAGGGCTCCCTCACCTCAGCACCAAAGCACTTGCTCCTCCTGGGCCAGGGGAACTGTTTGTGTTGCAGCCTGTGCCCATCACCCCTTGTGCTGTCCCTGGGCACCACAGAGCAAAGCCCATCCCCATCCTCCTGACACCCACCCTTGAGGCATTTCTCAGCACTGCTGAGGTGCCCCTGAGCTCAGGCTTCTCTTCCCCAGGCTCAACAGCCCCAGGGCTGCAGCCTTTCCTCCTCACACACATGTTCCAGCCCCTCAGCATCTTGCTGTCCCTGCCCTGGCCTCTCTCCAGCAGTTCTCTGTTTCTCTTGAACTGAGGAGCCTAAAATGGGTTGTCAGAGGAGTCACAAATCTCCTGCAAAGCTCTGAAACTGCACACAGTGAAGGCAGATGGCATTTAAAAGGGTATCTGCTCACAACTCTAAAGCTGGCTTTCTATGAGTTTCCTCTCTCTCTGCAATTCCACTGAGCAGGTGCCACAGCCACAAGCTGGAGCTTCACAGTTGCCTCAGCTAATGCAGACAAATACTGGACAGTGAATTTCACGTTGAGGAACCACAGACTTGAACTCACAGAGGATTTTTCCCCCACTAAATGAACTCCTGCAAATCAAAACCTCTTCCACCTTCCTTTGAAGTGACACACTCAGAGCCTTCCATCCTTTTACAAGTAGGAGAGTTCACACGCCATTTCTCCTCTGACTTTCCTGAGGATACAGCAGTAACCCAGAGCTAAGGATACAGCAGTAACCCAGACTGCTCCTTGCCTCTAATCAAAGTGCTTTTAGTCAAAACCAGACTGCTCAAAGACACTTCTTTCATGAGATGGCCCAGGAGTGCCATCCTGTGGCTATCACAAGCAATCTGAAAGCTCCTCCTGACCAACAGCTTGATGCTGCAACACATGATTGTGCACCCTGTGGTGTCCAACCTCCACAGTTCAGTTCAGTACCTTGTTATGTCCTAATACTGCACTACCACCTGGCTGAGGAACCCAAAGGTTCTCACTCCTACCTGGGATGCCACTCTCCTAACACTCCTCAACTCACATTTTCAACAGAGATCTTACATGTCCTGCTGCCATTAGCAAATGTAACACTCTGCCTAGCCAAGAAGTGTCCCCTCTCAGGGAGGCTGCAGCAGAAATAAACCACTCAGCCTTAAACATCAGCTGCATTAGTAAATCTGCCCTACAGCAAAGCTTGCTGCTTGGAGGGGGATTCTTCCTACATCTACATAGGATTTAGGACAAGAGGATGTTGTTCTCAAAGCCTTCCTGGCTTAAGAAAAATACCTGCAGGGTCTGGAGAGGGTGAAAACAACCCCTAGTTGTTCATGTAGGAGGAAGGAAAATTCCTGTGCATCCATGCATAAGAATGTCTTACACTTGAGAGCACATTAAAACCTTGCAAGGCATGCTTATCCTTAAGAGTAGGATTTCCTGATTGCTCAACCTAAAAATGAAGGAAAAAAGCAAGCAAAAAAGCAAAGCTCAGTCCTTGAATGCTGACATAGGTCTGACCATGAAATTACTACCCCTGGGTAGCTTACATTGGATGCTATACCAGGAAAATGACCAAACAATCAGACCCACTGGGCTGACATTCCTCTGATTAGACTAGAAGAGCACTTGAAGATCAGCCATAGATGCAGCATGTTTAACCAGCACCCACTGGTCTGTCACTACAGAGATTTCACTGGTATCAGCCTGAGGATACAAACCCATTGTTTGCATCTGAAAAGAAACCAGTGGTTGTGCAAGTTGCTCTGAGGTTGCTTGAAGTACTATGATTGGACCAAAAGGAAACTGAATGGGCAAAAGATCTCAGTTGGTTGTGAGATGAGGTGACTAGAAAACATCCTGCCTCCCTCCAGCTCATGAGCAGTGAGCTGTGAGTTCCAGAGTCTGATTTTCAGCAAGACTCTGGATACAGAGCCAGATGGTACTAAGAGACTGCAAAGATGGTGGTTAGATGGCCTGTGTGTCTGATGCACTTGAATCTGTGCAGAACCTGGTGGTGCAGCTAATTCAAGAGAAGCCAAGATTCCCTCTGGGCTGGTATGGTTCAGCCCAGACATGTGTGACCTAACCAGAGCTGGCAGCTGCAGCCACAGCACAACCCTGCATCAGCCAGACCCACAAGCCATGGTCACCCAAACTATGCCATGGATGTGCCATAATTAGATCCTCCAAATCAAGACAAATATTCCAAATCTGTCATCCAACT
This sequence comes from Colius striatus, assembly GCF_028858725.1. Classification (NCBI taxonomy): domain Eukaryota; kingdom Metazoa; phylum Chordata; class Aves; order Coliiformes; family Coliidae; genus Colius; species Colius striatus. Next base: position 2,409,424 of record NC_084772.1, read on the forward strand.
ACAGCCTGTTTCTGAGGTAAAAACCAATGCATCAGTGTTGCTTTTTCTTAAACACCTTGGGGAGGTGGCTCAGCTGCTCTTCACAGACACATGCTCCAAGCTGTGGGCTGTTCACTAACCCAAGGCAAGGCAGAGCTTGGCAGCATTGGCACTGCCTGCTGACTGGTTTTGGTCACCTCCTTGTGTCCACTAACTCCTCTGCTTATACTAAAGCATCTTTGAGAACCTGTATTCACTGATGACTTAAAAGTAATGGCTTTCATTAGGAGGCAAAGAAACCATCAGGTTCAATTCACCTCAAACAGCTCAATGCTTGGCTTACACAGAAACTCTTGACTGGCACTGATTAAAGAGAAAAAGCATCCTGTATTCTTTTCTAGCACATCTTCCTGAAATGCTGGCATTTGACAGCAAAGCCAAACTGTCCTGCTGTTAGTACTGCCTCAAAAGTCTGTCCTCTCCAAAGGAGCTGAGGCTCCCTGGGCACTTACTTCCCAGAAGAAAGTCAATGTATCTGCACAGATGGATTTCATTTCCCATCCTGCAGTTAGCAGCAAGGGAGAAAAGCAGCTGATACATCCAGAATAACAGAGAGAGCAATTCAAACATTATTTCAAAGAGGTATCTTAAAACCAGCCAATATGCATTAAAAAAAAACCCCAAGCAAACACTTTTCAGTAAGAAGACAAACCTCTGAAGATTACAACAGTCTTTGCAGTCTCCTTCTCTTTGTAGCTATGGCATTTCATGGCCTCAAAAATGGAAACCCAAACCACAAACAACAGGGAGGGGGAGAAGGAAAGAAAAATGCCCAAACCACGTGGGGGCTGAGGTGAGGGGAACAGCAAACATTAGACAGGAGAGCCAGGCTACGATGAACACCTTAAAAGTCTGTCACGGTGCACGTTCTGTAAAGTGGTTTTATAGGAAGAATGTCAACAAGAGATTAAAACTGCAGCCTGGTTTCTTCTCCTCTACAGCACCACCACCATTTTAATGCAAAGGATATTCTGTACTCATTGAGTTCTTTCAGCTCCTCTTCTCTTCGTTGCTTTTCTAGTAGCTCTTGCTGCCGAGAAACCTCATCAAGGAAATGTGTCTCGTCTTCATCCAAGCCTCTCACCATGTTTTCTGAAGAGAGGAAAAGGACATGTCCTGATAAGCTAAAACCACTCAGGGAGAAGCCATTTATTCCTTGAGCCTTTCCCAATGATCCTTGAACCTTTCCCAGTGATTTCAAACAGCCCCATCAATAGAGGTGAGTGGCCACATCTCACGTGGGACGCTTGTTAAGGCTGACAGGGTCAAATCGTCTGCACAGCCACTGGGAACACAGGGAGTAGAGGCCTGAGTGATCTGAGTGTTGCAGCAGTCACACTGCTGGGCTGAGAAAAGGCTACAAAGCAAACTCCACAAGCTACCTGCTGGATCCTGAAGGAGTACAAGCACTTCCCAGCTAATGACAGTGGATGCTAACCAGCTGAAAGTCCTCCACACCCCAGTGTGTGGCCTACAGCACACACACAGCCTGAACGTGACACTAGTGCAACAGAGACAGCTCCCAGGGAGCCATGAAATGCTGTAGCACTGCTGACACAATTAAGGGAAATTGAACAAGAATTGCTTAGTCCCATCACCAAAGATGACTTGGATCAAAGGTTTACTGGTGTAAACTGGTCAGAACGCTGCAGGTGCAGTTGTAGACTTAACGCTGCTACTTGGACTTTCCAGTTTTCACCACTAAAATGACAAATAAAGAGACAGGAAGCAACTTCCCCAATTTTGGGCACCATAAGCACTGAGAAAGAACATTTTTGAAGTTGCATTTTAGAGAATAGCAGTGCTGGTTTTCATTTAAAAGGCTGTAACATTGCCTTTGAACAGGAGGATGTTCTTTCAATGCCTGGCAGAAAGAACAGCTAGGCTGGACACCTGCTTTGACCTGCACAGGTTTAGAGTAAGAAAGTTTGTGTGTTTGGGCAAACACAATTCTTCAGCATTGAGGTATTTGTCCTCCCAGGTCCTACCATCCACTGGTCAGAAGGATGGTGCACTAAGTTCATTTTCTACTCCTCCAAAATCCCCACGGAGAGAAAAAGCTGCCTGGGAACACTTTAAGGCAAATTCAAAGGTCTCAGCAGAAAACTCTTGTCTCAAGTGGCCAAACTGGGCTGAACTCTGATGAGGTAACTAACAGTCCACAGCCCACCCAATGCTGATCTCATTTACCTTCTCCTAAAGAAATGTGGCTACAGGAACCCCTTTAAAAGCACCAACCAGGAGAGGCCATCACAGTAAGCAGCACTGTATCTGCATACACCCAACAGAGCTCAAGATCATGCCATGGCTTTGTTGCATGGTAAGTACAAGAGAAATTCTAGACAGAATCTGATTATGCAAAGTGGAGCATAAAGAACACAATGGTTTGAAGGTAAAGCTTCCAGTTAAAGAACCAAAAGTGATCAGAACCCACCTTAAAGTGGAGTCCCACACTATCATCCTTGTTTCTCTTTAGATACAGTCAACAGCTCCCTTTTTCCCCCAAATGATTGGCTAATAATGTTCTAGTTGGCACCATCCTCTTTGCCCTCAGCAGCACACATACAGGTGATACAGTGCAAAGGATTGTGCTATAAGACCAGACATTCAAACATCAGGAGAGATTAAGTTTCCACTTCATTACATCTACTTTGTGAAACACCAGCTCCTGGATGTTTTACTTCTTCCAAATGAGAATCTTGAGCCTCAAATCACCTTTTTGTCAACTAATTATGGCCAGGAAATAATTATGCTGGGATGGGATTTGTTGATTCAAAGAGAATGGTGAAAGCAAGAGTTCAAAAGTCACAAAACCACGTCACATTTCCACTTCTCCACGGGTTGGTGTCAGGTTTGTTGTGCAAAACAAGCTCAGCATTCCACACTTTGCAGGAATGCAGCTTTGGAACTGTGGGCAGCTGGGGAGTTTTGCATGTGTGCAGTGCTGCCTCAGTGCCTAAACCAGCACAGTGTCTGCAGGGACAGCCACCAGCCTTGAACACCACCACGTTTCAGTAGTACTCATCTGAAGGCTCTGTTTACCCCCTGGAGAGGCAGACAAGACACACAGGCACGTCCCTTAGTCAGATGGTGTGTACAGCTGCTGCACACAACACATGCAGTTTGCTGGCTTTTGGTTCAAAATAGTAACTGCTGGTGCTTACTGAATTTAAATTGCTCCTCAAACTCCTGCTGCTTCTTTTCTCTCTGTTCCTGAAGCCTTTCATACAAGGAGCGTGGGTCATACACCTCCTCTGGGCATTCTGAAAGGAAGCAACAAATCAGGATGTGAGACCAGACATTGGAAACACAAAATCCCCAACAGCTCTTGGCTCCTTGCTTTCAAACTCGTGGAACACAAGCTCCTACCTTTCAGTTCTGTTTCCCACCAATTTGAAACACTCTCTGATCTCTTTCCTATCCTTATCAAAACCACAGAACCTCAAGGGTTGGAAGGGACCTTGAGAGCTCACCCAGTGCAACCCCCCTGCCAGGGCAGCACCACCTAGAGCAGGGCACACAGGGACTCATCCAGCTGGGGTTGAATGTCTCCAGAGAAGGAGCCTCCACAGCCCATCTGGGCAGCTCCCTCACCTCAACAGGGAAGTTTTCCCTTGTGTTTCTCTAGCCCATACCTTTTGGATCCTCAGGTTTCCGGACCTTTTCCCACTCCTCTTGCCTCCTCTTTCTCCGCTCCTCTAGCTCTGATTCAGACACGAACCTCTTGTTAATCACAAGGTCAGCAGTACCATCTCCCCCATCCATTGTGGAACAGCTTCCTAAAAACACAACATGAGGGACACAATGTGAGGATTACAAACCTGAGCCCCTTCTATGACAGGGTGACACACTTGTTGGATGAAGGAAGGGCTGTGGATGTTGTGTACCTTGACTTTAGCAAGGCATTTGACACAGTTGTCTTAGGGAAATTGGCTGTTCTTGGCTTGGATGGGCAGACACATTCTGGGTGAAAAACTGGTGAGATGGTTGGGTCCAGAGAGTTGTGGTCAATGCAGTTAAATCCAGTTGGTGTTATGAGTGCTGTCCCCCAGGGCTCAGTGCTGGGACAACTCCTGTTTAACATCTTTATTAATGATCTGGATGAGGGGATCCAGTGCACCCTTAGTAAGCTGACACCAAGCTGGGTGGAAGTGTCAATCTGCTTGAGGGCAGGGAAGAGATCTAGAGAAGCTGGATGGCTGGGCCAAGGCCAATGCTGTAAGTTTCAATAAAGTCAAGTGCTGGGTCCTGCATTTGGGCCACAACAACTCCCAGCAGTGCTACAGGCTTAGGGAGGAGAGGCTGGCAGCTGCCAGGCAGAGAGGGACCTGGGAATGCTGGTTGACAGCAGCTGAACATGAGCCAACAGTGCGTCCAGGTGGGCAAGAAGGCCAAGGGCATCCTGGCCTGGATCAGGAACAGTGTTGTCAGCAGGAGCAGCGAGCTGATCATTGCCCTGGACACGGCTTTGCTGAGGCTGCACCTCCAAGAGTGTGTCCAGTTCTGGGCCCCTCTCTACAGAAGGACATGGAGGTGCTGGAGAGGATCCAGAGGCAGCTGCCAAGCTAGGAAAGGATTTGGAGCATGTCTCAGATGAGGAAGGGCTGAGGGATCTGGGACTGTTCAGCCTGGAGAAAAGAAGGCTCAGGGGAGACCTTCTTTCTCTACAACTACCTGAAAGGCAGCTGGAGCCAGGTGGGGGTCATAGAATCATAGAATGGTGGGGGTTGGAAGGGACCTTTAGAGATCACCCAGTCCAACCCCCCTGCAGAAGCAGGTTCACCTAGATCAGGTCACACAGGAACGTGTCCAGGTGGGTCTTGAAGCCCTCCAAGGAAGGAGTCTCCACAACCCCTCTGGGCAGCCTGGGCCAGGGCTCCCTCACTCAAACACTGACACAGGTTTTTCTTATGTTTAAGTGGAACCTTTTGTGTTCGAGCTTCATCCCATCACCCCTTGTCCTGTTACTATCTACTATAGAAAAAAGGGATGTCCCAACCTCCTGACACCCACAAGCAATAGAACAGGAGGAAACGGCCTCAAGTTGCCCCAGGGGAGGTTCAGGCTGGGTGTGAGGAGGAGTTTCTGTGCTGCCAGGGCTGTCAGGCATTGGAAGGGGCTGCCCAGGAAGCTGCTGGAGTCACCGTCCCTGGAGGGGTTTCAGAGCTGGGTGGGTGTTGCACTGAGGGCAATGGGCTGGTGGGTGACAGGCTGCACCCCACGAGCTTAAAGGTCTCTTCCAGCTGAAGCCATCCTGTGATTTCACTTGTCAGTGCAGAAGACATTACTGCACATCTTGACAACCAGAGCTGCTGCACTCACAAGGTCAGTTCTCTGCAATTATTCCCCAGGAACTGTTGCCTGAGACACCTGTTTAACTGAGACACCTATTCACTGCACCACTGCTGAGGGAACAGCACCACCTCTTCCTCCTGGAGCTTTACTGTTACCTGTCATGATGCCATCCTGTTGGTTGTCTGCCTCAGGCTGCTTTGCTAAAAGTCATGCTTTCATGGCATTTTCCCCACCCTGCTTTGGCTTTAACTTTAGATAAATACAGAAGAAGAAAAAGCCCATACCTACACACCCCTTTATCTCAGTTCTTACACCTCTCTGCTCTGGAGAAAGGGTTTGACACTTGGCCCTCACTTCAGCTCAGTTCTTTTCATCAGACCTGTGAAAGGTGGAGACAGCTTGCCTGGTTTCAGTGCTCTGAACACAAGTGCTTCACAGGGAGATGTCAGAAATTAGCATCTCATCTCGCTAACCTTCAAAAGCATTCCACAACTCTTGGTTAGGCTTGGACAGACTATGCAGAGGGACTCTCTGTCAGGGGTATACAGAGTTCAGAGGGTGAGTGACAGAGGGAACCCACAGAATCATGGAATGGTGGGGGTAGGAAGGGCCCTGCAGAGCTGCTCCAGCCCAAGCCCCTGCTAAAGCAGGTTCCCCTCCATCAGGGACAAGTCCACTTTCCAGAACACACGGAGCATCAGCTCTGTGACAATCCCTTCTGAAGGTGGTTCAAGCTGGAAACCTCTAGGGAAAATAAAAACTGAACCTCCCTCCTGAACACAGACCCCAGTCTCCTTCCTGGCAGCTTTCCTACCCAAGTGCTGAATGAACAGGACAACCCAGCTCTGCACTTTGGTCAATTTAAGAGAGGAAGCAAAAGGTTCCAATACAATGGTGACAGAAAGTCATAAAAACAAACTGAAGGGATTCCTGTGTGACCTGATCTAGGTGGGACCTGCTTTGGCAAGGAGTTGGACTGGATGGTCATTAGAGGTCTTTTCCAACTCCCACCATTCTATGGTTCTATGATTCTGCGAGGGCACAGCATCATCCAGGGAATAAAGCCTTCAACAGCAAACCACCTGCCCTCTGCATCAGCCAGGCCACTTGCACAAGATACCTGGAGATACCTGAAGCAGATTAAGGTTTCATTACCACTTGCCATCCAGCTACAGCAGCATTTTCACTACAGTCCTGGAAATCGGGGTCTGATCAAACACAACTCAGTGAACAAGTGACCACCACCACATCCTGGGGCACAAAGGTGTGGGGGCGAAACCACACCAAGCAGCAAGCTTTGCCATCGCCGCTGCTGGAACGGAGCTAGACACAACGAGGCAGCGGAGACAAGGCCCTGGCTGCCGCTGTCACTACAGCCACACTTTCAGGCAGCACCGGGCCCTTCCGCCGCCGGCCGCCGCAGACCCGGGCAGCGCTCCCCGCACCTCCGCAGGGCAGCAAAGCGCGCTCTGCCCGGCCCGGGGCCATCCCGGAGCCAGAGGCGGCGCGGCGCTGCCCACCCCGGGGAGTCAGCCCGAAACCCGCCCCCAGGGACCGGCACCGAGGACGCTCGGAGCGGCTGAGCCTCGCGGGGGAGGGGGTGCGTGTCCACGGCCTGCTCGCAGCCCTCCCCGCCGCCTCCTCTCTGCCTTCCCCCCCCACACATACTCCAGGCCCTGCCGCTCCCCGCACCGCGGCCTTGGGCCCGGCCCGCCGCGCTCCCCGGGCCCGGGGCTCTCCGCGCCGCAGCCCGCCCGCGGCCGCTCGCTCACAGCGCCCTGGGCCCCCGCCGCGCCGCGGGCCCCGCGCCGCCCCCAGCACGTACCGCGGCCTCCGGCCCGTCACAGCGAGAGGCGCGACCCGGCGCCGAGCGCCGCCATTGAAGCCCCTCACAGGCCCGCCCCGCTGCGCTCGCCGCCGCTCGCCCCACCTCTTCCGGCCGCCAGAGCCAACCGAGCGAGCTCTTCCTTAGGCGGCCCCTCCACCTCCTGTAGCCAATCCGTGCTAGCGTTACGGAAAGCAGCGCTGCAAGGGCAGCGGCGCGGGAGCACTGGCTCGAGGGTGACGTCAGAGCTGCTCCGCTGCCCGATTGGGCCGGAGGAGGCGGGGGCGGGGCGAGTCGCCAGGGAGACGCCGGGGGCGGGGCCAGACGCGGGGGCGTGGTCTGTTGGGTGGAGGCGGGGCCGGGCGGGCAGGGGGCGGGGCCTTGGGGCGGGGCCGGTCGGGCAGGGGGCGGGGCCTGGCGGGCCGGGCCGGGCCCGGGCGGGGCGTCGCCTCCATCTTTCCGCCGCGCGCCGCCGCGGCACAAAGGAGCGGGGCCGGGCTGGGCTGGAGCGGAGGGGCGCGGGCCCCGCCGCGGGGCCGGGGGGCTGAGGGACGGAACGGAACGGGAAAGGAAGGTAAGGCAAAGCAAAGCGGGGCGGGCAGCGCGGCGGGAACCGTGGCGGTGTGAGGGGGGTGCCGTGGGGCTGAGGCGGAGCGCGGCGGGCTGGCGCTGAGGGGAAGGGGCAGCGCGGGGCTGGGCTGAGGGGCCGGCGGTGGCCCTGAGGAGCCGAGGGCTGGCTGTGGGTTAAGGAGGGGAAGGCGCGTTGCTCGCCGCCACCCTGCCCTCCGCGGGGCCGGGCGTGCCGCTGGCAGCGGGGCCGGTACCGGCGGGGCTGAGGGCCGGGGGCCGGGCCGGAGCAGCCCCGCTGGCCTGAGGCAGCGGCCCGCGCTCCCGCCGCCGCCGCTTGTTTGTACAGGTGTCTTATCGGGGAGCGCCTCAGCCGGGGTAACCAGCGGAGAAAGGCGGGTGGCCCCTGTCTGTCCCCGCTCGCCTGGTGCCCTGCCGCGCTGCTGGCCCACTGGGCACTGCTCATGGAGGCCCCACGGCTGGTGACAGCCGAGGGTAAAGTTAAGAGCTCGCAAAAGCAAGCTGTAAAAACTTGAGTGAAACAGGAGTGGCTGGAGTGGGGCACCCCGAGTCCTTCGCTGCTGGGGCTGGGAGGTGGTGGAACTTTTCAACGGCGCGGCTGTGGTGCTGGGAGATGTTCCAGGTACCTGTATGACTTGCAAAACAAGGGCTTGGGCACAGCGGTTTGGGGTGCGTTGGGCTCTGGTAACGCAGGGGACAAAGTGTCACGCTGCTCTGGCACCTCTTGGGAGCTCAGACAAACGCTTAGGAGAATTCTGTTGAGCCCTTGAGTATTTTGATGTTCATGTAAGAAGACAGGCTCCTGAAAGCTCTTTCCCACACTCAGTGTAAAAATACTTCTGCAGAGCGAGTTCTCTCTCCTTTTCCAGAGAAGGTGTGATGTGAGAGAGCTATCAAATACCATTTTTTTTTGGCCTAGATCTTTTGTTTTGCCTACTTGAGCAAGAGATTAGGCAGCAGCACCTTTCCTAGGAGCATGGTAACGCCTCGGTATTGCTTTGCCCCTTTAGTTGAGTGCTTACAAAGCAGATCTCTTCGCTGTGTGTATTAGGCTGATGTCAAACGTGCATTTCTCTTTTAAGCCCTTTATTTCTGCCCTACTGATCCCTGTTTCTGTCTTGCCTATCTTCATTTCCCCCCCTCTTTTTTTGGTACTGCTGTCTCTTATTTCCTGCTGTGCAGCAGTAGGTTCAGTGTCCCCTGTGGGCAAAGGCTTCACAGAGGTCCAGAGAATTGCTGTAGTCATCTTGGGTTTCATTTTCTGTTTTGTTATTGCAAAATCTTGCTCTGGATCACTCAATATCCACCCCAAGCCCTGAGTTCATTTTGGTGCTCAGCCTGCTATTGGTGTTTCTCAGGCAGCTGAGCTTTGGTCTGTGGGGAGGCATGGATACAAGAGCTGTCTTTGCTCTTCCAAATTGATTCTGCCTTGTAGCTCCTGCACTGTGTTCTGAACGCTGGTGCCTTTGGTCTTTGTTTCCCTGTGTGTCTGTGTCAGTCTTTGTTGTCTTCAACATAAGCAAGAGGGTTTTTTTTCCACTTGGGACTAGCTTTGCCTCAGGTTTTGAGTTTTTCTGTCCTTTGTGAATGCATTTATTTGTTCTGGTGCTTACTTTTTTCCTCTCCTGCTGGTTCTGTGTTCAGTTCTACTTTACTCATCACTTTCTGCACATCCATCAGCACCATGAGGTTATAGACCTACATACACTTGTGTACTGGGACTCTTCCCCTATTTACTTCTCAGTACTGTTCTTTTTTCCTCTGTTTCCCTGCTAAACCTCACAAATGCTTCAGCAGTGGATGTTCTCATCACCTGCCAGCCACCTGAAATATTTCCCCCTGTCTTGTCTCCCCTGGGATCCCATATTTGTGGATTTCTGCAGGGCTTTGCATTCTCAAGCTTGTCATATCATTTGAGGACTCTGGGATGCTGTTAAATCTATTTCTTTTTGCTGTGCTTATCCAAATGCAAACAATTGATCTGGTCTTTGATCTAAATCTGGCCTGTTCTTCTGCAACTGCTTTCACATGTGTCTTTGTTCTTTCCTGAAGCCAAAGGGTCCGGAGAGAGGCTCTTTCTGCTGCTGGTGCCCATTCCTTCCCTTAGGACACCCCTGCTTTCTGCCCCAATCTCTGCTGTTGGTTCTTGTTTATAAGCCTGGCTGTACAGGTGCATTTCTCCTGGTGTGTTCTCTTTCAGATGTGTGAAGCACAGCTGTAGTTAGGGGGTTGCCTCTTGTTGCCTCTCGCCGTTCCAGCATCCATCCTCTCTCCCGAGGTGCCCCTGAGCTCTCAAATCCACTCTCCAGCCATGGCTTGTGTGGGAAGCTCCTCCAGGGTATTTCCATGTGGTGTTTTACATCCTGCACAATGTCTGTCATTATTCTTGCTGATTGTGTGTTAGCTTAAGTGTCAGTTATACACCTGCTCTTAGATTGCTGATACATCTAATTCAGCCAGTCCACACACCTCCCTTACCTTCAGCTGTGATCCCACAGTGTGCTTTCAGGCACGTGGGGTTATTGGTTTCCCTTGAAGTCTTTAATGTTCCCTCTTGTTTCCTTTCAGCCTCCTGGATATGGGGTTTGACTGCTTCATTTTAGCCACTCCAGTATCTTGCCTTCTGGCATCTTAATTAGTGATCACTCAGTGCCTCCTTTAATCTCACTGTGAGGTGTCCCGTGCTGTCACCTTGTACTAAGTTGGAGGCAAGTTAACACAGTGAAGTTTGTCCTGTTCTGCTCCATTGTCAATGTGCTGTGCTTGGCATTTGAAACTGCTTGGCTTTGGGATTGTTTTTTTCCTCTCCTGAGCTTAGGCTTGGTCAAGAGCCTTTGAATTGATTCCTTTCAATGCTATGCTGGATTCACTCTCTTTGAAGTACCTCATCAGAATTCGGTGGTGTCACTTTGTGCTTTACATCTCCCAGTGTCCCAGCAATATATTTTGTTTGCTCTTCTTGGTTTGGGTGCAATGACTGTGAGGTTGGAATGGTGTGGACCTCACTTCCTTCTCTTTTCATCATTATGTCACTGAGGTCTAAGAAGTTAAATGTCAACTCATGGCTTGGGAAGTGATGTGACTGACCAATGCATTGTGATATCTCTTTGGCTATACCTGCAGCTACCCCTTACCTTGATCTACTACTGCTGTGGCCACATTTGTGCTTTACAAGCCCAACTCTGCTGTGGGGAATTTGTATATTTGATACATTTTGCCCATTCAGGTGAGATAGCAGACAGCTCAAGGTCTGGGGTGAGGTACTGAGGTACTGCTCCTCATTCATTAATGAGGAGTCAGAGGCAAGAAATCCATCCTTCTCCTGATACACCTCTCTCCTTGGAGAAGTAGTGTGCTCTAAGCATGCAGCACACTTGCATCTGAAGTTCTTTTTCTCCCTAAGGCTGTGTTTTGCTATTGGAAGTGCTTCCCTCTCTCTGTAAGCTTCTGAGTATCTTGGTGTTTTGCTGAACACAGGAAAAGGATGAACATTGAGGACATCTTGATTTCAAGGGTTGGCATGGCTTTTTGCATTGCTTGCTTCAATGCATGTGCACAAACTGATGTTAATATAGCTTGAGTCATAGGTTAGAGGCCAGCTGGTGAGCTGTGGGATAGAAGGCTGTGCCATTCCTGTGTATTTTCCACCTTCCTGTAGACAGTGGGACATCCTAGAAAGGTGGTAGTGGAAAAAGTGGGAAGGTGTGCTGATTTCTCCTAAAAGCAAGCTGTCTGGTGGCATGGGGAAAGCTTAGAGTTCTTCACTGCTTTTAACAATGTTGACCTAATGGTGGAGGAAAAGTGACTTGTGTGTTTGCACTCAGCTCTGGTCAATGTGTTGGTCCTGGAGGGAAAGAGTGAAAACAAAGATTGTTCTCTCTGTAGAGCTTTACACCTTTGGAACAATTAATGAAGTGATGTCTCAATGTGATTATCAGAACACTTGAATCTTAACTTTGTGAGCAGTTTCAGGAGGATTATGTAGGAGAAACCTCAGGTGGCTGTGACTTTGTCACAGCTTTTTGAAAGCTTATTAAATGGTTTTTGAGCTTTCTGCTCCTTTTGAGAGGCAGCCATGGCAAACTCAGATGGGTACATGCTCTCATTTAAACCATTTTTAGACTGCCTAGTGAAACACATCCATGTTTGGCTGACTTCCTAACCCACCAGCCTTTGTTTGAGTCATCTCTTGGGCAGTCAGTCTGTCCCATTGCTGCTCTTGGCTATGGAAGGGCTGAAACCCATTGACCAACTTCCTCTTGATTTTCTTCATATGGGCAAAGGCCTGAAAACACTGAGGAAAAAATCCCCAAACCCCCACACCACAGCTCAGCGGTAGGAGAAGGTTTCCCAGGAGACCTGGACTTGATGGCTCTGCTGCTGCCAGAAGCACTTGTTACACCAGGTCACCTGCTCAACATCAGGTTCTCTCCTGCAGCATCCTTTGCCAATAGACTTTAGCAGAACAGAGAGAAAAGGTCCTCAGGGCAGGACCTCAGAGAGACATAGCAGGAGAAACTAAGCTGGCTGCCTCACTAGGTGAGATATACAGGCTTCCAGTGACTTGTGCAGAGCTGTGCACCAAGTTCTGTAGGCTTCAGCTCTGGAAGCCCCTGATCAGGTATCACACTTCCAAGGCAGGTTTGCTAACCTAGTGACCTACATGTTGGCTTTGACTGAGGTAGCAGTCTTCTGAGCAGCTGTCACTGTATCCACTTACAGGAGGAAAGGGAGTCAGCAGGGCATCTCCTGCTTTGCCTGTGCAGTCCTGAAAGGAGACAAGCAAAGAAGGAGCTGCTGGTGTAAGCCAGCAAGGAAGGCAAGTCACATCACTGGCTCTCAGCTGCTGGCACCAACAGGTTGACCATCCTCTGATGCTGCTTGAATTTACAAGGGGAAGTTTCTTCAGGCTGTTTCCTGCTGTGGTGTTGGGTTTTTCACATGAGATGATCACCAGTGTCATAAAGTGCCCAAGCTGGTGAGCCTGAGAATGGGAGAGTCTAGACACTGTCTGCTCTGAGGCAGTTGCCAGACAGCCAACAATGCAAGCTTCCAACTGAGGCATCACTGAGTCTTTCAGCAATGTTACCAGGATCTTTCACACATCCAAAACTGTTTTCAGTGTATTTTATGCATTTGTAATAGCTTTGTCATGGCATCTAGCTGGGCTCATCTCTGTGGTCTACAGCAGGAGATTGTTCTGCCTTCTGCAGAGTGGTTTGGTACCTAACCTGCCTTTGCAAACAAGCCCAGCTCTGACTTGAAAGAAACAAAAGCACTAGGGTTAGTTTACAGGTAAGGAGCAGCACAACTCTGAGTTGTCACTGTTTCACCTCAATTAAGCAAAGCTGGTGGTTTGCTGACAAGAATCTGCCCCAGCTTCCAGCAGTGCTGTCTTGTAGCATCTTCCCATAGCCCATGCTACAATGATCAGGATGCCTCTGTGCCAGCCTGAGATACAGTTCCCACCCAGGACTACACTGTGGGACTATCTGAGCTGCTCAGTCTCTTGACTATCCCTCAAAATGCTTTTGTGGTTCATGTTCTGTTAATGTATAGAGTGCTCCAAGCTGAGTAGGAATTGTTGCAGTTTACTACAAGGTGTTGATCTCCCTGGAACTTGAGAGAACCTTTGGTTCCTGGATAGTAACATAGGTCATGCCTTACCCTTTCTGAAATGGATTCTGATTAATTTTACTAGAAAAAAAAGCTTTATAAGAGGCATTGTGACTTTTGTGGTGTTCCTTTGCAACTTTATACCCTGCCTGGTGCCTGCAGAGTCCACACTTTCTTCCAGCACTACTCTGGAACTTCTTGGTCCCTTTATCACAAATGGTTTTTGTCAAGATCCAGTGAATTAGTTTGTTCTTGTTGATGGCTGTAACTTTGGGGACAGCAAAGAAGATTAACTTCAATTAGTTGAAGGATTTGTTTATAAGCCTCCAAATGAATGTCTGTGCCAAAACTTAGTACAGTATAGCTAATCAATTTTATTTCATGGGCTTGTGTCCCTCCAGCCTGTAGGATTAGTGTTCCCTGCCATCTGCAGGGAGTTATCCTTATCTCCCTGCTGCTGCTGAAGCAGTGTGTGATACTCTGTTCCTTGGGCAACTGCTGAGCCCTGCCAGGCCACGTCAGCCTGCTGGAGGCAACTCTTGTTCAACTCCACCAAAGCTGTCAGATACCACTACCTTTTAAAAAGATTGTTATCTCAGAAGTGTATTCATCTGCCTCAAAGCATAACTTGTAGCTTTGTCTCTGAAAAGGAATGTAATGACCTGTCTGCAGTTTGGGGAGATGGGGACTGGGAGGCTTGATTGATACCAGCATTGAGTTGGGTGGTTCAGGCCTAAAGTGAAGCTGAGGCTTTCTGGAGGCCTTGGTATAACTGGGAGATGATCCAAATGATTGTGAGAACAAATGATTTCTGTAGAATCATAAAGGTCTTTTCCAACCAAAAAGATTCTAAACTCATCAAGTCCAACCCCTCACCCTGCCCAGCCCAGCACTGACCCCTCAGCACCTCAGCTCCACGCCTTTGGGATCCCTCCAGGGCTGGGCACTCCCCCAGCTCCCTGGGCAGCCTGGCACAGGGGCTCACACCCCTCTCAGGGAAACAGTTGTGCCTCAGCTCCAAGCTCAACCTCCCCTGGGGCAACTTGAGCCCATTTTCTCTTGTCCTATCACTCCTTACTTGAGAGGAAACTGCCCCCTGCCTCACTAGAACCTCCCTTCAGGTCAGTGTAGAGAGTAATCATGTCTCCTCTTAGCCTCTTCTTCTCCAGGCTAACTTGTGAGGTGAGGAAGCTTCAAAGGTGGTAACTGCTTCAACTTCTCTTTCAGCAAGAGCTGTAGCAGGACAGCCTCTGATGTCTGAGGAGCCCAGAGTCTCTTTCCCAGGCCTGCTTTGGAGATAGTAGTGTAAGCAAGAAAGTCAAGTTTGCTTTAGATCCATGTTGTAATTTGTGTCCCTGTACCCACTGAATAAAACTATTTAAGGGAAGTAAAAAGACAAAGCAGTCCAGTGACTGTAAAATCTGGCTCTCACAGTGAGTCTGCAGAAGAGAAACTACTGTGGTAGTAGATAGTGTCAGCTCTTTCTTTCTCCTTTGACTATTGTCACATCAAGTTGAACAAGAGAACAGATCCTTCAACTGCTCTTTCAGACAAAGCTGAAATTACCTAGGGGAGGCTGCAGAGTTAAAGCCCCATGTTTTGTGTAAGCCCTGCACAGCTGACCAGGCATTTGAGCAGAAGCTGCAGAGTTTTGAGATATGATCAGTCTCCCTTCCTTTCTGTGAAAGAGGATGCTCAAGGTCAGCTGCTTTTTGGTTTAGGGTGCTCTTAACTACAGCAAGAAAGTCAATGACTGTGGTAGTGGCTTTATCCTGGGGAGGGTGACACTGCATGACAATAAGTGCTGGTTCCCTCTCAGTTTTACCACTAGTCATAACCCTTGAGGATATTTTTAACAGAAACAGAATGAATGTAGGGGTTTACTTCAGATTACACACTATGATGTTTGGTTACTACCTGCAAAAGAACTGTCACAGCATTTTCTTGCCCCTCCCAAAGCCTGGGGTCCCACTGCATGTGCTGCATGGTAGCCACGTGGGATGCCAAGCAGCTCTTTCAGTTGCACAAGTCTTACAGTTGAGTGGTTGACCTCAGATCTGAATGCAGTCTCCTGAGGGTCTCAATTTCACATCCTAATCATATTTGATCTCCTGGGAATCCTTGGTTTTCATCACCAGCCCTGATCACTTCAAAGCTGACACCCTCTCTGTGTTAGAAAAGCTTGTTGTTGCAAGCAGGCTGCTTCCCCTGCTGTATCAGAGCTGATTATCTTGCAGCACTTCATTGCTGTGTTTCCTTCTTGTAGTTTGAACTCTTTATCTGACTGGCATCACAAGTATTTCCATCTCCTTCCTTTTTAGGAGCATCATTTCTTTGGGAAAGAAATGCTGAGGAACTATTTCTAATTATTTCATCTCCTTAATAGGAAACTGCTGCCCAAAACACTCCCAGTTTCATATTGAGAAGCTGTCAACTTCAGTGTGTGGTTTGCTGGTTAAGCTCCTGTGTTACTCTCCTCTTGAGAAGTCCCTGGTCACAGACCACAGTTGTGACAGAATCACAGAATGATGGGGGTTAGAAGGGACCTTTAGAGCTCATCCTGTCCAACCCCCTGCAGAAGCAGCTCTCACCTAGATCAGGTCACACAGGAACGTGTCCAGGTAGGGTTTGAAGCCCTCCAAGGAAGGAGCCTCCACACCCTCTCTGGGCAGCCTGGGCCAGGGCTCCCTCACTGAAACAGGTTTTCCTTATGTTCAAATAGAACTTGTGTTCCAGCTTCATCCCATCACCCCTTGTCCTGTCACTGGATACAACAGAAACAAGTGCTGCCCCAACCTCCTGACACCCACCAGTGAGATACTTGTAACTATCAATGAGCTCCCCCCTCAGTCTCCTCTTCTCCAGCCCCAGGTCCCACAGCCTTTCCTCAGAAGGAAGATGCTCCAGTCCCCTCAGCATCTTGCTGTCCCTGCCCTGGCCTCTCTCCAGCAGTTCCCTGTCCCTCTGGAGCTGGGGAGCCCAGAACTGGACACAGGACTCCAGATGAGGCTTCAGCATAGTAGAGGGGCAGCAGAACCTCCCTGGCCCTGCTGCCCACACTCTTCTTGATGCCCCCAGGTTGCCATTGGCTTCTTGCCCACGAGGCCACATTGATGCTCATATTTAGTTTATTATCACCCAGCACTCCCAGGTCTGTCTCTGCAGAGCTGCTCCCCAGCAGGTCACCCCCAGCCTGTGCTGGTGCATGGGGTTGTTCCTTCCCAGCTGCAGGACTCTGCCCTTGTCCTTGTTGAGCCTCAGGAGGTTCCTCTCTGCCCAATTCCCAGCCTGTCCAGATCCTGCTGAATGGCAGCTCAGCCTCTGGGGAATCAGCCAGTCCTGTCCTCCCAGTCTGATGCCAGCAGGGAACTTGCTGAGAGTCCCTCTGTGCCCTCACCCAGGTGGTTGATCATAAAGATGTTGAACCTGACTGGCCCAAAAACCCATCCCTATGGAACTCCACTGGCCACAAGCCTCACACTCCATTCTGTGCCATTGATCACCCTCCTCTGGGCTCTGTCATTCAGCCAGCTGGAGAAGTGGTTCTAGCAGTTAAACCTCACTCTACCAAGTGATGTGTGTGAAGGTGGGGTTTCTGTTTGCCTGGCAGTATACTCCATTTCACTGGGGAGGAAGAGAGAGGCATTTTCCATCATGAGGCAGTGTTGTGGTTGGCTGGAACTGAATATTTGAGGGGATGAATCACTGACTCTTGAGCTGTATATTTCAGAGGAAACGAGCCTAATGCCACTTGGAGCTGACTTCTGCATTGGCCTGCCCCATCAGATGATCCAGGGGAGGCTGGGTATGGTTCCCTGCTGCCAGGCAGGTGCAGATCCACTCAGGCAGCATTTATTTCCATGAGGATGACTTCACCTTTCCCACCTGGGCTTCCAGGTTGGTCAGCCAGTGCAGCTTTGAGCTCCTCTGTGCATCAATGCCCATGCCTGAGCCTGCCAGGAGTGCAGCAGCTCTCTGTGCTGAGGCCCTGGCCACTGCTGCTTCTCTGCACAGGGGAGGGTCCAGCTCAAACAGGAGCTGTGCCCAGAGCTGTGTTTAAGGGGGAAAAAGGTGTCCAGGGAGTTGTTTGGTAGGGATTTTGCAGGTGCTTTCTGGTGTACAGGAGGTAGTGTCAGGCACTGGCATTCTCTGTTCCTGCAGTATCTGCACAGGGTGAGAGGTGTCAGTACCAGTTACTTCTAGAGAAGAAAATCTTGTGTTTTGGTTGTATGTTTGGCAAGTCTTGTCCTACATCTCAGAGGAACATCTGATGGTCTGACTTCAGAGTGAACAGATGACCCTGCCTGTTCAAAAGCAGGTACAGGCCACTGCCTTTACCATTTCTTACACTTAAGGTGGGGTCAGGCTTTGATTAAAATACCATTGCAAAGTAAAAGTATTGCCACCATTGTAAATCTGACTCTGCTGGGAGCAGCTTTCATAGTCTTGTGTTCCCTTTGTACAGTTCCTAAAGAACATTCCTGGCACAAATGCAGAACCAAGGAGCTGGGGCTTCCATTGCAGTGTACCAGAGTGACACATCAGGCCTAACCATGGGGAAAAGGCTCTCAGTTTTCACATGGAGAACTTGTTTTCTTCCTGTCCTGTAGCCCAGTTGCTTCATCTGAAGACTTTTGGTTCTACTTTGACTGGTACTTAGTGTTGAGGAAAATGGTGTTGACATGTGTCAGTGTGGCCCTGCCAGGAGGTGTCTGCTCCAGTGGCCTTCCAGGGAAACTTACTTTTGTTCTTCAGCCCTTAAGCTCACAATGTATTTGGGTTTAAAGAGTGTTCTGATGTGATACTAAACCCCAAAAGTTAAGTGACAGACTGCATTAAGTTCTCCAACAGCACAGCTTTTAAGAAAGCTCAGTTGGTCACAGCCTTATACTGGCAGATTGCTGAGGTTTCAGAGCAGTTACAGAGACTCTTGGCTCTGTAACTCCTAAAAATGAATTAAAATAGATTATGAAAGATGAGATCTTTTCCATAACTGTGTTTTTAAAGGTAAAACATGTGGCCTTTGTCTCAAGAGACTGAGCTATTAACCCTCAGGCACGTGTACCAGGAAGGAGCCTGTGTGTAGCTATTAAATCCAGCTTTAGGTACCTGCTGGCAGGTAGGACAGGAGGCTGATTGGCCTCTCTGTGCACTGCTGGTGTGATGTTCTTGGTTTGCTCCTTAGCTATTTTTCTCTCATTTAGACATTCATTTTTTTCATTTAGTCTTGAAAAATAACCCCTTTCTCTCTTACTCTCATAGTGTTTGCAGGTAGACTGAAGTATTTGTGGCATGAAGGAGCCCCTGGTTCTGTGTCCAGGTGTTGTTGAGAACAGGGATTGGTGAAAATTAGACTTCAAGTGAAATTGTTTGACCCTTCTCTCCATCTGTGTCAGCAGAGAGTGTTACCCCTTACTGAAACAGTAGCATTTAACCTTCCATGATGCACTAAGTGCTCTAGGTTTTATGTCTTGGTTGTGTCACAGAGGTCTCCTGAGTTTGGACAGAAACAGGACTGATCTGTCTCTCATCTCTACTGTATTTCCCCATACTGACCTGAAGGTTGATGTCTCACTCCTCTTTCCTTCAGCTGTGAGAGCTGGGCAGGGTGGCTGGCAGCAGCCTGATGCTCAGGTTGCAATTCATTGTGATGTAAAGCTGTGCCTAAAAAATACAGCAGCTCCAATGAAATCTAGTACATCTCTCTTTGTAAAGACTTTTCTTCAAAGTCTTTTCCCTTGCACTTCAGAACCTCTCTTCAGGCATTTGTACTCCATCCAGGCAAGCTGCTGTGCAGGCTGCAGCTGCAGCAGTTTCTTCTGCTTTCTCTCCCTAATTATTTAGCCTTTCACTTTGAGGCTTGACAGTGAACTCCTTGTACATGATGGCAAGCAACAGCCCAGTGAGTGCTGTCAAACTCAGCTCCTTGCTGAATCAGGGGAGTTTATCCCTTTGTTTCTCTCTTCCCTTTATCTAATCAACTTTTACAGTGTACTTGCTTTATTTTCTGCTGTCTTTACTTGAGGCTGATCTGGAGCAGATATATGCTCTCATTCTTCCTCCTGGAAGCAGCAGTTTGAGGGGAGAAAGCAGTCTCTTGCTCTGTGCTTGGTTCTATGATACCTTGGAATACCAAGGCAGAGGTTGGGGCTTTCTGTAGCTGTGTCTGCTCCTAAAGCTAGTTGGTGGCAAACTGGGTTTTTGAAGCCTTGAGAATTTCCCCTGTAAAGACTGAATGTAGCTTAAAATGACAGCCTGGCTTGATGTCATGGCAGGTGTAGGGGGAAGTTGAATACATCTACCTTAGAGGCACTTTCCAAGTGAATTGTTCTCTTTTTCCCATCTCCCTTCACTTTCAGGAACGATGCCAAATTGTCCCTGAAGCCAGAGCCAGCCACAATGACTTGCTGCCCCTGATAAAGGCTTGCAGAGTGCTGCTTTTCTGGATACAACTGTGTCTGTGCCCCAGAGAAGTACAGTCCACTTCTGTCACAGTGCTTTGTGAGCAAGCCCAACTGTTCCTGAACTGAACCCAAGTAAGGGTGAGTTGGTTGCAGTCTCTTGTTTTAAATCATGCTTTAAGGTGTCAACCAGAAAACCCCAGGTTTCAGTCATCAGTTTTAATCTTGATGAATGTCCATTTCTGTTCCCTCAGGTAGGTTCTTGCTCATTGCTAATCCCTAAAGTACAGCTTTTCCATACTTCTTTTGATGACAAGGTAGACTCCTTGTGTTAACACTTCTGTAAATTACAGAGCAGCTGAATTCAGACTCCATCTCTGGTTTTAGTGTTGTTACTAAAAGGCCCTCAAAAGTGTCTGGATTGATAAATACATCCATCATTTTTCCTTAGGAAGCCATCTTTTCATTTAACATCATTACACACCCCCTGTGACCTTTTAGGGTCACCTGAACCAGTTGTATAAGTCTTTAAGATCTGTGCAATCTGGTTTTGTACCCTGGAAATCTTCATGCTGACTGGAAAAGATAAAAGCTGTGTGTGCTGAGGTGGAAAGGCTCCTGAGCCTGCTGTGTCCCATCTCTTAGAATCAAAGAATGGGAAGGATTGGAAGGGACCTTTAGAGCTCATCCAGTCCAACCCCTCTGCACAAGCAGCTCCCACCTAGATCAGGTCACACAGGAACGTGTCCAGGTGGGTCTTGAAGCCCTCCAAGGAAGGAGCCTCCACACCCCCTCTGGGCAGCCCTGCTTAGAGAGTAAGGCAGACACCTTGTGATGCTGAACCCTTTGTAATCATTTGTGGGTTAGGAATTTCCTGAGCAAGAGCTCAAGACCTTGGGTTTGCAATCAGTGTCCCTTGAGGGAGATTGTTGACCTTCAATTAATTTCTGAACACTGAGCTTTTCAGTGTACTAAAAGCACATCATCTACTTGGGGCTACAGAAGAGTCTGAGAGCTGCTTCCCAGTGGCTCTCCAGAGAGAAGTCTCTCTACAGTCAGAGACATGCTCATATGACCAGTATCTGGCTTTTCAAGTCAAGCTGTTAGAGTCTTGTCCCAAATGGTAGCCAGCAATTGCACAGTTGCCACTTGGCCCTGAGGGTAGGAGCCCTTTCAGGTTTGAGAGGTGACAACTGTCTTTGACTTCCTTTTAATTTGATGGTGCTCCATGTCTGCTGTCAAATAGACTGTTACTTTACAACTAGGTAATCAAACCACCCAGGGCATTCACCACAACTTCTAGCTTAAATGGTAAGCTTGATTTTAAGAGAATAACAAGCATTTAGGCTTCAAAGCTGTTTATTCTGGCATGTTTGAACTACATAAGTAGTGCAATGATGTCTTTTGTGGGGCTTTATTGTAGCTGAGACCTTATGTACTATAGAAACACACCCTGTGGCTTGAAAGAAATGAAGTGGGGTTTTGAATCCTGTTGCTAGTATTCTCCTTGTAATGATTCAGAGGGACTGCCCTACAGTTTCAGCTGCTAGCAGGCCTGTATTTGAATCAAGGGTGAAAGAATGACTTAATTAGCCTTTGTTCACAGAAAGGGAAGATTGATTTGATGCTTGAGCTGAACAAGTGTAAGACCCACACAGAAAACACCCCTTTCCAAATCTCAGTTAGACCTGTAGGCATTAAAATGGTGTTTAATTCCTGTTTGTTTCAGGGTTGGTACTTGATGCTTCTCTGGGTTGAGAATCCAGTTGATGTAAAGATGTGTTTACACTCAGGTGGACTGAGTGCTTCCCTGTTCAATCTCTTGCTCATTGAGATAGGCCTTAACTCTAAGGTTAGTTCTCTACAACTTTGTGGAGCCTGTCTGGAAATGATGCTGTGAAATAACAACCTGAAGTGTGGAGCCTTTATTTGGGGTGGCCTGAGCAATCTGTATCTCTAAAGCATTAAGAACAAATGCAACTGGTTTGTTAGTATTTGAAGGGTAGCAGTGTGCCAGGTTTAAGGACAAAGTCCTTCCTCTGCTTCCAAACAGCATGGAAGAAATAGGAAATAGTAATGTAGGAAGGAATGGTGTGTGGGTGAGAGCTCCTTACCCAGTGAGCTTCCTCCTACTCCTCCTCTTCCTTCCTTTCCCCCTCCCACTGTAGGTTTGGGTACAAACCTTCTGCTTCCTAGGTGCTTTATCCACCAAGACTGATTCTGTTTCCTAAAACAGGAATTGTGGTGTTGATAACAAGCAGTAACACTGACTCTTGTTTTGGGTTTGCTTTTTCAGGCCTCCTTCTGGATGACCAATGTGTATTTTAACCCATTATCTCTGCAACTAAGCCTCCGACTTGCCCTCCATTCCAGCTGGTAGCAACGCTTAGGATGCGAAGCAGTCCCCGTTCAGGACGGCACAAACCTTGCTCTTGAAGCTTTCTAGATGATTGTAGTTGCTTTGGTTGTGTTCTATGCTAGCAGAAGCCTTTTTCGAGCTTTGCTCTCCACTCTAGAGCCCCACATTCCCCTTTTACTGGGAAGGATGGGCAACTCCTGTGTCTGCCGTGATGACAGTGGAGCTGAAGACAACGTGGAGCCTCAGGGTGGGCAAACAGCCAGCAGCCGAGTGCACGTGCCTGAAGCCAGAAGCCAGCCCAGGGACCCCGTCCGTCCGCCCAGGAGGGGCCGAGGGCCCCACGAACCCAGGAGGAAAAAGCACAATGTGGATGGGCTGGTGCTTGACACACTGGCTGTGATTCGGACGTTGGTGGATAAGTAAGTACCTCCTCAAGGAATAA
This sequence comes from Colius striatus, assembly GCF_028858725.1. NCBI lineage: Eukaryota > Metazoa > Chordata > Aves > Coliiformes > Coliidae > Colius > Colius striatus. Next base: position 2,431,989 of record NC_084772.1, read on the forward strand.
TTCAAGCTGAATTGACAGTGTTGTTGTCTCCTCTCAAACTGTGGCTCCCGTCCTGTCACCGATCTCCACCTGACCCTCCCTGGAGCCAGCCGCCTGTTTCCATCTGGAGGCTTAGGAGAGGAGCATCTTCCCTAGGTAACAGAAGTAGCTCCTGAGTTGCCCAAGTTCAGACTTCCAGGAGCTGAGGAGCTTTCTCACAGTGGTATGAGCCTACACCCAGGTGGGATGAGGAGTGTGCTCAGTGTCAGCTGACACAGCTCAGGGAACAAGGAACACTCCAGACTTTGGGAACTTCTGTCCTAAAAATCGGTTGTTGTTGCAAGTTTTCTCCTTTCAGGCTGTAATTTATTCCTTTGGAAATAGCAAAACTCAGAGCTTTGATCTTGATTAGCTTGTGTAAACAGTGAGGCTTTCTTTCCAGTTATAAATCTGACTGCTTTTTAAAGCCAGTGTGTTGTGACTGTTCAACTCATGATCCCAGAACTGCATTCCTTTCCTGCCCAAAGCATCCCTTAAGGGTGTGGGGGATATTTATGGATCCATCCTTATTTTTTCTAGCTCTTCCTTGCTTTCCACAGAGCTCTAAAAATACCTTAATGATGGGTTAAGTTAGCTCATCACCTTTTGGGTCAGGTGCAGGCTAGGAATGGGAAAGGACAAAACAGAAGGAAGAACACTGTTCTGGCTTCACAGCTGGGGCTTGAGCTTAAGGTGGCTGAGGCTCAGGGTAAGTGAGCAATGTATTTGTGTTGTTACCCTGGAGTGTGCCAGCAGAGGAGGTTGCCTCCCTGCTCTAAAATGCTTTAAATGGAAACACCAGCCCTTGTTTTACCTGAACATTTAAACCTAAGGATGTTGGGGGTTTATTTTTGTGGTCTGACTTCAAATCATGGCCAACTTTTTTGCAAGTGTCTCCCTGCTCTTGCACACCTTCCCCTTTCCCCCAAGTTCAGGTCCCTCAGCTGTTTCACAAGGCCTTTTGCATAGTTGATCCTGTTCCTGTGGGTCTTGCAATGTGTTTTGTAATCTTGTAAGCACTTCCCTGTGCTACTGAGGGCCAATAAGCAGAGTTATTTCACTGATCCTGGAGTCCTGTTTCTGACAAATTCCTGAAGCTACTGGAACTTTGAGACACACTCCAATGAAAGACTCATTGTATAGGTTGAGAGAGACTTCTTGAAGCTCACTCCTAGCCTCCTGCTTAAAACCCAGGTCTAATGGGAGCAGGTGGCTCAGGCTTTTATCCAGTCAAGTGTTGAACATCTTCAGAGCACAGAGATTGACCTTCTCTTTGCATCTTTGTTCCAGTGTTTGACCACTCCTGTGGTTTAAATAAGTAAATCTCTTAAGTTGGAGTTGCCCATGTTCCCACACCCTGCTGCTGCCTCTTGTCCTGTTGCTGTGCACCTCTGAGACCAGCCTGATGCTTTCTTCTCTGCTCTTTCCTGTTACACAGTTACACAGCAATAGGATTTCTCCTCTTTGTCATGTCCCCCCCACTTAAGGATGAGCAAACCTCTTGGCTGCTTCTTGCATGTCATGTTCTCCAGCCCTCAACCCTCTTGGAAGCCTTCTGCTAGACATAGTCCCTTATAGCAACATCTATCTTGGCCTGTGGAGCCCAAAATTGGGCTGTACTGATATACTGCTTTCCCTTGTCTCATATGAAGGCAGTTGACAAGACTCAGCTGGTTTCAGAACACCTAAATATTACAGGTTCTTGCAGATAAGGCAAAGACCTGTGGCTGTGAAAAATGGAGGGTTCAGTTTGCCTTGGGAACAATCTAAATGTATCTGAACAACTTGTAAGGAGCTTTTCTGCTCAACTCCAAGTTAATAATGGTCCTTTTGAGATCAATAACCAAGCTCACTTGCAGGAAAAACAATCAGCTCTGGAAATCATGTATGTAAGTGTGAGAAACTGTAGGAATAACATGTTCCATCATCACCTCTTCTTCCTACAGCCTGATTTTGGGGTATTTTTCAGTTTTGGAAGCAAAAATGTTGAGGAAGGTGACAAGTTTCTCTCCAGGTGAAACAAACAAGTGCAAGGATAAAGTAAAACTAAAACCATCTAAACAGCAGCAGGTTGGGAATACAGGCAGAACCCCTTTTCCATCAGGTCTATACTGCAAGTTACTAGATGGACACACTCTGAGATGTACTTTTTATGCTGTGAGCTGCAATGAACAATTGCTGCTTCTGCTTGCTCTCTGTCTGGGTATTTTTACTCAATCTCCACAGTTTGAGCCCAAAACATAGCTGACCACTAGTTTGCTTCCTCTCATGTCTAGAGATCTCTCCATTTGCTAGAAGGAAAAGGAGTTCAGGTTTGTTTCCCAGCCTCAGAAGGATAAGTACTGGTTCTTGGAGTTTAGATAAAGTGCTGCTTTGCAAGTTAATACATGAGCAAGATGCCTCCTTTGTTTCCCAAAGAGGAAAGTGTGTGCTGGAGGGGAGGCTTGGAAATGAAGTGGTTAAAGTAGCAAATCACTGGGCAAGGATTCTCCTTTGCTCAGTGCCACTACTGCTAACACCTGCTAGCTGTGACAGAGCAGGAATCTTGCTGATTTAAAAACTCATCCTTTTAAATCAAAGCCTTTACTTGGATTTAGAGCTACTTGCTTTCTTCTACAAGGCTTTACATCCCTTCTCTGGAGGTAACTCTGCTTGCAGTGACACACTTTTTCCTGCTGGAGATTGGTTTCTGGAAGAAAGGCTGAGAGATGCTTGGAGAAAAGAACCAAACCACCAACAAAACCCCCCTATTTCAAATGTTATGGTGATACAAAAATGGATGAAGCTTCACTTTAGCATTTTCTGGTGGAAATGTTTAACACTGTGGAGTTTTTTTTTGTAAGCAAAGCATGTGTTAATGTCAGTCTCAGTCAAAACTGACATCTTTATGTTACCTGGTAATGAATCCCTCCAAAGCAGGCAGCTTTGGTACCTGCATTGATTCATCTGTGCTTGAAGTTTGCCACAGTTCATCTGCATTCCACTTTCCCAGTTTCATTGCAGAGCTGTGTGATACAAATTGAGTGTGGAATGTAAGAGTCTGAGCCTGGGGCTCATTCCCAACTATCACTGAAGAAAGCAGTTGGGACATGCTGCTGCATAAGCTTTCTGGGGACCTGGAGATACTAAATAGGATGCTGAGATCTTGCTTTTGGTATTTTGAAGAGCAGTGTCTGCTCAGATAAACACACCTGGCCATAGCTCCTTGTCCTTGCTCCAGCAAACCTGCCTGAGGGCCTGAGCTAACTGAACTTCTTGGGTTTTCACGTGGGAACTGGGTTAAATATTGTCTCTTAAGGCAGTGAAAGTGTTTTCTTAACAGCTCTTGTTGGTGAGCTTGGCTTCTATAATGCTGTTAGATGCTTTGCCTGTCAGTTTTGTGGTGCTGGGTTTGAATATTTATGTATTTAGCAAAGACTTTGTGAGGAAAGAATGTTGAAGCTGTGTCCCTTGTGTTCTGCTCTTGATGACCAGTCTCATGAGCAACCCTGCACTAAGGCTGAGCATTACATTCAGCTTTTGGATGTGCAGATATGGATCACCATGTCCCTTATCAGCTGTTGTAGGTTTGCAGATGTTGCCTTTGAGCCAGGGAGAGGCTCCAATCCCTTCTGTGTTTCAGCTCTGAAAATGACATTAGCAATCTGCAACCTCCTTTTGTTAAATACCTGCTGGACTGATTTTCTGTCTGTGTTGTTGTTTTATTCAGTGTTTTATGGTGATGACTGTGCATACATTTTGACCTGTGTGATATCTCTTTCAGTGACCAGGAGCCTCCTTATTCAATGATCACGTTGCATGAAATGGCAGAAACAGGTATCAAGGCACTGTGGTGGGCATTTCAGTTGGGATTCCAAAGCAACCCAAACCCCCTTTTCTTTTTGAAGAGAAGCACACATGTCACAATGTGCTGTAGCTCTGGGGATGTGGGATCCACAACAAGGTTTTGCTTTCACAACTTTCCCCTGAGCTCATGGCATTTGCCTGAGGGGGGGGTTTTTTTGGATCCATTAAAACTTCCCATGTGAAGTCTGCAGAAGGAGCCAGCCATGGCTACAAGCACATTGCATTGGCATTAAACCCTAAGCCACAAAGAATGTCTGTCTGCAGGAAGGCAAACAACCCTTATATGTATGTGGCCGTGGTTTAAACCCACGTGCTCCAGTTTTGGCAATCAGTACATACTTGGTTTGGGCTTTGCTGTCCTTAGACCTCTGCTTTGTTGATGTAGTTGTTCAGTCCTGTCCCTAAATACTCCAGCAAGATGAACTGGGTTTGTACAAGGGCTGTTTTTTGTTACAGTGGGAGACACTCTCCCAGCTCAAGACCTCCACCAAGCTCCTGGTTTAGGTGACTGTTTGTCTCTTAGGGCAGTTGGTGCTGGTCTTAGGAACTGTGTTCCTCTTGATAGAGAAATGAGTTGACCTGATTAGATGCTACAGCAATGCAGTAAGGTGTTTTTCAGGGGAATGTGCTAACAAAACTCCAACACCCCCAGTGTTTTACTTCCATCTTGCCATTGTTGAAGGGAGCACTAAGCTTCTAACCTCATGCTTGTGTGTAGATACAGACTCTGGCTCTTTTTCACTTCTTGTCAATCCACATCTGTTTAGTTTATTAGGTGTTTAGCATCTTGGATGTGGACTGTTGCTTACTTGCAAGCAGAAGCTCTTGTCTACTCATTAAACAATGAGAGCTGTTCCTTATAAAAGCAAACTTTCTGTAGAGCACCTGGCATGGCACAAGGTAATGGGGTTCCTCAGAGGGAACTCCAGGAGAGTGCTCTGATTCTGACCAGGAGAAAACTTCTGCACTGTCACTGTGGGTGCAGCATTTAACACTTAAGAGTTGACATTGGACAGAGAACTCTTGAGTATTCCACTGGAACAAAGTCCCTGTCCATGCTGGTCATGACTGTACCTTCCTGAGTTTAGTGGGAGCTAAAGGATGCTCTAACCTGGACAAGATAACTTGCCCAACAATAGAGGTGTCTTGCAATTACCCAAGCTGCTGTAAATTGTTATTTTCTCCTTGAATTTCAACTTTGAAGTGACTTCAAACTAAGACTTTGATGCAAAAGGGTGTATTTTGCTTTCTGGTTGCTAGTGGCTGTAAACTCCCTGGGTAATCTTGAGGATTTCCCCATGTACAGTTATGGTTGTGCTTTGAACACTTTAGAATTGCAGTGTTAATTCTGAGGGTTACTTCTGTTTTGTGGTTAACAGATGAAGGCTGGTTGGAAGTTGTCCAGTCTTTAATTAGAGTTATTCCATTAGAAGATCCCCTGGGACCAGCTGTTATAACGCTGCTACTTGATGAGTGTCCACTGCCAACAAAAGTGAGTCTAAAGCATTTGTACTTCTCTGTGGTTGCCTTCCAGTTGTTCATGGTTGCCACACCCACCACAGCTTCTATGTGGGTTTCACCAGTGATGCAAGACTGTTAGCTGTTCAGAAAGTGGGTGTAACTTGTAACTTTGAGTACTTTGTGGTCACTTGGTATCTGATGAGCAACTTGTTACTCAAAGTGCCCTAAAGGGGAAGCAAAAGAAATCTCATCTGTGGCAAAGAAAGAGGCCTGTGGCCTTTAACTGCTTCTCTTCTCCTGCCATGTGGTATGTGCATGCTGTGCAGTGAAGGTGTGCAGAAGCAGCACAAGTTTGTCTTTGTTCCCAGGCTCTGAAAGCTGCACACTTACAGGCCAGGAACAAATGAGTTCCTTTCCTACAGGAATTCCATCAGGAATGTAACACAAGTGGGTGTGTGAGGTTAAATGACACTTTTTGAACTATGAAACATCTAGATACAGTTTTGGCAAACTTGAATACTTTTACTGCCCACTAATCTGTCTTTTGGATGGAACCAAGGTGTTTGTGCTGTGTTGGTACTGATGGTTTAGTGAGAGCCTCAAGTTCTTCAAGATGCTGACCATTGTTGCATCCCTTTAAACGTGGTGATTGTTCAGAGAACCTGTGTGTCTTCAGATCATCATCATCATAGAATGGGGAGGGTTGGAAGTGACCTTTAGAGCTCATCCAGCCCAACCCCCTGCAGAAGCAGCTCCCACCTAGATCAGGTCACACAGGAACGTGTCCAGGTGGGGTTTGAAGCCCTCCAAGGAAGGAGCCTCCACACCCTCCCTGGGCAGCCTGGGCCAGGGCTCCCTCACTCAAACAGTTTCTCCTTATGTTTCAATGGAACTGTTTGTGCTCCAGCTTCATCCCATCACCCCTTCTACTAGATACAAGAGAAACAAGTGCTGCCCCAACCTCCTGACACCCACCAGTGAGATATTTGTAACCATTAATGAGCTCCCCCCTCAGTCTCCTCTTCCCCAGGCTGAACAGCCCCAGGTCCCACAGCCTTTCCTCATAGGAAAGATGTTTGTCACAATCTGACTCCATCAGAAATTGGTGATAACACCATTCCAGCTTCCATTTATTGATCTACTTCTTACCCTGCCAGTTTTCAATTTGGACTATTAGGGATATAAAACACTGGTAGGCTTTTGCCTTACATGAATGCATGAGGGACTGGAGAGCTACTCAGACTCCCTGGCTACCCAAAGTGGGCTTTTTCCTCGAGGCTATTGATTAACCATCTGAGACTTTGGAACAAAGTTGTATGATGGCTGTCACAGACTGCAGAATGCTTTGGAAACAAAGCTGTGATTAGAAATGCTGCCTACTGGGGGAAAAAATCAGGAAATCATAGAATGATGGGGCTGGAAGGGACCTTTAGAGCTCATCCAGTCCAATCCCCCTGTAGAAGCAGGGTCACCTAGATCAGGTCACACAGGGACGTGTCCAGCCTGGTCTTGAAGACCTCCAAGGAAGGAGCCTCCACAACCCCTCTGGGCAGCCTGTGTGACCTGATCTAGGTGGGACCTGCTTCTGCAGGGGGTTGGACTGGATGAGCTCTAAAGGTCCCTTCCAACCCCTCCCATTCAAATGGAGACCACTGTGAGCGTGCCATATGAGGAGTGATTTTGTACTTGGCAGTTGAATGATGTGTTTGTTGCAAGCTGCATGACTTCTGTACAGGCACATTCATTGTAAGGAGTTGGATACACAATAGTTGACCTTAACAAGACAAAAGATCATAGAATCACAGAGTGGTGGGGCTGGAAGGGACCTTTAGAGCTCATCCAGCCCAACCCCCTGCAGAAGCAGCTCCCACCTAGATCAGGTCACACAGGAACGTGTCCAGGTGGGGTTTGAAGCCCTCCAAGGCAGGAGCCTGCACACCCTCCCTGGGCAGCTTGTTCCACTGCTCCATCACCCTCCCAGTAAAATAGCTTTTTCTTATATTTAAGTGGAACTTTTTGTTTCTGGAGTGCACAGAGGAGGCTTTCTTTCTGTGCAATCTCCTCATTGCACAAGGAGCTGCAGCTGTGGGATCTGCTGGTCACATGCACCCTAATAGGATGTTTGCTGCTGGTCACTTTTTTTCCCCTCTGTTCAGGGTTAAGTTTTAAGTTTTTGGTCTCTTGGGTTTTGAGTGAGTGCCCCACTTCTGAGGCAGCTGGACAACACAAACAGGCTGTATTTCATTTGCTGTTATTGTGGGTTATGAAGTTTATGGCAGCACAGTAAACTTTATCCTGTAAAGTCTTTATGCAACTCAAAATAGTTGATCTCTGACAGTTCTTATAATGGCTAAAAGCAGTATCAGAGTATGACAGGAGTCTAATTTTAGTCAGGATTTTCCATCCCAAGGCTGTGGCTCAGTCACCCTTTCTCCTTGCTCTGTTCTTTCCACTTAGTGTCAGTCTTGTCCATCACTTTGGTTTTGTGGCTTTGTGTTTGGGAACACAGCTGCTCTTCAGTGTTACCCCTGTGCAAACCTCAGCCCCTGGTGTGCAGTGAACTGATCTGGATGTGGCTCACAGTGCAAAAACCCACAGATAATCAACTGGAGCAGCACTCATTTTCCTCTAAATGGCCTGCTGATGACTGCAGTATGAGCAGCTCTGGTTTAATTAAATCCTACTCTGAGATTACACAGTTTCAATCTGAATCATCTGAAACTTTCATGAAGTCTTGGAAAATAGAGGAGTTGGAGCTTTGTAAGGTGGGATCCTGCCTCTGGGATAACTTGTTCTGGCTCTACATTAACCTCTAGCTGCCTTGGAAGGGGAGCTTATGCTCTAGATCTATCTTGAATCTTATCCATACCCTCCTGCCTGAACAAAGCAAGTCAAAGCATGGCATTTTAGGTTTATAACTCTCACTGGTCACTTCCTAAATTAGAGTGACAGTAGAAAACTGTTCATGCTCTCAGGAATATCACTTAGGATGTCCTGTAAAGCTGACAGCATCCTGGATTTAAGATGGACATGTCTCCTGGCTGGAGTTCTGAAGTCTAAACCAGCCCTTTGCATCTGGAAAGGAGGGAGGAGTGTTGGGACCTTGGAAAGAGATGAGATGGCAGTAGTGCCATATGTGTTGGTAGGCATTTGACTGCCACTCTAGTGTACCTACCTCACTTGTGTACCTCCAGAAGTGTCCTGAGTTGCTGAGTGGCCAACAACCTGGTGGTGACTTTGAAGTTAACTCTTGGGTGTGTTGAACTTTTCCCATGTGTTCTTTATTACCTTCCCTTAGAAGATGAGTGTGCTGTGCTGTCTGTAACATGAGGCTGACTTTCATCAAGGATTTGTTACATTCTATTGAGCTGGGGGGTTGGGGGGGGGGGGAAAACTGGCCTTAACATTGAAGAGACTTCTGATTTTGTTTCTCTTTCAGGATGCATTACAAAAGTTAACTGAAATATTAAACTTAAGTGGAGCTGCTGCTTGCCAGGATGCCTGTCACCCTGCCAAACACCGCAACACAACTGCAGTCCTGGGCTGCTTAGCAGAGAAGTTAGCAGGTAAAGCTCTGGGGGCTTGCACTTGTCTCACTGCAGCACCTTCTGCTTCAGCACCCACAGTTCACACTGATTCAGAAGTGTTTTCTTACAGCTGAACAGTGTTCTGCACACCTTGTGTGACAATCTACTGCTTGATTAAAATGTTGGCCACTCCTTTGGGTCTGAATGAGCCATTTCCTATCTCAGGTACTTCAAAAGATCAAATCCCTCTGATGTGTGGTTAGAGACTATGGATCAATGTGCTTATGGTGTGTTGCTTTAGCACAGGTTATCAGTCTTCAGACTTACTCTGGGCTGTGTGTGAGTTGCTGAGAACATGTAGTTCTTTAGCCAGTAGGCAGGAGTGTCAAATTTGTAGTCTGGAAGGCTGCATAGAAACAAAGAAAGATGTTCTCTGCTAAACATGAATTGCTCTGTTGCAGTTAGCTAAAAAGATTCTCCTGCATTACCCAACACTGCTGGGAGTCTATTGAAGGTGACCTTTTGTATAGACTTTTTGATTCCCTGTTATTTCTGATGGTTGGAAGCTGATGATTGTTTCCTTCCTGCTGCTGGTCAGTTTGATAGCTAGGTTTTTTGCTCCTTTTCTGGACAGGACAAGGAGAAAGGGATTTTTCTGGTATCACCAAATGGTTATGAAAAAATCCCCTCAATATTTGTCTAAAAAAAGTAAAGAACAAGAGCAGGAGCATTTTTGTACTGTGATACTTTTACCCTATTAAGTCAAAATAAGGTCCAGTATCTGTTTTTTGTCTTAGTGGCCACAGGTGTCTTTGTATCAGCTCAGGCAGCAGATCTGACAATGCTGTGTTGGAACCCATTGTGATTTGTTAAGAGTTTGCAGAGGCCAGAGCTGGATTCCTTTGTGTCTCTCTTTGGTTAAGCAGGCAGTATCTCAGGCCTTTTTTTTCCTAAATGGAGCTTCTTGCTATGATGCTCCTGCAAATTTTCACTATCAAGTGGGCTGCATCAGATGCTCAGTGTTGCCTAACTTGGGCTACTGAGAAATGGAGCTGGTTTTGTACTTTTGACCCTGGAAATAAGAGGGAGCAAGTCTCTTGTAATGAAGCTGAAAATGCTAAGCATAGGCTGGTGGAGTCTCACTTCACAATCTCAGGAGTAGGACTAGAACTCTGGACCCATTTACTGCAGGTAAACTGAATATGTTTGCAACTTGCCACTAACTGTGTAACTATTAAATGTGTGGCAAATACCTGACTGGGAGCAATGATGATTGCTCTGTTACAGATCTGCTTTACTGCAGAGTGCTTGGATGGTCTTTAATTTGTTGCCTTGTTTTAAGAGAACTGGGTGATGACTGATAGTTATGTGGTAGATCCATCCATGGGAGCTAACTTTTAATGTTCTTGTAGGTCCTGCAAGTATAGGCTTACTCAGCCCAGGGATATTGGAATACCTACTCCACAGCTTGGTAAGTGTCTTTGATCTTTTTGTGTGTGCTCATATGTAACAATTGGAATGCAATGTTTGTGTCATTATTGTGAAAAGTTAAGGCCATGGTTGGTAAATACTGGTGACCTAGGTTACAGAAAGCTGAGACTCCAGAGAGTCTGTGGGATCTCTGTCCTTGGAGATAATTAGAAGTCAACAGGGCAAGACACTGAGCAGCCTGATCTAGTTGAACCAGCTCTGTCAGTGTGGACTAGAGCTCTGGAGGCCCCTTTCAACCTAAGGCATTCTGTGACAAACTAGCAGGTTTTCCTCTCCAGCTACTTGAGAGAGTTGAGCATGGGGCCACAGAGATGATGCAGTGGAGCATCTCCCTTGTGATGAAAGGCTGAGGGAGCTGGGGCTCTGCAGCTTGGAGTAGAGGAGACTGAGGGGTGAGCTCATGAATGTCAGGAGGCTGGAGCCAGGCTGTGCTCAGTGATGCCAATGACAGCACAAGGGGCAATGGGGACAAGCTGGGACAGAAGAGATTCCAAAGCAACACAAGGCAGAATTTGTTCCCTGCTGAGGTGAGGGAGCACTGGCAGGGGCTGCCCAGATGGGCTGTGGAGGCTCCTGCTCTGGAGACATTCAACCCCAGCTGGATGAGTTCCTGTGTGCCCTACTCTAAGTGGTGCTGCTCTGGCAGGGGGTTGCACTGGATGAGCTTTGGAAGGTCCCTTCCAACTCTTGAGATTCTTTGATCTGTGCTGGGTGTGTGTTTAATAACTTTTCTTACTGCTTATGTTTAGAACTTCCAGTCCCATCCAACAGTGATGCTTTTTGCACTAATAGCACTGGAGAAGTTTGCACAAACAAGTAAGTATTGACCTCATACTGCTCTATGGCTTCTTCTGCCTGACTGTCACTTGTTTCATCTCGTAACACTTGTGAGAAAGAGAGACTGGGTTGGTGGAAACACAAATATAGAAATGTCTGTCCACCTACAGGCAAGAGGAAACATTTATTGCTTTAGTGACATCCCTCTACCCCTCAAAACTCTTGGCATGTTTGCTGAAACCCAGTGCAGTTCTTCAGGGTTAAAAATCGCTTCAGAATGAAGACATGAGGCCTTAGTCACAAAAACAGATCTGTATTGCAGATGGAGAATGGTTGATTGGGTGTTTGCAGGCAGGAAAACCCAGTTATTACTGTAATGATGCCCCTGCACACAAACCTGCAGGACATTTGCTGTAACTCAGTCCTTTCCAACTTAAAAACTGCTACATAAAGACTCAGACATGAGACCTTTGTTACTTGGAAAGAAATAAGTCTGTATTGGAGAGAGGACCAGCCATGGAACAGGCTCTTGTTGGTGCAGCTCCTTGCTGAGAAGTGGTGTATCTGGGTGCTAAGTTAACTTCAGGGCTGCTCAGGGAAAGAACATCATGCTGTTTGTAACAGTGAGGTTTAAAGGTGTATGTGTGGGAGGGGATTCTCCTGCCTCCAGAAAATCCTGCCTCCATATTTTGAACCTGAATTTATCCCTAGCTTACAGTCACTGTTCTCTTTTGCTCTTAAATTGCAGGTGAGAATAAAATGACAGTGTCAGCATCGTGCATCAGTGACCAACTGGTCTTGCTGGAGAAATGGTCAGACAATGCCGACTACTTGAAGCGCCAGGTTGGGTTCTGTGCCCAGTGGAGTTTAGACAATCTGTGTAGGTATAACAAAGGGATGGGTTTGTTTCATGTTAATCACTTCTCCAAAGAGATGGAGGGCTACTTTGTGTGTGTTTTGGCTAAGTGCTTACTGTAAATGTAGCTGACTGCATTTGCAATCACTCTCCTTCCCAACAACAACAAAAAGGCAAATCCAGTGTAAGTGCATGGAAAGGAAATACTGGCAAGGGAAATGGTTGTGAGAGCAAGTGGCTTGTCCTCTGCAAGGTGGAGCTGCAGTGATCATTCTTTGCACTGTACTGCTGTAACCCACAGTTGAGCAGATGTGCTGAGGAGTGCAGTAATGCAGCTGTGTCTGGAACAGCTGGATTACTGACACCTCCCAGTGACAGTCACAGCAGTGTCTTGCTGTGGTTTTGGGAGTGCAGCAGCTCTAAGGACTGTCTAGTTTCTAGGGCCTTTTTGATACATTTGGGTAAAAGATCTCATTGAGTTTTGTGGGACTTTAGCCAGCTGATTGACATTGGCCTTCCACTGTGTTTAGTAAACATCTGCACAAGTGTTGTAGCAAGTTTGGGCTACATTAAGAGTCTTAAGGTAAGCTCTGTGATCTGTAAATCCACCTGCATGTGTTAGTGGTTTGGCACCTGGCAAGATAAATGCTTCTGGGCCTTCCATGTGGAAAGGGAGTGCAGGGAGAAAGCTTCTTTTGCTCAGTTCAAGTTCCTCATCACCCACCTGAAAACAAGAGGATAAAAAAACCCCATGAAATCTTTGTTGTTCCTTCCCCTTCTTCCTCATCTCCAAAATCGTTTGTCAGATCAGAACAACTCTGTCCAACTGTATAGAAGAATGCAATGGTAAGCCCTGAAACAGTGGTGCCTTGGTGTGAATTGGGATGCCTGTGGGTTTCCTGAAAGCAGTAATGTGACTGTAGGAGCTCCAGTCAGAGGTGTAGGCCCTGCTCTCACACTTAGGATGTTTAACACCCAGGGGATGGAAAATGATGCTCTTTTCATGCAGGAAGAACATCAGTATTTCACTTAATTATGACAATAATTAACTGAATCCTAGAGAGCTTGATTGCCACTGTGTGAAATGTTGAAAGTCTTGCTGCAGCAGTGACTAAAGCCTAGTCTTACTTTGCAGTTCTAAAAGAAGGCAGGCAGTTTACATATGAGAAGGTTGACTTGACCAACATTAGGGCTATGCTGAACAGTAACGACGTCAGCGAGTACCTGAAGATCTCCCCACATGGATTAGAGGTAGGATATCATTTCATGACTTCAACCTCTAAAAGGAACCTGAAGAAAAAGGCAGGCTGTAGCTATTTTTCTTTGCTACTTGCTCCTGTCTTTTCCTAGAGTGAAGCCAAAGTTCTCTGCCAGCTTTGTATAGAAAACCTGTTTTGCCAGAGGGTTGGAACGCTTCTGAAATTGAGCAGTGTAGCAACCTTCACACTCAAGTAGCTCCTGTATCTGTGCCCAGGACCTCAGGAAAGGGAGGGGGATGCTTAAGAGTCAGCTGACTTTTCACTCATTTTGCCTGAAATTGTTCACAAAGCACAACTGCTGTTGTGTGACCAGTCTGGGATTGAGAAGCCCGTAGCAGCAGGACCTTTTGCTCAGCCATGTGGCTTTTTTTCCTTCCTTTCTTTTTCTCTTTGTAAAAACCTGGCTACATACACATGAATCTTCATGAACTAACACTGAAAGCTTCATACCAAGGGTCAGCTAACAACTGGTGTCTCTGGTCTCCCTCTCTCAGTTGTCTTAGTGCTGAAATCTTTAAACTGACTCTGTCAACTTTCTACCTTTTCCCCCTCACTGAACACTTCTCAGTCTCACTCGTTTGTGTGACACTCATTGCTATAAACAGAGATCACTTTCTGACTGAGGTGCCTCTAAAATTACATGGGTGTATTCTTACATGCACAAAAAGCCCCTTGATGCAAGGAAGAAAGGGGCCTGTTGGAATGCTGACCCGTGCTTTGGTTTCGGTAGGCTCGCTGCGACGCCTCGTCCTTTGAAAGCGTCAGATGTACCTTCTGCGTGGACTCTGGTGTGTGGTACTATGAGGTGACAGTCATTACTTCAGGAGTGATGCAGATAGGATGGGCTACCAAAGACAGCAAGTTTCTCAATCATGTGAGTACATGTACATCTGGCCAATGATATCACTTCAGTGCTTTGCTACTTAAGCACCAATGAACCTTGCTCTGGTTATTCTCTGGTAGTAACTCGGCCTTTGCCTCTTTCCTTCCATTGTTTTCCTGTGCTTCCATGAAGCTATTTCTACTGAATTCAGTGGTACAAGAAAAGGCCATGTTGTCCTTTCTATATGCCTAACTGCCAGCAGTGACAGCTTGTCTGCTTGCTGTTGTCTGGAAGTTACAGGGGAATCACTTCTTGTTTCTCGTGGCTTTGTCTCTTCCTGGGAATTCCTTAACAGTGGTGGTTACTACCTGGCTTTGAAATCAACAATTACTCACTAGGAACTAGCAGATTATCATGCACTCACTTTTACACAGCTCCTCAAGCACTCATTTAACAGAATCACAGAATGGTGGGATTGGAAGGGACCTTTAGAGCTCATCCAGCCAAACCCCTGCAGAAGCAGCTCCCACCTAGATCAGGTCACACAGGAACGTGTCCAGGTGGGGTTTGAAGCCCTCCAAGGAAGGAGCCTCCACACCCTCCCTGGGCAGCCTGGGCCAGGGCTCCCTCACTCAAACAGTTTTCCCTTATGTTTCAATGGAACTGTTTTGTTTTCAGCAGAAAAAAAGTGCTGCCCATTAGCACACCTTCCTAGCAAGTTAACTTTCCCAGGGGAGATAATGATTTACATTGACTCTGGGATAGCCTGGTCCTGTTGGATCTGCTGGTAGGAGCAACATGGTGTGGGTTATTTCTAATTAAAAACAAGGATTACCAAAAGATTAAACCCTCTCCCTTCCCTTTTATGCTAATACAATGTAAGTACACCATCTTATCTTACAGTTTACTTTGCTCTCCCTCTCATCCAGATAACTTAGCACCTTCTTCTTCTTCCTGGTGTTTTCCTTGAAACACTCTGTACTTCCTGGCACTAATGCAGAATGTGCCATGTGCTCTTGAACTTCCAAACCTGTAGCCTGAGAGTAATCTCAAATGTTTGTAGAGATAGAGCTAGGACATGTTTCTTAAGTCTTCATGGTGACTCTATGGCTGTTGTAAACTCAGCATGCTGGAGCATAACTTGCTTCAGCTTTTCCCAGTATACTAAAAGTGTAATGACTATCCAAAAGCTTCAGCTTGGAGAGGCCTTTCCATTGTCAGAGTTCCTTAAAGTGTAAGCTGAAATGGTAGTGCAGGTGTGTATGGCCTGGGGTTTTTAACTTGATGCTTTTGCTCCAGCTCAGACAGTAGGAAATAGACCTGCAGCCTGTTTTTTGCTGTTGTAATTGCTTGGCTTTCTGTTCCTATTTTGGAACTTAATTTAAGAGAAGAGTGATATATTTAAACATGTATTTTTTAAGGTAGGGATAGGCAGTTTTAACTGCTTATTTCTCTTTGTTTCCTATAAAAAGTCATTCTCCAACTGAGTCAAAATGCAGAAGCTAACATGAAGATAGGCCAAACACATGTGTGTGAGTAAATATTGATGGGGGATTGTGCTAGAGAAACACAGGAAAGAAAGGAAGCAAACTTCAGTGGCAAAAAACCCAACGGGAATGAGAAGGCAGCTTCTCCTCACCATTTAAGTCCTCCTGTGAGTTCAAGGATCTTGCTCTATTTCTTCTAACTGTTCCTGTGAGCAGCACTGTCCTCTGCTGGTGTATAATGTGTGTATCTCTCCATCACATCCCAAGTTTAGTCTCACAGCTCCAGCATGGAATTGCAGTGTGAATTGAATTCGTTGTAAAAGGCAGAAGGAAAAGAAAACCACCCAAACCTCACCCAAAAACTACCAGCCAAACCAACCCAGTGCCCTACAGCCCTGTCCTGAGCTTTGAGTGTAATGGAAACTGTTTGTAATGAAAGGCTGTGTGTCTGCCTTTAGGCTGCTTAGAGGCTTAAAAGCTTTTTCCCACTTAGTGTTAAGGAGCTTGGTGTATGTGCATTTCCCTGTCTGTGCTCCCTGTACAAGGCATGGAAACAGGAGATGTCACATCTCCTGAGCAGGAGGACTTTTCTGTTGCCACAAGAGTTTTGCTGGTGACTAAATGCTGCTCTTACTGCAGTTTCTCAGGTGTCTACCTGAAAAACAAGGGTATTATCCTCTGAGTATGTCACAGTCATCAGTAGCCATATGTTCTTTATTTACAGCACATGGAGCAAAAAGACCAGTCTTCAATATGACATTAAACACCCATTAGCTGGGCTTAGCTTTAATTTGGAACATGGGAGGCTTGTCCAGATGCTGTCTAGTATTTCCCCTCCAGACGAACCACACTGAGCTCGAGGAAATCCTCCTCCATAGTGCTTTTGGGTTTCAAGTGTGGGCTCTCCCTTATAACAGATCCTTCTTCTGCTCTGAAACTTTTAGTTTAGTGTTTGTCTTGGACCTTGGGACTATCACTTGGTTAACTTTTTCACAAACTGAGGGAGGCTGGCACTGAAAGGAACACAACATGCAACAAGTTCAGTGAAGGGACTGTGGGTTTGTTCTCTTTCTGTGTACTGAATGCTCTGGTGGCACTCATGGGGAAAGGTATTACAAGTGTGGTACTGGCACTTCAAGATGGGAGTGGCTAGTGGTGAGTCTGTAAAATGGAAAGCAGTTAGCTGGGTACTAGTCTTCTGAGATTTGGGTATTTTTAACAGTGATTTGAGCTCACAGAATAAAACCCAAATTCTTTCTGGTGGGAAAAGGAAAGATTAGCTTGGAGAAGTTCCCTTCATGGTGGTGGGAGAAGCCCTTCCTGCTCTTGGATGACTTATTTAGTTGAACAACAATAAACTGTAGCCCTTCTGTGTAAGGACTGGCTGCAACCTGCAGTACTTCACCTTATTTTTCCTTTTCTAAAGGAAGGTTATGGCATTGGGGACGATGAATACTCCTGTGCATACGATGGCTGCCGGCAGCTGATCTGGTATAATGCCAGAAGTAAACCACATTCCCATCCCTGTTGGAAAGAAGGTATTCAGTCCATCCTCTGCACTTTATCCTAAGTCACTTCTCTGCAGCATTTTCCCCTCTTGCAGGTGTCTAGACAACAGTTTATCAGTAGGTGCAAGCAGAGCAGTTACTGCCTAATCCTGGTGACACTGAGGGTTTAATAGTTACTGTGCCTTTATTTGCAGTGGCTTAAATGTACAAAGTGGGCTCCACACTGTCCTGCAGTCTGTGCAATGAGAATCTTGTTGGTTAAATGCTTCATCTTTTCATAAGTAGAGTACAAATCATGGCATGGTGCTGGACACTTCAGAGTGTTTCTTAGATGCCTGTAGTCCTCCAGCCAAGGCTGAATGAGTGTTCCCTTCTGGCTTCAATGAGGTACTTTAGAGAAGTGGAAAAACCCAAACCCCAACCTTGTAATTGAGAGATCAAGGTGAAGGGGACAGTTGCACTGCCTTGCTTATTTTAAAATCTTGGGTAACTACTTGGACAGCAAAGTTGTGTTCTCAGTCTTGGGTTTGGGACCTTGGTGGGAGCCTCTGCATGCTGTGCCTGTGGGAACTGTGCCACCTTCTCTGCTGCTAAACACTTCTCCCAAGGGTGGTGAAATGAAAAGGCCTCTTAAAAACCAGCATATGCACAAGTGGGTTAGAAACTCATGTGTTCTGAGATCTTCAGCAGGTGTAAAACAGCCAAGGAGAGACAGAAAGTGGCTTTTTACTGGCTCTGGCAAATACTCTGCAATGCTTCTCCAACCACAGTAGTGCTCTGGCAGACTAAAAGATATGTTTCATGTTACTATTGTCTTGGTTTTTTTCTCTGCTTTCTGTATCACCATTTCTTCCTTTATGCTTTTGCTCCTTCCAAGTGAGACAACTCAGAGTGAGATCTGTGCTACTTTAATAACTGTTTCAGCCTTTGGCATTTAACAGAAGGAAAATCTTTCCATTGTCTTTGTTTTGCACCTAAGGAGACACAATAGGATTTCTACTAGACTTGCAAGAAAAGCAAATGATCTTCTATTTAAATGGAAACCAGCTCCCTGCAGAGAAGCAAGTGTTTTCATCTGCAGTGTAAGTATGTGCTCATGTGGAGGGGGTGACCTGTGTGGATCATTGTTTTGATTCTATGAAGTGTTTCCCATTTGAGACTTCCCTGCAGCCATCATTAAGCAGGTGTCTGAACTGAAAGCTGCTTAGAAATGAGTGAAAGGGATGTAACTTTACAGGTAGGTTTCAGGGTCCAAAAGGAATACTTTGGGCCTTCCAAAGGCAGTTTGAACACGATGCTTTGCTCCTGTCCCATGAGCCCAGCACTGAAACACAAAGAGGCTGTAGCAAAGGTGAACTGATGTCTAGTACACCTCGAGGATTTCTGGATCTTGTACAAAGTAAAGCCTCAAGCCTGTAAATGCTGAAGAGCATGTGTTAACTTGTTGCTGTTCCCTGGGGTCAGCTCCCATAGTAACATGGTGGATGTTCATAGGAGGGTGTCTCAGGTCACACTGCAGAAAGGTGTTAGGCTCTTTTAGCTATGTGTTAATTTTAACTACAGACTCAGGTTCAGCCTTTGAGTTCTGAAAAGATAATCTGG
The DNA here is from genome assembly GCF_028858725.1 of Colius striatus. Lineage (NCBI taxonomy): Eukaryota > Metazoa > Chordata > Aves > Coliiformes > Coliidae > Colius > Colius striatus. The sequence goes on from NC_084772.1 coordinate 2,450,644, forward strand.
TGTGATACTTGAGAAAGCAGCTTCCTGTGCAGCTTGCTTTCTCATTAGTGCTTTGTGAGTTAATACTGCACTCTTAATAGTTTCAGTTATGCTTTCTCCCCAAAATTAAGTTCAAGATGCAAACAGAGCAGTTCAGTTGAAAGAGCTGCAGATATCTTGTCTATTTGGCTTGTAGTGCTCTTCATGTAGAATATATCATTCATATACTCATCTCAAATTGTTGGAACTCAAAGTGTTGCTCACCTTGGGCCCTTTGAGTAAATACAACTGAATGGAGGTAATAGCTGTAGTGTTTTTACAAGGTGGCTGTAAAGGCAAGACAGCTGTCCTGAGGTAATCCTGTAAGGGCAAGAAGGAACAGATGGGCATTGTGCTAAGAGAGCTCAGGCCTGGATTCATCCTGCATGGGTCCCACACAAGTGTAGTTGCAAGTTCCTCAGCTTTGCACATGCTCAAATGAAGCAGCAGGAGTAGAGGGACATGGAGGTGTCCCTTGCACTTAGAAGTGCTGCTCACCACTCTGCTGAACTGCAGCTCTTTGCAAGGAAAGTACTTTTCCCAGTGCTGAAGAGGATCAGGTTGTAGGCTGTTCAGATGTATGTGTCTGCTCTTAGAGTGTGATTAGTCCTAGCTGTGGAGTAGGCAGCCTTTAGAGAATCACAGGCTTGGAAGGGATCATCCAATCCAACCTCCCTGCCAGAGCAGGACCAGCTAGCAAAATGACATCAACCCTGACAGAGAAGTCAGAAATTGACACCTGAACAAGGTGAGTGTGCAGCTGAAACTGGGTGTAGTTCTGGGTGTATTCTACCTGTAGAACAATTCTGTTGAAGGAACTTGTCTCTCAGGGTATGTTTTTATCTGATAGTAGTAGTGTATGGAAAGCTCTGTTACTGTTGAAGTTGTTCTCAGCTGTCTGTTGTTGATCCCATTGCAGATCTGGCTTTTTTGCTGCAGCTAGCTTCATGTCCTATCAGCAATGTGAGTTCAACTTTGGGGCAAAACCTTTCAAGTACCCACCATCAATGAAGTTCAGTACCTTTAATGATTATGCCTTTCTGTCAGCAGAAGAGAAAATCATTTTGCCCAGGTAATCCTCTTGTCCAGTTTGAGTGTGTTTTACATATGGAGAAATGACCTGCTTTGCTTCTGACTTAGTCTCGTGTTTGTGTTACACAGTTTTACTTAGCAAAAGTCTTCTGAGGTCGTTGCCTCCATAAGTTTCCTTCAGAGAAGAGTCACAGAATCTCAAGGGCTGGAAGGGACCTCCAAAGCTCATCCAGTGCAACCCCCCTGCCAGAGCAGCACCACCTAGAGTAGGGCACACAGGAACTCATCCAGCTGGGGTTGGGATGTCCCCAGAGAAGGAGACAGACTCTCTATCCCTCAGAATTCTGAGACAGACTATAGGCACCAGTGCAACTTAATGAGTGGGGCAGGAGATGCTCAAGCAAACCTCAGCAAATTAAATGATTTCTTACTAATATTAGGCTAAATTAAGATTAACTAATACCACACAGTGAGCTGCTGGTAGTGGAAGTCCCTCCTGTCAACTAATGATTGGTTGAGGAGCTATAGTCTTAATTAAAACAGATGTCTCATTTAAGATTGACCTCATTGATGATGTCAGCAGCATGGAGGTGCTGAGTGATGACAAGACTTGAAGTTGTCCTCCTTTTCTGATCCAGACTAAAATTTGCCCATTGGTGAGTCAGTACTGACAAAGGTTATTCAAATGCAGAAGTGCTTTCCCACCTCACTGTATCTCAAGCCAGATAGAAATAGCTTTGGATACATTTTTCCTTATCTTACCAGATTTCTGGCAGGAATCAAAACTAATAGTTTGCTGGTCAAAGTCATTAGTAATCCAATCACTTACTGGAAGACACAGTCTAACCTGTGATGTGTCCTCCAGATTTGCAGCTTGGTCTAAAGGTGACCCTCTATATGTATGTGGTAGACTTGCAAGACCATTTTGTGCCTACCTATAGCCAGAGGAAGTTGTATCTGCTTGTGACTGCAGGTGCTTCAAGTGAGAGTCTGATTTAATCCCTTCAGCTGTTACCATTCTTGGTCACAGCCCCCTTTTTGGGTGAAGCCTTGTGCTGTCCCAGTTTCACACACTAGCTGAGGGCTGTGGCAGCTTTTAGCTGGTGATCAGATGTGATTTGTTAGTGACATCAAACCCAGCACTACTCTTGCAATGGCTCAGTGTTGGCTGCCAGAGCTACTATTTGACTATGCCAGAAGATGTAGAGAGCAACTGGGGGGGAACCTTGTTTCCTGTTGATGCCTGACTGGGGAATCTCAGCCTCCCATGTTAGAGCCTGTTTAATATATGACAGCACTGAAAGGCTCCATTGAAGGTTGGACCCTGTTGTCCTTTGTGTAAACAAAGATCATCCCTGCCCTACAGCCTGAGCCATTTGGAAGTGATAATCCTAAATTAACAGATAGCTTTGGTCTTAAGTGATAGAAGGGGGGTGGAAAGACAAAGGCCTGAGCAGCCCTTAATTATCCATCACAGGAGTTACTGTCAACTGGTGTAGATTTGTGCTGGGTTTCATGCAGCTAGTGTGGGGCATAGTCTGAGCTAGGCACATTGCCCTGCCTTTCAACAGCTTTGACCTGTAGTGTGTGTGTGTGTGTTCCAAATCTGAAATGCCTTATTTCATCCAAGTAGGGGGTTTAATCCATTTCCTCCTGCCTGTGGCAGTTGCCATCCCAGGCTGTTGATGTTTAGTTACAACTTCTGTTCTTCTAAGCTGTGTCACAGCGTTTTAGGGGGGTTGAATTGTGTTGCTACGTGGGTTTGTGTGGCTTGTTTGGGGCTGGTTTTTCTTAACTCACAGGTGCACAGGTACTAAAGCTGTTTGGATGTGTTCAGCTATGGGAGCTAGAAGAACTGTAATGTAACACCCTGTCCATTTGATAGAGCAGAGTAGGGGGTCGAAGGCTGTTCTGAACATCTCTGGGGTGTTAAACCTTTTGTGTGGCAAGTGAGTAACATTCAGCAGCAGTGGTGTTGAGCAGCACAGGCATGTGTTGCATTGGTGGTGATGCAATACTCAGAACAGTCAGGAACCTGTTCTTTTGAGTCAAACTAACGTGTGTTTGGGGGTTGTCCCTCTTCCTCAGACACAGGCGCCTGGCTTTGTTGAAGCAAGTGAGCATCCGAGAGAACTGCTGCACGCTTTGCTGTGATGAGGTAGCAGACACAGAACTCAGGCCATGTGGACACAGGTAAAACCTTAAAACCAACCCAAAACCAATCCAAAACTGAGCAAATGGGAAAAATGTGTGTGCTTGACATTCAGCTTAGGTGAGGCCAGGTGCAGCCCTTGCTTATCTTGCTTTGACTCCCCAGCATCAGGGAAGTATTCCCTCCTCTTAAGACTGTGCCAGAGGTTAAGCACAGTATTCCCCCTGTTCCACACACCCCTGAGCAGATTTAATCCCTTACTGTGGCTGTGGACATAAGCCACCCTTGGGCTGCTGAGTCTTCATTCCCTGTTACCAAAGCTTTTATTGATGAGTACTTCAGTACTGCAGCTGTGAAACCCAGAATATTCATCATCTGGAGTCAAATCCTCACCAAATGTTTAACAAATGGATTGTCCCAAGTCACAAATTCATCTACAAGCTTAAAATGGGGCAGCAGAGTGTGAGTAATGCCATGATAGCACTTTCCTGCTTTAGCCTACTAGGAAATGAATCCAGTGAAGTCCAGGTCCGTAGTGGTTCTGGAGCACTTGTGGAAGCAGCCTTGCCATGAGTCTCCTGTCTGGATGCTGCAGAGACAGAAGAAGAACAAGAAGTGACAGCTTCACACTGGGGCTGCTGCTCTCCAGAGCAGAGAAGGGCTGGGATTACCAGAAGCACACAGGCATAATCCCCACCAGCTGCAGGAGCAGGTTCAGGTCTGTCAGATGCTGAGCAGCAGGAGCCTGTGGATCCACAACACCTGATGTGCAATTCCTAATCTCCATTCTGAAAGACTTATGTGGGCTGCATTTCCAGCAGGCCAACTAAACTCCTTAGTGCTTGCATGAGTTCTCTTTGGCTCTTTTCATGCTGCAGATGCAGGCTTGTAACTGCTTTTTCTTCTCCTCCAGTGACCTGTGCATGGAGTGTGCCTTGCAACTGGAGACCTGCCCTTTGTGTCGACAGGAAATACAAACTCGAGTCAGACACATCTCTCACATTTCATGACACTTGGAGAAATCCCACAGACTCCTTTGGTTCCTTTTCTAATGAACTCCAACCAATGCTGAGAGGGGAAATCATCTCTGACCAACCCTTACGCACACAGAACCGTAGCCACGGCCAGGTTTCATGCTAAACCCCGTAACCTGTTTCTCTTCAATCTTTCAATAAGCTATTGCAAGTTGCCAGCCCCCAGGGATTTGGTTCCAATCACAAGGAGAGCTGGTAGCTCAGCGTGCTATGGCTGGTGGTTCCTCCAAGCAAGCCTGGATGAGAGTGTCTCTTTCTCTCTCTTCCTCCCCCTTCTCACCTGTCTCAAGTGCTGAGGAAATTTGCACTGGAAGTACACACACAATGCATTTTAGCAACAAAGAACTGTCTCCTAAACCAGGGCTGTTCTGTCATGTGCTCAAAAGTCTCTATTTTTGGCAGAAGTCAGGACTAAAAAAAGAGAATGCCAAGGTTTTTCCTGTTCAATGTAGCCTCCTGCTGGTCAGAGACTCTGGATCTTCCAACGCTGGGTATTAAACTTGCTCCAAGACTTTTGATGTGGACACAGACTGCTGGGGAAGGGCAGTGTGGAGCCTGTGCAGAAACTCACATGTTTTAATAACTCCTGTGATTCCAAAGAACGTTCTGAGTTAGTTTTAAACGTTAGAGGGTGGCTGGTATTTTCAAGTACACGACCTTTCTGATGCTTTTAACTCCAGTAGCCACATTTTTTTGGTGAGGATCTAGTTTTCAGGTGGTGTTCTTAACCAATTGGACTGGAATTCATTTGATATCCTGGGTCTTTTTTAAGGTTTCATTGAGCATCTTTTTTTAATCAGTGTTGTTCCTGAAAGCTGTGTTCTCTTTGGAAATACTGAGCTGTCTGAAAAGATGGGAGGAGAAATTCTGGGCCAGTTGTTTTAAAAACAAAACAAAAAGAAGTGGTGTTTGCATAACAAGTTTGGTCTTGTTCTGTTAACTCCTGAAAAATGCCCCTTGCTTGCCACGTGTGGCTCCTGCTCTGAGCAGGTTGGGGGCCACACTCTGTGTTTGTGGTGGAGGTGACACAGTGGGAATCTCTGCTCCAGTTCAATCCCACGTTTGGATGTTAAGGATGCATTTCAGAGGGCAGCTTTTGACTGGTTTAACTAGGTTTCTACAAGGAATCAGGGTTCACAGCTGGTGTCAGTGGAGTAGCACAACAATTGGTGGAGTTAATGCTTGTTTTACACTGAGGACATGACTCAGTCTCTTCCAAGACTTGTAGACATTGCTTATTTATCTGGCTCTGTAGTAGAACCTTGCAGATTCACACACAACTTGCACCAAAACTGTCCCATGTCTTGGCAGTGGTTCAACAGCAGAGGCTCTTGGGGTGAATTCTCATGCTGTGGTGTGTCTTACTTTTAAAGTCACTGACTGGACTGTTGAGTATTAAAGCAGGGCTGAGGCTCCTTCTTCCTGCTGAGCACTCTTGTTTCCTACTGAGCTCTACAGAAGCTCCAGAGCTCTGCACCCAGGTCCCAGAGTCAAGCTCTTTAGCACTTCCTTTTGCCTTCTGCCTTTGCTAACTCGAGGGTGCTGAATTTCAGCTGGAGACTTAAACAGGGAATTGGGAAAGTTCTGCCCATCATTTTCTTGTTGACTCTTTTCCAAAGCCAGGCTCAATCCCAAAGTGCTGGTTAGGCTTTTTGCTGACATGAGAAGTCTCTTCCACCTCAGATGCCTGTTTGAATCAGACTGGCACCTCTGAGCCATGAGACCTCCTTTTCCTCCCTCCCTGATGTTTTATTGCTGTAGTCCACGTTGCCAGGCAGGGCTGAGTCCCTTCCTGCTTGGTGCTGAATGAGCAAAAGGTGTGAACCCCATCACTGCCACAAGGATCTCAGAATTTCAGAGTCACACTTGAAGTTTTAGATGCTTCCAAATGCAAGGGCAGGTGTTGATCCCTGAGGTACAGAGCTACACGCTCTACTTGAAGGAAGAGGTGGGACAGAACCATTTTGAACTCTGCCTTAATAGATTCTAGTAACTTCAGGGCTTTGGTTTCCCTGGCTAGGATTAACTGAGGTAAAATTTTCAGAAGTGCCTAGGACTCCTGGTTTGTCTCAACTGCTGCATGAGATTAAGCTCTTAGTCCCCAGTCCATAAAGGCAACAAGGCTCTTCAGTCCCCTCCCTTTCAAGGGGCCAGGGGAAGAAACTAGCAGCCCTTGTGGCCTGGGCCCTAAGTTCCTGCATTCTTGGCTGATGAGATGTGAATGCTTTGGAAAATTTTGCCCCAGCCTGTCTTCCCGTGCAGCTGGTGCTGGGCTGAGGCAGCCAGCCCTGCCCCACGAGCGACCTGTGGCCCAGAGAACCGTCCTCTTCAATTCACAAAGGGAAAGACTCTCCACGTCCAGTGGCTTACAGCTGCCGTCCAGCCCGGGGGCAGCTTGGGGAAGCTCCATCCTCCTCGCCTGCTGTGGGCCCCTCCCCTCCGTGCCCCGCAGGCTCTGGGGGAGGGCAGCCGCTGGCTCCACCCAGGAGTGTAGCAAAGTTGTCCGTTCAACAATAAAACCTCTTGAAGGCCGCTTCTCGCTCTGAATTCTTTCCGTTGCGCTGCGAGCCGCGCTGTGGGCGCTGGAGGCTGCTGCGGGGCCTGGGGCCCGGCCTGGCTGCCCTCAGCGGCTGCGGCGTGAGGGGAACACCCGCTCCACTGTGGGCGCGGGGGGCCCTGGGCCCAGCCCCGTGCGGGGCCTTATCCCCGTGGCGCTGTCAGGCCCTGGGCCGGCCCGGGGCCGCCTGCACACGGAGCGCGGCCCCTCGCCAGGCCCGAGGCCGCCAGAGCGCCCGGTCCCCCACCAGGCCCGAGGCCGCCAGAGCGCCCGGTCCCCCGCCAGGCCCGAGGCCGCCAGAGCGCCCGGTCCCCCGCCAGGCCCGAGGCCGCCTTCCCGCCCGGGCCCCGCCAGGCCCGAGGCCGCCTTCCCGCCCGGGCCCCGCCGCGCTCTCCCATTGGGCCGTGGGCGGGCCTCGGGCGGGCGGCTCTGCTCTCCGATTGGCTGCGCGCGGAGCGGCGGGCGGCTCTGCTCTCCGATTGGCTGCGCGCGGAGCGGAAGGAGCCGTTGCTAGGGGCCGGGGCGCGCGCCATGGCGTGAGCGGCGGCGGGGCCTGACGCGGGAGCCTCCGGCCTGGCCCTCGGGGAGCGCGGGCGGCTGGCGGGGCGGCTGGCGGGGCGGCTCACACGGACGCCTTTGGCAGACGGAAGATGAGGGGCCGGTCGCCTGGGTCGCGCTGAGAGGCGGGAGGTGAGGCGGGCCGCGTACAGGGGCCCCTGAGGAGGGGCAGGGCTGAGGGCTTCGCTCTGCCCAGGAGCAAAGAGCGGCCGGGGGCGGGGCGAGGGTCGCGTTCATCCCCCTGTGCCCTGGGGCGATGCCGTACAGCTGTCGCCTCACTTCAGCAGGCTGCTGGAGAGAGGCCGGTGCTGGGTATAACCCAGCAAGGGTGAGGAGGAAAGGCTGGGGCTGTTGAGCCTGGGGAAGAGAAGCCTGAGCTCAGGGGCACCTCAGCAGTGCTGAGAAATGCCTCAAGGGTGGGTGTCAGGAGGATGGGGATGGGCTTTGCTCTGTGGTGCCCAGGGACAGCACAAGGGGGAACGGGCACAGGCTGCAACACAAACAGCTCCACTTAAACACAAGGAGCAAGTGCTTTGATGCTGAGGTGAGGGAGCCCTGGCCCAGGCTGCCCAGGGAGGGTGTGGAGGCTCCTTCTCAGGAGGTTTCCAACCCCAGCTGGACACGTTGCTGTGCCCCCTGAGCCAGGGGAAGCTGCTGGAGCAGGGGCTGGGGCTGCAGCAGCTCTGCAGGGCCCTTCCATCCCCCCCCCCCCCCAACCATTCTCTAAGAGCTGCAGGAGCAGGGTGTCCCCAGCACACACCCTGAAGCCAGCTGGGCCGTCTCCAGCAGCCCTCAGGTGCTGTGTGCCCTGTCCTGGGTGATGGGTCAGCAGCTCCTCAGAGCCAAGGGCCTGGCCTGGCATATGGCACTGCCATCCCAAGCCTGGCCTGTGAGCTCTCTGACGTGCACTGGACCAGGATGGCATCTTCTGGCTTCATTTTCTCATGTCTCTATAATAGTCATAGAGGCTTCAGGAGAAAAGATGTAAAGATCATCTGAAACTCTTTTACAGAGACAGAGTGCAGGTGTGTGTGGGTTTGAGCCCATTCTCTGTGGTAGAGAAAGAGAACTGAGATGATTACAGAGAAGAATTAGCAGTGCCTTTGGAAGAGCAGGATTTTGAAATCTCTGCATCTCACCATGAAAGATTCTCTCTTGATTTGCTGTTTGAGCAGTGTACAGGGCAATTGAACAACTGGATCTGTGTTAATGCCAGCTTTTTATTCCTTAGCACTTCCAAAAGGAAGGAATTGTCACTAACAGCAGCAGTGTACAGGGGGCCTCTCCCTCACACTGCTCATGTGGTAATGATGGAGGCTCCTGATGAAGAAAACCTTGGTGTAGCCATGTGAGTATGCTGCACTTTGTGGCAGATTTTCCCCAAGCTGGTTGCTGTCTTGCCAGGAGCATAATCACATGAAGGAATTGCCACCACACCTCTCAGCTTGTTCTGCCTCTTGGGGAGGATGAGGGCACAGAATGCAACACTCCAGGAGGGGATAAAGTCAGCTCAGAGCTTAGGTGAAGTCTGACTCGATATCACTGTGGTGAGCATAGCACCAGGTAGCCCTGAGAGATCAACATAAGCTCTGCAGGGCTGAAAGTTAGTGGAGGGGAGGAATTGTGCTCATTTTAAATTCAACATGTCTCTCTCCTTTTCAAGTGTGTGTTGGCTGACATCACAGGCTCAGAGATTCCCTGTGTGGTTGAACATGCTCCTTCTAGGCATGTGACACCTTTTACAGATGGCCTCAACCAAACCTAACCCTGGTAGATGTTGGTTTGCCCCATGTTTGTCTGGCAGAGCCTTCTCCTGAGAGCAGGGGATGTGTGCCAGTGCCTGTGCTGCTCTGCTTCATCGATTTGGTTGGTTTGTGGCACTCGTGTGGGCTGAGAGGCCACGTGTTTCCTGGGCTGCTTGGGCAGCATGGGCTGTGCTGGCCTCATGCTGAGGCCAGAGGTTTAAACCACAGCTTTGGGGAGCCTTCAGACTCCCCAAAGTGTTTCTTCAGACATGTGTTGTAGAGAGAGATGGAATCTCTGTTCTGAAACAGCTAAAATCCTTTTGTTTTCCTAACAGATAAAGCAGAGTTTCAATTAATACTTCAAATACTTTGTTGCTGTTGGGATAAACTCTATTAGCACAGCTTATTTGGAGGAGGAAAACACCAGTGGGAGTTATCTGGTGTGAAGCCTCCTGTCCTTGCACATAGAAGAGAAGTGATGAGCTTCAGCCCTGCTGGGTCAGCTCCTCTCCTGCTGATGTAGCACACTTTGCCACTCCCTAGCCTTGCCTTTTCTCTTTCCTAACAGCTCAGGAAGGTTGCTAGAACCTTGTGTGGGGATCAGACACCCTTTCATGTCAAACATCTTCTCATTTCTCCTGCTCACAATGAACCCTGTGGCTCATTAAGCTCTCAGTTAAAGTGATGTTGGCTTGTTTTCATGGGACTATCATTTGGTAGCAAATTAACCTTAATGAGTTTTGTAAAACTTTAACCTGAAAGAGCATTCTGCTCTGGTTACTAAAGAGAAGTTTGAAAGGGAAACAGAGAGGCATTTCATTTTCATTCCATTTCAGTGGTGTTTTCACTCAGCAAAGCTCATCTTAAAGACAGTTATCCCCTGAGACCTGTTTCCCTCAGGTGTGAGGAAAAGCCTGTCTCTCATCTCTTCAAGACTACAGGAGAGTGGATTATATCCTGTGTGTGCACAAGCTGCACACTAATGGATTTCACAGAGGGATCCAGAGTCCTGCAGGGCTGGTACATTTAAGTTCCTTCAGTTGTTTCAATGCCTGTGTGCACACTGAGCTCAAGCACTTCCCCAAAATACCCTCTGGAGTGTCTAGAGTTCTGTGATCACCAGGTAGAGCCACGCAGGGAAGAGAGCAGGAGGAAAGCTTGAAGTAGCAGCTGGAGTTTGTGGGTTGGAAAAGGCTTCAGTTGCTGTTCTAATGACACCTTTTACATCCTTCTGCACCAGGACTGGAATTACCATATCAGTAATGCCAGTAAAGCAACATTTCTAGGGACCTACCAGGGGAAATCACAGTAGAAGCCTGCTGAGGAGCCCCAGGAAGCAGCTTTACCAGTGTCATGGATTGTTTTGTAGGTTGAAACTAGGAGATTGCTCCATGGCCTTGTAACTACTGGGCTTATTTTTGCTTGTTAAGGCTTTTTAACTTTGGGTTTTTTACTGCTGTGGTTTAAATATGTTTATGCAGGACTGTCTTTGCTTTCAGCTCCTCCTCTTCCAATGCACAGTTTGATGCAGTTGTTGGCTATCTGGAGGATATCATAATGGGTAAGTTCTGCAAGACAATGAGATGAGTGCTAAACATGTTCCTGGAAGCATTTGACACTGTCTAACACAGCATCCTCGTGGCAAAAGCGAGACAGTGTGGGCTGGATGATGAGGTAGTGAGGTGGATTGGTTGAAGGGAAGAAGGCAAAGAGTGGTGATCAATGTGGCAGGGTCTAGCTGGAGGCCTGTATCCAGTGGAGTCCCTCAGGGCTCGGTGCTGGGACCAGTACTGTTCCATCTCTTCAGTAGTGACCTTGCTGAGGGAACAGAGGCACTGACAGCAAGTCTGCTGATGACACTAAACTGTGGGGAGTGGCTGACACCCCAGAGGCTGTGCTGCCATTCAATGAGACCTGGACAGGCTGGAGGGATGGGCACAGAGAAATCTAATGACATTCAGCAAGGGCAAGGGGAGAGTGTTGTATCTGGGAAAGAACAACCCCATGTACCAGCACAGGCTGGGCAATGAGCTGTTGGAGAGCAGCACAGGGGAAAGGGAGCTGGAGGTGCTGGTGGGCAGCAGGATGAGATGAGCCAGCAACGAGCCCTTGTGGGCAAGAGGCCAGTGGCAGCCTGGGGTGGGTTAGAAGGGCTGTGGGTCAGAGAGGTTCTGCTGCCCCTCTGCTCTGCCCTTGTGACCACATCTGGGATATTGTGTCCAGTTCTGGCCCCTCAGTTGCAGAAGGACAGGGAGCTGCTGGAGAGAGTTCAGTGCAGGGCCACAGAGATGATGCAGTGGAGCATCTGCCTTGTGATGAAAGGCTGAGGGAGCTGGGGCTCTGCAGCTTGGAGGAGGCTGAGGGGTGAGCTCATTCATGTTACAAACCCATCAAGGGTGGGTGTGAGGAGGCTGGAGCCAGGCTGTGCCCAGTGATGGCCAATGACAGGACAAAGGGCAATGGGGACAAGCTGGAACAGAAGAGGTTCCAAAGCAACACAAGGCAGAATTTTTTCCCTGCTGAGGTGAGGGAGCACTGGCAGGGGCTGCCCAGATGGGCTGTGGAGGCTCCTTCTCTGGAGACATCCCAACCCAGCTGGATGAGCTCCTGTGTGCCCTGCTCTAGGTGCTGCTGCTCTGGCAGGGGGGCTGCACTGGATGAGCTTAAGATTCTGTGATTCCTTCCTTTATTCCCATCACCCCTTACCTGTAGCATAGTGAAAACAGACACCAAAGTCTCTTGTGTGCTGTTTGCACAACAGTGAGAGTGTTGACAACTCTCTGCACCACTGCAATAGGCTGAAACAAACAGGGACATGTCCCTTAGGAACCAAAGCTTTCTTTTATACCCTCTTATAGAGGCAATGGGAGGGGCTGGGAGAGGTTGTTCCCTGCCCCAGCTCTGCCTGAACCTCTCCTGTTGTGTTTGTCAGGATGTGCTTGGCAGCTGCCACAGCTTGCCCAGGCCTCTCGTTGTAAGCAGCTGTTTGTCACCTGCACCACGAGGTGCCTGTGCCACAGCTGAAGCACCTCCCTCCCTGTCCTGTCCCTTCTGAACACCAAGGGTGGTCTCTGTCCCCTGTTTGTGCAGCAGCATGGCACGACTGGAGGCTGGGATCATCACACCATGCCACCTTTCCCTTTCAGAGACTGCCCCGAGTCGATTTGGTCACACATGTGCCACGGCTGTAAGGTGGCAGGAGCTGTTGGGCACTGTGTGAGGGGGCACAGGCAGGGCACAGCACCCACCACAGAGCCATACCTGGGATCTAACAGCACCTTTGTTTGCTTAGCTGGCCAAGCAGGGGATCCCTGAAGCAGGCAGCGTGGAGCTCAGCCCTTGCCAGAGGATCACTGATTGCGCCTGTGTGTCGGGGCCTTGCGCAGGCAGCGTTTGCCTCTGGCCTTTGCTCTTTCTCACAGCAGGGCAGGGATGTCCAGCATAGTCTGCCTCTGTGTCTATCCCAGCCCTGTGTTATCCCAGCACAGATGTTCTGCTTGGCCAAGGCACAGGGCCAGGCAACAATGGGAATGAGGGGTGTATTTTGCTGCAGCAGGTCATTGAGCGTGTTCACAGCCCTCTCCAGCCTTTCCTTATTTTCCTGCAGGTGCCAATCTCATGGTGTGAGCTTGGGCATGAAAAGGTGCTGAATTCTCAGCACCATCATTTCACTGATAAGCCAGTGTGTGTGAGGAAGGAGTTCACAGGATGCCAGGGTGGGCTTGATGCCAGTCGCCCATCGTCTGTCACAGCAACAGCATCTTCTCTTTTTGACCACATCCTTCCCAGAGAGATGCAGATCCTGCAGCCTCAGCTTCCTGCTTCTGTTGTAGAAATACCAACAGATTTGGAGTGTGTTAAGGTTTAGAAAGCTGAGACTGCTGTAGTCTAACCCTGTGTATCAGTGGACTTTACACCTGTCCTGTTGAATTCTGTGGGGACCTGTTGTGTTCATTTTGCTCCTTGTTGCCTTTCCCAACTGGAAACAAAGATCTTCAGGGATTTCATTCGTAGGTCTTTAAGGAAAAAGAAGGTATTTTGACTTCTTGTAGGGAAGAGGTATTGACTTTATCAGACACCACAGGTCTTTTGCTGACTTGAGAGCCCAAAGAGAGGGGTTCAGAATGAATAACCTCACCAATAAAACATAAAGCAGGACTTTTTTGCTCCTGCTAAGTGTAAATAAAACTTATAAGGGTCCAGCCAAGTCAGCAATGGTGGCCCAGCAGCTGTGGCAATGCTGTGACTGCTCTGCACGTGTGCAGGGCTCTGTGCTTCCAAGAGGGAAGCTGAGGGCTGGTGAATGTGGGGCTTGTGTCACACAAAGGATGACTAAACTAATTGTATGATGCATTCTTGTTGTGGCCCAGATGATGATTTCCAGTTACTACAGAGGACTTTTATGGAGAAGCACTACCAGGAGTTTGATGATTCAGAAGAAAACAAGCTCATCTATACCAGCATTTTTAATGAATATGTAAGATGCTTCTCCCTGGTTTTCAGCCACATTTGCATTGAGGCCAGTGTCAGGTCCTGGAGGTGCCTCCTTTACTAAATATTGGGTTTACATGGAGCAGAGCCAATGTGCTGCCTGCTGCCCTGCCTGCTGCCTGCCCACTGCCCCTTTCTGAGGCACAGTCTTGCTCTGTGAGAAAGAAAGGTGTTCTCTGGAGCTCTGTGTGCCTGTCTCTTCACCTGAAAATTTCTGTGGGTGTTTTGGAAGTCATGTAACTCTCTTAACTGGGTGTTTAGCCTTTTGCTATAGTCAATACTGTGTTTACATGCATCAGAGTTTGTTCTTTTCCAGTTGGATTGTTTCTTGTATTGGACACTTCAGTTACACTCTTCATGCAAAGCATAATTATGGAACTACTAGTCAGTAGCCTTAAATGAGCTCAGAATGATTTGTTACTCAGTACAAATAGTCAGTGTTTGTTCTCAGCAACATGCCCAGCAAAGCTGTTCAGCTCTGTGCCTCAGCAGTGCTGTGTGGGTACTGGAACTAGCAGTGCTCAGCTTGGGAACCTGCAGTTGTTTGCCCAATGAGGATAATACAAAGTGTCAGTGGAAGGAGGATGCTCTGTTTTAAAACCTGCTCCTGAATTTTACTCTGCCCTGGGGAGGCCTCATCTGGAGTCCTGTGTCCAGTGCTGGGCTCCCCAGCTCAGGAGGGACAGGGAACTGCTGCAGAGAGGCCAGTGCAGGGCCAGCAAGATGCTGAGGGGCTGGAACATGTGTGTGAGGAGGAAAGGCTGCAGCCCTGGGGCTGTTGAGCCTGGGGAAGAGAAGCCTGAGCTCAGGGGCACCTCAGCAATGCTGAGAAATGCCTCAAGGGTGGGTGTCAGGAGGATGGGGATGGGCTTTGCTCTGTGGTGACAAGGGGGAAGGGGCACAGGCTGGGACACAAACAGTTCCCCTGGCCCAGGAGGAGCAAGTGCTTTGGTGCTGAGGTGAGGGAGCCCTGGCCCAGGCTGCCCAGGGAGGGTGTGGAGGCTCCTTCCTTGGAGGGCTTCAAACCCCAGCTGGACACGTTCCTGTGTGACCTGATCTAGGTGGGAGCTGCTTCTGCAGGGGGGTTGGACTGGATGATGTCTAAAGGTCCCTTCCAGCCCCCACCATTGTGTGATTCTGTGATGTTATAGGGCTGGTTTCTTTGGGTTTGGCCTTTTTTTTTCAGATCTCTTTAGTAGAGAAATACATTGAAGAGAAGCTGCTGGATCGGATCCCTGGTTTCAGTATGACTGCTTTCACCATATCCCTGCAGTAAGTCTCTGCTTTGCTCTTGCCTGGGAGGCAGCTCATGTGCCTCACAATTAACTCTTTACCTAGAGGAAGTCTGACATTGAGAGCTCTGCCTTTAGAAAGATGTTCCTCTTCAGTTCATAACCAAAGGTGTTGATGGAGGCAATGAGTGACCACTTCTCTTGCCTTCAGCATGTCTTGCTTCTCTAAATGCCTGAGCTGCCATGCTGAGAGGTACTGGGTTTTACAAGAGAAATGGGAATGAGAGCACTGGAGATTTTCATAATCATTGTCATTTTGAGGCCAGACCCTTAAAAGTTAGGTCTCATTTGTTTCTGCCAGGCTCTGTGTTGGCCACTTCAGTAGCCTGGCAGTCTCAGGAGCCATGTGGTGGGATGGCTTTAGTGCAGTGCCCATCCAGGGCATTTGGAGAGGAGTTTGGGCTGTCTGAAGCTTTTGTATTTGGTCACTTGAGCCAGAGCTGCATCAAGAGATCACTTTTGAAAACTCACAGCATTTCCCCTTGAATAAGGAAATCAAGTGTCACTGGGAACTGAGCACCTGAAAATATCTGAGTCAAGTTGGGTTTAGTTTGTTTTCTCTTTTCAATAAGACACTGGGAAGTTATTCTGAGTGCCCACAGTACACTTAGGAGTGAGACTGTTTCAGGCAAAGCTCTTTCTGATTACAATAGAACAATTTAGACAAACAAACACAACCCAAACCCACAAAACACCCCATCCCATGACTGTTAAGAAAGTCCTGTTGAAATGTGCTGATATGGCAGCACAGAGCCTTTCTTCCAAAGTGCTTTCATCAAAAGTCCTCTACTAGGTATTGTCACTACAGTCCCTCATTCTTCAAGGATGTGTGTGAGCAGTCTGTGCCTCTCCCAGCCTTTCTCACCTTCCCAGGGACTGCCTGGCTGCTTCCCTGCTCAAGGTAAATTGCTACATGCAAGTTGAGTGTCACTTCTGTTTCTGTGGCTGGTTTTCAAGGGCTGATGTGATACTCTTAGGTCTTGGATTTAGTTAAGGATAATATACTTACTTAGTTAAAGTTTGGGATGGTGCTAGGCCTGTAGTAACATTCTTGTTGAGGTTCTGCTGCTGTTCTGCTTTTCCTGGGATCCTTTTTGCCCTCACACCATTTTAAAACAAGGAATTTCTTTCCCACACAGTTTTCTAACCCCCCAACTTCTCTCTGTAGGCAGCACAAAGATGAGATGGCAGGTGACATATTTGACATGCTTCTCACATTTACTGACTTCCTGGCATTCAAAGAAATGTTCTTGGATTACAGAGCTGTGAGTATGTCTCATTGTTGATTTTCAGCAGCAGAATGGCTGTTGGCTTTGCTTAGGTCTGCCTGAGAGTAACCCAAGGGAGTGTTAATACAGTAGGTAGCTGCATTTATTCCAAGGCTGTACCAGGCTCAAAAGGGAAAGAACTTCAGGGAGTGGCTACTTCAACTCAAAATGCACAGTTTAATAGTTTCCAGAAAGCATGAGTGGAGCTGGTACAAGGCACAGGTCAGAAACACACACTGGCTGCATCTTTGAGGGCTGACAAGGGGCAATGGGGACAAGCTGGAACAGAAGAGGTTCCAAAGCAACACAAGGAAGAATTTGTTCCCTGCTGAGGTGAGGGAGCACTGGCAGGGGCTGCCCAGATGGGCTGTGGAGGCTCCTGCTCTGGAGACATTCCAGCCCAGCTGGATGAGTCCCTGTGTGCCCTGCTCTAGGTGCTGCTGCTCTGGCAGGGGGGTTGCACTGGGTGAGCTCTGCAGGTCCCTTCCAGCCCTTGTGATTCTGTGAATCCCAAGTGAGCAGAAGGGAACACTGAGGGTGACTGAGCACTGGCACAGGTTGCCCAGAGAGGTTGTGGAGTCTCCATCTTTGGAGGTAACCAAAAGCCACCTGGACATGGGCCTGAGTGGCCCAGCTTTAGCACAGGCTTTGGCCCAGATCACCTCCAGAGCTTCCTGCCCACCTTGACCATTCTGGGATTATTTTTCCTCCTCTTTTTTTCCCTGCCAATCCAAACCTAGCTGGTTAAGCTCATTCCATTTGTCTTTCTTCTCTCTATCCAGGCTGTAGAAACAAACACAAGTATGAAGGTTTTAGAATGAGCTTTTTCCCAGGGCAATTCCATACCTGCAAACACTCTCCAGTGTCTGGCAAGGCATGTCTGAGGACAGAGGAGCAAAAGGATCCAAGATGTGAGAGCTGAGCCCTTGGCTGCTTCCCCCCACCCCTGTCAACTCTGTGAAAACAGACTGAGGAGAGACAGGTTGTGTCAGAGCAGCAGGAACAGCTTCAGCTGGGCTTTGAGGCCTCCTGAGAGGCAAAGCACAGAGTTTCAGGAGTTCCTTGGGCATGGGGTGAGGCTGCTGGCTGGGAGCTCGTGCCCAGGTGGCAGCAAGGCTCTGCTCTGGCCTGTGTGGCTGGCAGAGCACCAGCAGCCTTACACCAAGGGATCCCTGCACAAGCTCTTCCTGAACTTTGGGTTCCCATTCCATTGCAGGTGTTCACATGTGTTCCTCTCTTGCTTTGATGCCACAAGCAGGACATGTATTGCCTGCTTCATTTCCTGAGCTGCTGATTCCCACAGTCACACATTTCTTCCTTCCATGTTCCTAGGAGAAAGAAGGTCGAGGTCTGGATTTAAGCAACGTGTTAGTGGTGACTTCATTAAACAACTCATCGGTATCCTCCTCCTAGAACAGCTGATGCTCTACTTTCCTTCCCCAGAGGAGTGCTGCTGCTTTCATTTGGACACTAAAACCCTAAAGGTCATGGGAATCAAGGTGCTGTTACATCATGGAAACTCATTCACCCTCCAGACTGTACCTGCAGAGGCCTGACCCGAGAAACATCTGTGCACTCTGGTTGCTACTCAGCGACCACAGAAGGAGACAAGTTCACCTCTGCCAGAGTAACTGCTCTGAAGAGGGGCACAGTACTGGGAGAGCAGCCCAGCCCTTGTGTGCTGGGGGGACCAGCAGCAGGCTGTGTGTGTGCTCTTTGGGCTGGCAGCTGCAGCAGCTCCCTGAAACACAGAACTGCTCAGGCACAGGGCAGCAGCGTGCAAAGAGGGAATCCCTCCAGCTCTTGCAAGGTCAGCTGCAAATTCACTGCCTCCCTCCTGGCCACGTTTTGTCCCTTTAGGGGGGAGCTTTAAATCCTTTCATATGATGTTCAGTGCTACAGCTGTGTCCTGGAAGGCTCCATTTCCACCTGTAGGTGTGCACAAGAGACTCCCAGCTCTGGCAGTTGCTGTGTTGCTGTGTAAATCTGCTCCCTGCCCTTTAGAAGTCTCACCTTCAGTGTGCTGAGCCCTGCAGCTCGCTTCTGGTCAGGCCACAGCTGATGTACATGGCCAAAACAACCACAAGGAGCCAGGCTGTGGCCTGGCCATGCAATGTCTCTCTTGCTTTCTGGCAGTGATGCAGCTGCAGCACTTCAGTGTGGGGCACAGCCCTTGGGCAGCGTGTCGTGTTCTGCCTGGCCCAGCACGCTGCTGCCAAGGCCTGTGGCTGCTGTGCAGCTGGGAGCAGCAGGGAGCAGCCCTGCATCTTGCAGCAACCACTGCTAAGGAGCTGGGTGACTTGCTGAGGAAAGCACCCCTGAGCCAGCTCCAAAACCCCAGGCACATCTTTGCAGCTGGCTGGGATTCAGCTGATGTCCTGAAGGAGCAGGGAGAGGCAGGGGGCTGTGCACAGAACCCTCCACAGCACCTGGCTGCAGGGGGCTGCAGGGTGGGAGATGCCCTTTGGCAGCAGGGAAGGGGCATCAAGAGGAGTGTGGGCAGCAGGGCCAGGGAGGTTCTGTCCTGGGGAGGCCTCATCTGGAGTCCTGTGGCCAGGTCTGGGCTCCCCAGCTCAGGAGAGACAGGGAACTGGTGGAGAGAGGCCAGGGCAGGGCCAGCAAGATGCTGAGGGGCTGGAACATGTGTGTGAGGAGGAAAGGCTGCAGCTCTGGGGCTGTTGAGCCTGGGGAACAGAAGCCTGAGCTCAGGGGCACCTCAGCAATGCTGAGAAATGCCTCAAGGGTGGGTGTCAGGAGGCTGGGAATGGGCTTTGCTCTGTGGTGCCCAGGGACAGCACAAGGGGTGATGGGCACAGGCTGGGACACAAACAGTTCCCCTGGCCCAGGAGGAGCAAGTGCTTTGGTGCTGAGGTGAGGGAGCCCTGGCCCAGGCTGCCCAGGGAGGGTGTGGAGGCTCCTTCTCAGGAGGTTTCCAACCCCAGCTGGACACGTTGCTGTGCCCCTGAGCCAGGGGAAGCTGCTGGAGCAGGGGCTGGGGCTGCAGCAGCTCTGCAGGGCCCTGCCAGCCCTTCCTTCCTTCCCAATTACAATTGCTCACTTACATGGACGGTAGTGTGGGTGAACACCTCAGGCTCTTCCCTTCCAAAGGGGGTTCTGTTGTACTTAAAGGAAGGTCTCATGTTGTGTTGGTGGCTACAAAGCCCTTTGGGGATGAATCCTTGTATGGATGGGGAATCCTGTCTGTGTTTCCTGCAGTGCCTCTGTGCCTCACCCCTCCCTGTGGGCTCCTGTTCCCACAGTACCCCCTGCTTTGCAGCCTTTTCCACCAGGCAGGGCCTGTGTAACTGCATGAAGCCTGTTTAGCACACCCCTTGTCCCAAGGCAGCTGTGTTTTTGACAGACTCCAGTGCCAGATTGAGGAAGGTTTTTATTTAAAGCATGTAATCTGTGCTTGGCAGTTTTAGGGATCAACACAGCAAGAGCTGAGGCTTCTCCCTTTGCTTAGGCTACATCCTCCAGCTAGCTCTCGTGTTAATTGCAATTACTGACACTGGGAGTGAGCAGAGGGGGGAGCCTGGGCTGGGGTCAGTGAGTTTTAGTATGGGGGTGTGCCCAGCTGGCTGAGCCCCCTCAGTGGAGCATGTGGGTGAGCCCCAAGGACGGGCAGGAGCCTCAGCCGTGTCCTCCCGGCGTGGGGTCGCTGCTGCTGGGCTTGTGCCGTGGGACACATCTGGAAGCATCACAGGACACCACAGAGCAGCAGCCACACAGCACAGCCACCACCACGAGACCTGGTGGCAAAGGAGGCCCCAGGGCACGGGGCCTGGCAGGAGCTGGCCCTGGCTGGGCTGTGCCAGCTGCTCCCTATGCGTGGTCACTCACTTGGCTGGTGGCCGCGTTGCTGCCCAGCCCCTTCCAGGCACGGAAGCTGAAGAAGGTGCTGAGCCCGTAGCTGACCATCACCAGGCAGGCAAAGAACTGCAAGAGGAGCACATCCTGCACGTGAGCCTCAGCCCTGCTGCCCTCACCCAGCCCCACAGCACACACCCAGCCCCACAGCACACACCCCATCCCCTCAGCCCTCACCCAGCCCCACAGCACACACCTCATCCCTACAGCCCTCACCCAGCCCCACAGCCCTCACCCAGCCCCACAGCACACATCTCATCCCTACAGCCCTCACCCAGCCCCACAGCACACACCTCATCCCTACAGCCCTCACCCAGCCCCACAGCACACACCTCATCCCCTCAGCCCTCACCCAGCCCCACAGCACACACCCAGCCCCACAGCACACATCTCATCCCTACAGCCCTCACCCAGCCCCACAGCACACACCTCATCCCTACAGCCCTCACCCAGCCCCACAGCCCTCACCCAGCCCCACAGCACACACCTCATCCCTATAGCCCACAACCCATCCCCTCACCCCATCCCCTCACCTGCCCCCACAGCCCTCAGCCATGCCCACAGCACTCACCCCATCCTCTCATCCCATCCCCATAGCCCTCACCCATCCCCTCATCTGCCCCCACAGCCCTCACCCATCCCCTCATCCCATCCCCATAGCCCTCACCTACCCCCACAGCCCTCAGTCCATGCCCACAGCCCTCACCCATCCCCTCAGTCCATCCCCACAGCCCTCAGCCCATCCCCTCAGCCCTCACCTGCCCCCACAGCCCTCAGTCTATGCCCACAGCCCTCACCCATCCCCTCAGCCATGCCCACAGCCCTCAGTCCATGCCCACAGCCCTCAGCCCATGCCCACAGCCCTCAGTCCATGCCCACAGCCCTCAGCCCATCCCCACAGCCCTCAGTCCATCACCACAGCCCTCAGTCCATGCCCACAGCCCTCAGCCCATCCCCACAGCCCTCAGTCCATCCCCACAGCCCTCAGCCCATCCCCTCAGCCCTCACCTACCCCCACAGCCCTCAGCCATGCCCACAGCCCTCAGCCCATCCCCACAGCCCTCAGCCCATCCCCACAGCCCTCAGCCATGCCCACAGCCCTCAGCCATGCCCACAGCCCTCACCCATCCCCTCAGCCATGCCCACAGCCCTCAGCCATGCCCACAGCCCTCAGTCCATCACCACAGCCCTCAGCCCATCCCCACAGCCCTCAGTCCATCCCCACAGCCCTCAGTCCATGCCCACAGCCCTCAGTCCATGCCCACAGCCCTCAGCCATGCCCACAGCCCTCAGCCATCCCCACAGCCCTCAGCCATGCCCACAGCCCTCAGTCCATCCCCACAGCCCTCAGTCCATGCCCACAGCCCTCAGCCATCCCCACAGCCCTCAGCCATGCCCACAGCCCTCAGTCCATCCCCACAGCCCTCAGTCCATGCCCACAGCCCTCAGCCATGCCCACAGCCCTCAGCCATCCCCACAGCCCTCAGCCATGCCCACAGCCCTCAGTCCATCCCCACAGCCCTCAGCCATGCCCACAGCCCTCAGTCCATGCCCACAGCCCTCAGTCCATCCCCACAGCCCTCAGCCATGCCCACAGCCCTCAGCCCATCCCCACAGCCCTCAGTCCATCCCCACAGCCCTCAGCCATGCCCACAGCCCTCAGTCCATGCCCACAGCCCTCAGCCATGCCCACAGCCCTCAGCCATGCCCACAGCCCTCACCCATCCCCTCAGCCATGCCCACAGCCCTCAGCCCATCCCCACAGCCCTCAGTCCATCCCCACAGCCCTCAGCCCATCCCCACAGCCCTCAGTCCATCCCCACAGCCCTCAGTCCATCCCCACAGCCCTCAGCCCATCCCCACAGCCCTCAGTCCATGCCCACAGCCCTCAGTCCATCACCACAGCCCTCAGTCCATGCCCACAGCCCTCAGCCATGCTCACAGCCCTCAGTCCATGCCCACAGCCCTCAGCCATGCCCACAGCCCTCAGTCCATGCCCACAGCCCACAGCCATGCCCACAGCCCTCAGTCCATGCCCACAGCCCCCAGCCATGCCCACAGCCCTCAGTCCATGCCTACAGCCCTCAGTCCATGCCCACAGCCCTCAGCCATGCCCACAGCCCTCACCCATCCCCTCAGCCATGCCCACAGCCCTCAGCCCATCCCCACAGCCCTCAGTCCATCCCCACAGCCCTCAGCCCATGCCCACAGCCCTCAGTCCATGCTCACAGCCCTCAGCCATGCTCACAGCCCTCAGCCATGCCCTCAGCCATGCCCACAGCCCTCAGCCATGCCCCCAGCCCATGCCCCTGCCCCTGCCCCCTGGGCAGGGCGCTCACGGCAGCAGCAGCCCTGCGGTTGTAGTCCCACTGGCGCCAGGACGTGGGCTGCACGGCGGCCGCACACACCACGAAGCCGCTGACGTACAGGACGGTGGCTGCAGCGTTGAAGATCATCAGCTGGGGAGGGCAAAGAGGAGGCCCTGGGGTGTGGGCTCGGGCCCCTGCTGGGGTGAGGGATGAGCAAGAGGCTCACATTCACGTTCCTCCCCTGGAGAGGCTGGGAAGGGTCGAGGCCCTGAGGCTGCAACAAGCCCAGGTTGACAGCACTTCAAACAGCCCAGGGCTGTGCTGAGCTTTGGGCTGGCACCAGGCTGGCAGCAGGGACGTGCTGGCTGGGATTCCTGCATGGATCCAGGCTCCTTGGGGCTCTTTTTCTAAGCAATTGAGGTTCTGCTGCCCTCTGCTCTGCCCTGCTGAGGCTCAGCTGGAGTCCTGGGGCCAGTGCTGGGCTCCTCAGCTCCAGAGGGACAGGGAGCTGCTGGAGAGAGGCCAGGGCAGGGACAGCAAGATGCTGAGGGGACTGGAGCATCTTCCTTCTGAGGAAAGGCTGCGGGACCTGGGGCTGTTCAGTCTGGAGGAGACTGAGGGGGGAGCTCATTGATAGTTACAAGTATCTCACTGGTGGGTGTCAGGAGGTTGGGGCAGCACTTGTTTCTGTTGTATCCAGTGCCAGGACAAGGGGTGATGGGATGAAGCTGGAACACAAACAGTTCCATTGAAACACAAGGACAAACTGTGTCAGTGTTTGAGTGAGGGAGCCCTGGCCCAGGCTGCCCAGGGAGGGTGTGGAGGCTCCTTCCTTGGAGGGCTTCAAACCCCACCTGGACACGTTCCTGTGTGACCTGATCTAGGTGGGACCTGTTTCTGCAAGGGGTTGCACTGGATGAGCTCTAAAGGTCCCTTCCAAGCCCCTACCACTCTATGATGATTCTATAAGGGGCAGAATGGAACAGTGCCATTGTGCAGAGAGCAGGGAACTTTGTTCCACCAGCCCTGCAGAGCCTGAAGCCCCTCACTGCATCTCCCCAGGCTGTCTCTCACTTGGGACACACCTCCCTCCCTCTTGGTTACATACCACAAGGGACCAGGGGATGACATAAAACTTCAGCTGAAGCTGCAGGAGATACACCATGAAGAAAAGGACTGTTAATATCCAGAAGAAGATGGACACAAACATCACCCAGCCATATGCTGCATGGAGGTAGTACGTGGTGTCAGCGATGAGAGCCCACACCAGTAAGCCCAGCACCTGTGGGGTGAAATGGGGAAAGCATTTGAGTGGGGAGTGGTTTGGATGAGGAGTGGGAAGCAGAGCATCACCCACCAGCCCAGCCTCACCAGCCCCTGTGGCAGCTGGGTGCCCTGGCTGCAGCAGAGCAGAGCCACACCAGAGCTGGGCCCAGGGGACAGCTCAGGATGGGAGCCCAGCTGGGACCCTGGTTGCTTGGGGATGGGCTTGTCCCCCCAGTTCTGCTGCCCCAGGGGCCAGTACAGGGGTGTCCTGCAAGGCAGGATAGGTGGAACCTGCCCATTCTCACCACCAAAAGTCCCCTCTAAACCAAGAAGCCCTCATGCCCAGGGCCAGGCTGTGCAGGTGCTGCCTCAGGGTAGTCACACGAGCCTGGTGAGAGCTGAATGTGGGGCCTCCTGAGGCCCCAGCTCATCCCCCACCTCCCCTGGGGTAATGGCAAAGGAAAATAACTAGGCAAACACAAGCTGCTTGGGTCTGCCCTGGCTGGGTCTGGTCTGGCCTGGTTTATACCTGCTGTGTACACACAGTCTGGGGCTCACCCTCCACCCTTCCCAGGTCCAACTGCACAGCATGTGCCTGGGGAGAGAGCCATGAAAACCCCACAGGTAGCTGAGCCTGTTTCTGCCTCTGCTCAAGGAGGTGAAGCTGGGTCAGAGCAGAGCTGTTTTCTCCCTGCAGCCCCTGGCAGAGCCCCCAGGGACAAGCACTGGCTGGGAATGGGTCTCTGCCCTTGGCTCCTTGGCAGATGGGGATGGGAGAGCCCAGCCCAGCTGGCATTTCATTTACTCTTCTTTTTCCTTTCCCCTTGCTGTGCTGTGTCTGCTCCTGATCTTTGGACTCTGCAGACACTGCCCTGCTTCCCCTGCAGCGATGGGGCTGGGGAGCAGCCTCCTTCTCTGCCATCCCCTCCCTGGAGAGCTCCCTGGAGCATCAAGTCTGTGCCTGTCTTGTTTACTCAGAAAGCCCCTAACCCATGCTGGGGCTGGCAGAGGTGCCAGCACACAGCACCAGGGCCTGGCAAGGACAGGCTGTTGCAAAGCACGTGGAGCTTTCTGTGAGTTGCCCTGTTTGTTTGTTGAGTCTCCTTCTCTGGGGACACTCAGCCCCAGCTGGATGAGTCCCTGTGTGCTCTGCTCTAGGTGGTGCTGCTCTGCCAGGGGGGTTGCACTGGGTGAGCTTTGCAGCTCCCTTCCAGCCCCTGAGACTCTGTGATTCTATGGTTCTACAGCCTCACCCACAGCCTGTGCTCCAGGATCCCACAGCATGCTGTGTGCTCTGCTTCATCACCCTTCCTCACCTCCTGGCTGCATCACAGCAAAGGAGGCTCCAGCCCTGCACTCTCCATGACCAGACATCCCATGGAGACTCCCACAGCAGAGCTGGGGTGAGAACATGCAGCAGCTGCAACCTATTCTAGTTCCCAGCTGGGGTTTGGATCAATTTGGGCAAAGCCAGGGGAAGCCACCAGCATCCCCAGGTCCTGCCCTCAGCTCTCCCTCTGTGGGGGAACTGCAGAGTCCTCTCCCAGCAGTGGGGAGGAGAAGGGCTCTTTGGAAAGCTGCTCTGCCCCTGTGTAAGCCCACAGCACTTATTGTCACAGGGGAGACACAACAGCCTTTGTCCTGCCCCAGCCCTGGTGGCTGCCTGCCCAGACAAAGCCTCCTTGTCACTCCCAGCCATCTCCACCACTCGTGATCCCAGAATGTGCCTTGGGGAGCAACATGTGTAGGGAAGAGCCTGGTGTGCTGTGGGAGTGGGAGGCAGCGTGTGGGAGCTGCCCTGCCCTGGCTGCTGGGGCAGGAACGGGGGAGCCCTGGGCAGAGAGGCTGAGGGGTGCAGCAGGGCTCGGGGCACCCTGGGGGTGTTTATGGGATGGTCCCAGCAACAGGCTGGAGATGAGGGACCAGATAGGGGTTGAAAGGCCCATTCTGCTGGTCTTGGCTCCATCTCTCTTTCCTGATGCTCCTGCAGCTCCCTTCCCCAGCAGTGTGCTTCCCTAAGGATGTTTGTTGCCATCTCACAATCAGCTCAGCCATGCCCTGGGGTGGAAATCTGGTTCAGGGAGGCACATCTATGGCAGCTGTTTCATAGCTGCCACCCTGACACAAGGGAGTGGGGAGAAAACTGACTCCCCTCACTGCAGGGCAGGTCACACACCGCCCCTTGCAGCCACCCCTGTGCACACAGGTGGCACCCGAGGTCCCAGGCAGCAGGAGAGAGCAGCAGCAGGAGTTAGTTCTGAGTTTGCCCCTGATGCTGAAGAGCAGAGAGGTGCTGCCAGTGCTTGGCTGGACGGTGCAAGGACCCTCGGGCTTGTCAGAGAGCAGTTGCCAAAGGGACAGTGTGGAGGAGTGGGAGCACCCAGGGAGCATGAGAGCCCCACAGGTAACCCGGGAGCAATCCCAGCACAGCCCAGCCGAGGTCACCCTGCTTCATCCAGCCTCCCAAACCCAGCGGCTTGTGCCCTGGGGGGATGCCCGTGCGGATCGGCCCCTGATGAGGTACAGCTGGCAAACGGCACGGCGACAAGCAGCCGAACGGTTTGGACAGCGAAGGAGAGAAGGGGCCGCGGTCCCTCGGGGTTAGAGGCGGGTTAGGGTTAGAGAGCGGCAGCGGGACGGGGATGGCGGCATGAGGAGCATCCCGAACGGGCGATGCGCTTAGATTCCCGCTCCCCGAGCCGAGTCCCCCCCGGTGCCCCCTTCCCGGTACTCACGGACTGGGCGACCATCAGCAGCCCGAGCGGCGAGCGGAGGAAGGCGCCGTCCGGGACGGGCAGAGCGGCGGCGGCGGAGCCCGGGGAGCTGCTGCGGGGCAGCCCCGCCATGCCCGGCACCGGCACCGGGACCCTGCCCGGCCCTGCCCGGCCCTGCCCTGCCCGGCCCTGCCCTGCCCTGCCCGGCCCTGCCCGCGGGACGCTCGCCAAAGCCGCGGCACAGTCACCGAGCGGGAGGGACGGTCGCCAAGCCCATGCGACGGTGGCCAAGCCCTTGGGACAGTCGCCAGGAGCAAGGGACAGTCACCAAAGCCCCGGGACAGTCACCGAGCGTGAGGGACGGTCGCCAAGCCCATGCGACGGTGGCCAAGCCCTAGGGACAGTCGCCAGGCACAAGGGACAGTCGCCAAAGCCCCGGGACAGTCGCCAGGAGCAAGGGACAGTCGCCAGGCACAAGGGACAGTCACCAAAGCCCCAGGACAGTGGCCAAAGCCACGGGACAATCGCCAAAGCCGCGGCACAGTCACCGAGCGGGAGGGACGGTCGCCAAGCCCACGGGACGGTGGCCAAGCCCTTGGGACAGTCGCCAGGCTCAAGGGACAGTCGCCAAAGCCGCGGGACAGTCGCCAGGAGCAAGGGACAGTCGCCAGGAGCAAGGGACAGTCACCAAAGTCGGGGGACAGTCGCCAGGAGCAAGGGACAGTCACCGAGCGTGAGGGACGGTCGCCAAGCCAATGCGACGGTGGCCAAGCCCTAGGGACAGTCGCCAGGAGCAAGGGACAGTCACCAAAGCCCCGGGACAGTGGCCAAAGCCACGGGACAGTCACCAGGAGCAAGGGACAGTCGCCAAAGCCCCGGGACAGTCGCCAAAGCCCCAGAACAGTCACCAAAGCCCCGGGACAGTCGCCAAAGCCGCGGGACAGTCGCCAAAGCCCCGGGACAGTCACCAGGAGCAACAGTCACCAAAGCCCCGGGACAGTCGCCAAAGCCCCGGGACAGTCGCCAAAGCCCCGGGACAGTCACCAAAGCCCCGGGACAGTCGCCAAAGCCGCGGGACAGTCACCAAAGCCGCGGGACAGTCACCAAAGCCCCGGGACAGTCGCCAATGCCCCGGGACAGTCGCCAAAGCCACGGGACAGTCGCCAAAGCCCCGGGACAGTCGCCAAAGCCACGGGACAGTCACCAAAGCCCCGGGACAGTCACCAGGAGCAAGGGACAGTCGCCAAAGCCCCGGGACAGTCACCAGGAGCAAGGGACAGTCGCCAAAGCCGCGGGACAGTCGCCAAAGTGGCGGCGGGGCCGGGGAAGGCGGCGGCGGGCGGCGCGTGCGGCGGCGGGTCAGGATGGCCGAGCGGTCTAAGGCGCTGCGTTCAGGTCGCAGTCTCCCCTGGAGGCGTGGGTTCGAATCCCACTTCTGACAGCTTCTCTTTTTCGGCGCCGCCGGGATGTGGCTTTTTGCCCGTAGGGGTGGCTCCAAAACCGCAATTAACCCCAATTAGCGGGTGAGCGTTAATTAGAGATAAAAGGCCGCCGTTGGCGCGCCGAAGAAAAGGAAAAAACGCAACCGCTCGTTGTCAGAAGTGGGATTCGAACCCACGCCTCCAGGGGAGACTGCGACCTGAACGCAGCGCCTTAGACCGCTCGGCCATCCTGACAGCGCTGCGCAGCCTCTCTGCCTCACGCCACACGGCGCTGCCCTGGCTGGGCCCGCGGCTCCCGCTCGGGGCTCCGGGGCTGAGGAGGGGCTGAGGGGCTCCCGCTCGGTGCTCCGGGGCTGAGGAGGGGCTGAGGGACCCGCTCGGGGCTCCGGGGCTGAGGGACCCGCTCGGTGCTCCGGGGCTCCCGGTCGGTGCTCCGGGGCTGAGGGGCTGAGGGACCCGCTCGGTGCTCCGGGGCTCCCGGTCGGTGCTCCGGGGCTGAGGGGCTCCCGCTCGGTGCTCCGGGACTAAGGGGCCCGCGGCTCCCGCTCGGTGCTCCGGGGATCAGCCTGGGCTGAGGGGCCCGCGGCTCCCGCTCGGGTCTGAGGGGCCCGCGGCTCCCGCTCGGTGCTCCAGGAGTGAGGAGGGGCTGAGGGGCTCCCGCTCGGTGCTCCGGGGCTGAGGGGCTCCGGGGCCCGCGGCTCCCGCTCGGTGCTCCAGGAGTGAGGAGGGGCTGAGGGGCTCCCGCTCGGTGCTCCGGGGCTGAGGGGCTCCGGGGCCCGCGGCTCCCGCTCGGTGCTCCAGGAGTGAGGAGGGGCTGAGGGGCTCCCGCTCGGTGCTCCGGGGCTGAGGGGCTGAGGGGCTCCCGCTCGGTGCTCCGGGGCTGAGGGGCTCCGGGGCCCGCGGCTCCCGCTCGGTGCTCCAGGGGCGGCTGGGGCCGGGGCTGAGGGGCTCCCGCTCGGTGCTCCGGGGCTGAGGGGCCCGTGGCTCCCGCTCGGTGCTCCGGGGCTGAGGAGGGGCTGAGGGGCCCGCGGCTCCTGCTCGTTTCTGAGGGGCTGAGGGGCTCCCGCTCGGTGCTCCGGGGCCCGCGGCTCCCGCTCGCAGGCCACAGCAGCCACGCTCAGGGGGCGATGTGGGGGGTGTTGGGTGTTTATCGCTCCTTTTGTCGCTTCCTTCGGGGCTTGTGACAAATTCACCCCGGGCAAAAAGCTTCCCAAAGGCATCAAGTTGCACAGGGAGAGAAACCGCTGCGGCTGGGGCCAGGGGATGAGTCGGGAGGGTGAGCTGAGCCGCCTCCATCACCCGCCAGAAGCACGGCGGGGCCGGGAGGGGAAGCGGCGGCTGCCACGGGCTGGTGGGACAATGGTGGGAAGCGTGTCAGCGTCCTGGGCCACGCTGCCAGCACCGTGAGGCAGGGGGAGAGGAAACACCTCGGCCCGGCACATTGTGGACTTGCTTCTTGCACATTAAGGAAGAGACCAGAAATAGCCGGTGCTGTCCCTTTGAGGGGCTGAGGCATTCAGCTCTTCACTAGGGAGCAGGTCGTAGAGAGGTCAGTGCTTGGATACAGACACACCAAATCCCATCAGCAGCTGCTTCTGCTTCCCTGGAGCACAGTTAGTACTGGGTTTATACCAAGTGTGGTTCTGCTGTTAAGCTGTGCTCAGTGCTGGGCCCCTCACTCACTGCCACAGGGACACTGAGGGGCTGCAGCTCCAGGGCTGTGTCAGTGCTGGGCCCCTCACTCACTGCCACAGGGACACTGAGGGGCTGCAGCTCCAGGGCTGTGTCAGTGCTGGGCCCCTCACTCACTGCCACAGGGACACTGAGGGGCTGCAGCGTGGCCAGAGCCGGGCACAGAGCTGGAGAAGGGGCTGGAGCACAAGGGGCTGGGCAGGGGCTGAGGGAATGGGGGTGTTGAGCCTGGAGAAGAGGAGGCTGAGGGCAGCCAGGAGCCCTCTCTGACACTCCCTGACAGGAGGCTGCAGGGAGCTGGGGGTCAGGCTCTGCTCGCCACTAACAAGTGACAGAAGTGACCTCATGTTGCCCCAGGGGAGGTTGAGGTTGACATCACAAGAAATGTCTTCACCAAAAGGGCCATCAAGCCTTGCCACACACTCCCCAGGGAGGTGGTGGATCGTGTCCCATCCCTGGAAGCCCCTGAAGCTGTGTAGCTGTGGCTCTGGGGGCTGTGGCTCAGTGCTGGCTGTGGCAGCGCTGGGCTGAGGCTTGGACTCCATGATCTGAATGTTCTTTTTGACTCTGTGGTTCTGTGATTACATGTTCTGGAGGAGTGAGGACTGCTGGGGTGCTGAAGGAGCTGCCAGGACATCTGCTCGTGGGACCAGACAGCGCTGGACCGGGAGGTGACACAAGGTCTCGGTTTGACATCACACAGAGCTGATGCTGCTGAACCCCTCCTCAGCCACTGCTGAGCCTCCAGGTTTGAGTCTCGCTGCCACATGAGCTCCCCAGGGCCTTGATTCCTTGAAATACTTCAGCTGGCAATTTGGAGAAAGGCCTGTGCCCTGCCTGCCTCCAGCTCCCTACCCTGCCTGCCCATGGGGATGGCTCAGCCTTGTTCTTGGACATCTTTGCACCAGCCTTTCCCACAAAAGCAATCTGGGAGAGCAGCCAGGCAAGGGAGAAGTGCATGGAAGGGCTATGGAAAGGGACAAAGCCAGAGCAACATAAACAGGCAGCAGAGAAAGCTATTTGTTGAACTTGTTGGCCAGCCCATTGTGCCGGTGAAAGTCCCTCGGAGCAGAGATGTTTATCTGTACCCACGTGCTGGAAGCTGGAAACGCTCCAGCAGCACTGAAATCATCTCCCTCCCCTCCACACCACAGGGAGCTTTCTCCCTGTGTGTGACTCAGGTGCAGCACAACGGAGCTGAGTTTCCCCA
This sequence comes from Colius striatus, assembly GCF_028858725.1. Classification (NCBI taxonomy): domain Eukaryota; kingdom Metazoa; phylum Chordata; class Aves; order Coliiformes; family Coliidae; genus Colius; species Colius striatus. Next base: position 2,481,294 of record NC_084772.1, read on the forward strand.
CAGCAGATGCAGGGCTGCTCCCTGCTGCTCCCAGCTGCACAGCAGCCACAGGCCTTGGCAGCAGCGTGCTGGCCCGGGCAGAGCACGACACGCTGCCCAAGGGCTGTGCCCCACACTGAAGTGCTGCAGCTGCATCACTGCCAGAAAGCAAGAGAGACATTGCATGGCCAGGCCACAGCCTGGCTCCTTGTGGTTGTTTTGGCCATGTACATCAGCTGTGGCCTGACCAGAAGCGAGCTGCAGGGCTCAGCACACTGAAGGTGAGACTTCTAAAGGGCAGGGAGCAGATTTACACAGCAACACAGCAACTGCCAGAGCTGGGAGTCTCTTGTGCACACCTCAGGTGGAAATGGAGCCTTCCAGGACACAGCTGTAGCACTAAACATCATATGAAAGGATTTAAAGCTCCCCCCTAAAGGGACAAAACGTGGCCAGGGAGGAGGTGGTGAATTTGCAGCTGACCTTGCAAGAGCTGGAGGGATTCCCTCTTTGCACGCTGCTGCCCTGTGCCTGAGCAGTTCTGTGTTTCAGGGAGCTGCTGCAGCTGCCAGCCCAAAGAGCACACACACAGCCTGCTGCTGGTCCCCCCAGCACACAAGGGCTGGGCTGCTCTCCCAGTACTGTGCCCCTCTTCAGAGCAGTTACTCTGGCAGAGGTGAACTTGTCTCCTTCTGTGGTCGCTGAGTAGCAACCAGAGTGCACAGATGTTTCTCGGGTCAGGCCTCTGCAGGTACAGTCTGGAGGGTGAATGAGTTTCCATGATGTAACAGCACCTTGATTCCCATGACCTTTAGGGTTTTAGTGTCCAAATGAAAGCAGCAGCACTCCTCTGGGGAAGGAAAGTAGAGCATCAGCTGTTCTAGGAGGAGGATACTGATGAGTTGTTTAATGAAGTCACCACTAACACGTTGCTTAAATCCAGACCTCGACCTTCTTTCTCCTAGGAACATGGAAGGAAGAAATGTGTGACTGTGGGAATCAGCAGCTCAGGAAATGAAGCAGGCAATACATGTTCTGCCTGTGGCATTAAAGCAAGAGAAGAACACATCTGAACACCTGCAATGGAATGGGAACCCAAAGTTGAGGAAGAGCTTGTGCAGGGATCCCTTGGTGTAAGGCTGCTGGTGCTCTGCCAGCCACACAGGCCAGAGCAGAGCCTTGCTGCCACCTGGGCACGAGCTCCCAGCCAGCAGCCTCACCCCATGCCCAAGGAACTCCTGAAACTCTGAGCTGCTGCAGCTGCCAGCCCAAAGAGCACACACACAGCCTGCTGCTTGTCCCCCCAGCACACAAGGGCTGGGCTGCTCTCCCAATACCGCGCCACTCTTCAGAGCAGTTACTGTGGCAGAGGTGAATTGTCTGAGCTCTCAGCCCATCCAGCTCTCCCTGACCCGCAGCAGCATCCCTGCCGCACCTCCCACTTCCATCTCCTCAGCCAACTTCATGAACCCCGGGGCAGGAGCTGCAATCGGTAGGATGAACGGGCGCTTCACGTGTGGAAGCACCGCCGGCCACACGATGGCAGCGTGTGCTGCAGCAGGAGCCTGCGTGACCCCTGCAGCTGCGGGAGCTCATCGGAAGCCTTCCCCGGGAGCGGGGCCCGGGGGGAGCTCCCCGAGCCCAGCGGCACCTTTCATGTCCCTTCCTCGCGGGCCCCCGTCAGCTTTGAGCTGTGGGCCGGGGGCGCTTGGGGTGGGTTTGCTGGCTGCCAGCCATCCGCTGGGCTCCCGGGGGACACGGCACATCCTTTGCTGCGGGGGGACTTTCCTCGGGACGGATGTCTGGGGGCGGCGGTGGCCGGGAGCTCAGCTGCAGCCCTGCCCCGCAGCCTCCCGTCGCTGCTGCTGCCTCACCTCCTCTCTCACAGCTCGGGATGTCCTTAGAAGGGGGTTTTGCTGTTCCCCCAATGTCACCCCTGGTGGCCCTGGAGGCACCGCAGCCCTGGCTCGCTGCTCTTTGGTTTGGCCCCGCTGGTGTGAGTGGAGCTGCCTTCCCTTCACAAACCCTGCTTTGAGCTTGGCTCTGTCCCAGAGGGGAAATTTGTTCTCCAAATAGCATTTGGAAGCCCAGACATGCCTCATCCTGCTTTCTTCAGCTCTCCCCTGCTGCCTCTTCAAGCTGATATGAGGCATCACATTCCAGGGCAGGAATTTCCCTGGTCCTTTCCCTCAATAACCCTTTTTGCTTTGGTTTCTGTTACCTGTCCCCAGCCACCAGTGAGATACTAATGGCCAGCATCTGTAGCCTGTTGCTCTTGTTAGCAAACAAGACAGCAGCCTTGACCCTAGAAATACACCCCCCAGGCCCTGGGGAGCCCAAGGAGCTCTTGCATGGGGTGAGGAGGCAGAGGTGATGCTCCCAGAAGGTTGAGCTGAGTGTTTTCCCCTGGGCTCAAGCCAGGTGACTCCCAGGGTCGTGGCTGAAACCCAGTGAGAGTGTGGGGACTCTGGGTAAATCAGAGGAGGAGACACCCTGATCTTACAGTGTGAGGTGCACAGAAGCTGAGGGAGGAGAGGGAATGGGTCTGGTGACTCCCTGCTCTCACAGTTGAGCCAGCAAGGCTTGAAAAGGGTTAAGAGCCAGGCAGAGGAAGGTGTGCCTGGGTTTGTTTCCCTGCCCAGCCCCTGGGTTTGTTGTGCTAGTTCATGTACAGAGTTGCTGGGTGCTGGAAGCCCTGCAGGCTGTTTGCCACTGGCATGTGCCCTGTGCCTGAGGCTCAGCAGCAGGAGCTGCCCAAAGGAGCGGGGTGACATGGTGCCAGCTCTGCTCTGGAGGGCTGTGACAACCCCTCTCTGTAACAGACCATCAGGGATCTGGAATCACGTGGCAGGGGGGTGCCCAGCTCAGATGGTCCTGGCACTGCACCTGGCATCTCCTCGTGCCCTTTGGGGCTGCCCCTGGCTCTCCTGGGGGTGCCACTGGGGGTCAGCCCCAGAGGTGCCACTGGAGAGAGGATCTGGGGAGCTCTCTGTCATGGCTTAACCATGAGCTGGTGCCCTGCAGGCACAGAGCCTCCTCCTGGCCTGGGGACAGGGGAAGTGCAGAGCCTTTCCCAGAAGCCACCAAACAGCTTCTGGCAGGAGCCTCTGCTGGAGCCTGCCAGGGTTCATGTGGGAACGTGCTGGAGGGAGGGCTGGAGCTCCCTGTGCCCCTGAGCCAAGGGCCTGGCCATTCCTGGCAGGATGACGAGCCTCTGAGACAGGGAGATGCTGGCACAGCCACGTTCTGCTCCTGCTGCCACACAAGGGAAGGATGAGGGAGTAGCTGGGGCTGCTGTGAAGAGGCACACAGCTCATCCTCTTCCTCAGCCATGGCAGAAGGCACTGGCTTGACCCTGGGCTCTGGCAGGGATGAAGTGGCAGAGCCATGGCACATTTCCTGCTCCTCCCCTTCAGCCTGTTCCCACAGTGACCCTGGTAGGCTTCTCTTCCAGGAGGTGGAAGTGTGAAGACCCCCTCTGGATGACCCTAGGGAGAGGCACAGCACAGCCAGCCCATGCCCAGAGAACCCTGGCAGCAGCTCCTGTGCACACAGAGGTTTCACAGAATGGTTTGGGCTGGAAAAGCCCCTGAAGCTGCTGCAGTCCCAGCCCTCCCCTCACCCTGCCCAGCCCAGCACTGACCCACAGCCCTCAGCACCTCAGCTCCATGGCTTTGGGATCCCTCCAGGGCTGGGCACTGCCCCAGCTCCCTGGGCAGCCTGGCACAGGGGCTCACACCCCTCTCAGGGAAACAGCTCTGCCTCAGCTCCAACCTCAACCTCCCCTGGGGCAACCTGAGCCCCTTTCCTCTTGTCCTGTCACTGTTCCTTGGGAGCAGAGACTGACCCCAGCTCCCTGCAGCCTCCTGCCAGGGACCTGCACATAAGGTCTCCTCAAGGTTTCCTTAGTGCCCAGCCTGGCTGCTGCTCTCCCCTCTCTTCCCCATGGTGCAGTGGTGAGTGCTTGTCCTTTTGGGGCTCCTCCAGCTCTCCTTCACCACAACAGGTCTGTACAAGCATTGCCTCCAGAGCCTGCAGCTATGTAGGAGGGTTGGTTGCAACATCAGGATGTCTCTGCAGCTCCATAGGGACTTAGCAGGGCCTGATGTGCTCAGGCAAGCCCACCCAGCACAGCCCCAGCATGTGCCTTCCCATCATCTGCAGAGCTGCCTCATCTGGAGCTGCTTTTGTGTCTCTCCTGGGGCAGATGAGATCTGTGACACCCAGGCCCAGCTCCCCAAAGAGCCTTCCCAGGCTCTGCCCGAGGGACCAGCCTGTGCTCAGCGGCTGTGTCACTCCATGGCAGACGTGTGACTCTTCTCTCTGCAGGAAGAGCAAAGCCATTGCAAACAGCTCTGTGTTTGTTTATTTGCACACAGTGCTTTCAGCCAACTTCAGCCTTGTTTGCTGCAGCCACAGTTGCAAATCGTTGGCAGCCTCCGTGGGACGCTCACACCATGATCTGACCCCAGCTCTGGCTGCTGAGGAGAGGCAGCAGCTGCCCTGCAGGAACACACCTTCATCCTTCAGCCACCAGATCTCTGCTCAGGTGTGATGCTGCCCAGGGAATGAGCCACCACACTCCTGCCTCAGCTGCCTGGGGACGCTGCCCAGTGTCCATGGGCTGCCTCACTGGGGGAAATGGGAGTGTATGAGTGTTTGGAGCTGTGTGCTGGAGCCCAAATCCCTTAATGCTGGGAGTGGGAAGGGTCCTGCAGAGCTGCTGCAGCCCCAGCCCATGCTCAAGCAGCTTCCCCTGGCTCAGGGGGCACAGGAACGTGTCCAGCTGGGGTTGGGAACCCCCTGAGGATCCTCCACACCCTCCCTGGGCAGCCTGGGCCAGGGCTCCCTCACCTCAGCACCAAAGGACTTGCTCCTCCTGTTTGTGTTGCAGCCTGTGCCTGTTCCCCCTTGTCCTGTCCCTGGGCACCACAGAGCAAAGCCCATCCCCATCCTCCTGACACCCACCCTTGAGGCATTTCTCAGCATTGCTGAGGTGCCCCTGAGCTCAGGCTTCTCTTCCCCAGGCTCAACAGCCCCAGGGCTGCAGCCTTTCCTCCTCACACACATGTTCCAGCCCCTCAGCACCTTGGTGGCCCTGCCCTGGCCTCTCTCCAGCAGTTCCCTGTGTCTCTCTCAGCACTGCCAGGTCTCTCTCCCAGAGCTGCTCTGCAGCAGGTCACCCCCAGCCTGTGCTGGTGCAGGGGGCTGTTCCTCCCCAGCTGCAGGACTCTTCCCTTGCCTTTGCTGCACCTCAGCAGGTTCCTCTGTGCCCAGCTCCCAGCCTGCCCAGCTCTCACTGCCTGGCAGCACAGCCCCTGCTGCACCAGCAGATCACCATTCCCAGACTCAACCCCCCTCATCCCTCTCTCCCACCCCAGGCAGCCAGTGCCAGACACTGGAGATGGCTCCTTAGAGCCAAGTTTGGCCTCTGGTTTTGGAGCTGTCCCATGCAGAGCCCTTGAGCTGTTTCCCCATGGAGAGGATCCAGCCAGGCCCTTGGGCTCTGCAGGGCTTGGAGTTTTCTCACATCAAGGCAAAAGGCAGGAAATGAGAAGCAGACATCTGGGGCCATCCCCAGGCAGCTCCTGCACAGGGGATGGAACAGCTCCTTTGCTGGGGAAGTGTTGAGCTTGTGCCTTTAATAGAGCTCTTTACTTAGAAAACATGAAGAACAGCAGAGAAATGACAGAGGCTGTGACTTCTCTGAACACAACAGCTTCCTCCTTCCCTGTCAACAAAGCATTTATAGGCTTGAGAGTTGGGCAGAGAGGAACCTCACAAGGTCCAACAGGGAACACAAGCACCTCATCCTATGTCTGGAGTTGGAACATGGTGCTGTTGATAGCTGCAGCAAGGCTGCTGGGCTGCTTTGCTCCAGGAAAGTCAACTCCTGAGGCCTTGGGATCTCCTGGGCAGACCATGCAGTGGGAATGATGGAGTGTTCTCATCTCATCAGCTCTGGCATCTCTTTCTTGCAGCTCACATCCAGCCTCACAGCTTGCTCTGACATTTTCTCCAGTGATTCCCAGGAAGACAAACCTCCTGTAACAGTTCACAGCCCTTGCAGGAGGAACCCAGAATGGCCAAGGTGCAGAAACTCCCATTGTGGAACCTCTGTAGCAGATGAGCCACGTTCTGGGGCTGTTCCCTGATTGTTTAGGACACAGCCCTTGTCTTGGCATATTGCTTTGTGTATCACCTTCCCAGGGTCAAGTTGTTTTTAGCCTCCAAGAGCAATTCTCCTGGTGTTAGTCATGAATTCCTTCTCCACCTGTGAGGACCTTGACCCTGAGCACAACTCACCTGTGAGCAGCCCTGTGGTGGGTGGGAAGGGCTGGAGCTGCTTGCACAGAGAAGATGGGATCTGGCCCTTTGGCCTGTGGTTTGGAGCAATAAGCTGAGCTCCTGGCTAATGGTTGCCAGTGTGCAAGCAAAGGTTAGGGGTATGGCATGAGCTCAGGCTTGAGGCCATGCCTTGTGCCAACACCCACACCCAGAGCACACCAGGCCCTCTTCTCCCTTTCTCCACAGCAGAGGCAACGTTTAGGCAGCAGGACATCCACCCTGATATGAAACTGTCCTTGGAGCAGAGCAGGAACTGAAGCCAGAGAGCCTGAGCTCCAGCAGGAGCCACCAAGTCCTTCTGTGGGTGCTGAGGATCAACCCTGGAGCTGTTTCAGGTGGCCTGGAGGTGCCAGCCCAGCCCCTGGTACGTGGGATGGAGCTCTGCTGCCCTGGGGGGAGCTGAGCACCTGCCTGCCCAGGGGGAGTGGGGAGTGGATGCTGTGTTTGCCTTTCCTCTGGCTGGGGCTTTTGCTTTACTTCTTCAACTGTCTTGATCTCAACCCAGGAGTTTCCCCCCCCTCCCAGCACTGCAGGGATCTGTGTGGGGCTGAGCTGCTGCCTGGGCTCAAACCAGGACTAGAGGTCTCCCAGAGTGTCCTGGAAGTCCCCTCCCAGGTGAAACAGCTCAATCTACTGCATGACCCTGCCAAAGGTGCTGTTTGTGCCTTAAAACAACCACACCTGGGGCAGCTCATGCCTTCAGCAAACAAAGCCCTTGCCCTCCTCTTTGTGTGCCTGCTGGAGCTTTTCTTCCTTCTTATCCCTGGCAGCAGCTCCTTTGTAGAAGGAGCAGAACCTGTTTCTTCACACGTGGGCAGTGCCATCCCTCCCAGCAGCTGAGGTGCCCAGTGGCCTCAGGTAATGGCAGTTCCTGGGATGAAAGTTTCCTGTAAGGCTCTGCCCAGCCTGAGGAAACACCTTTTGGGGAAGGAAGCAGAAAACATCCTTTGGGGAAGGGAGCAGAGAAGCCCTGCCCTGGCACAGCCTGCTCTGCCCTGCCTGCATCACACACACACTGTTACAGCAGGCTCTTCAGTTTCTCTCCTGGTACAATATAAAGCTTGGAGCTTCACCAAAGCTTTGTAAAGGTGCATCATATGGAAACATGGGGGATTTCTCTCTTTAGGAATCAAATCCTGAGTGGGACTGCTGGAGTTTCCCAGAGCCCACAGCAGCCAGTTTCCCATCAACCCTGTGAAAACCCAGGGGAGCCAGCAAGTCTCAGGCTTGACCTTATCTTCATCCTTCAGCTGAGGGACTTGGCAGGGAAAAAGCTGTTCTGGATTCTGCTGGGATGTGAGATGAAAGAGAAAGTAAAGGTGCAGGATGTGAGGGCTGTGTTGGCACGCCTGGCTGGGGCCAGAAGGACCTGCAGCCATCCCAGCTGTGGGCTTGGGGAAGGTTTTGTACCTCTGCTCTGAGCATCAGCAGATTGACCCCTCCTTGCAGTAACAAGCAGAGGCTGCAGAGAGCATCCCCTGAGAGCAGGGAGCATCCCCTGAGAGCAGGGAGCTGCTGGGGGGAGCAGTGTGTCCCTGCTCAGGGATGCTCCCAACACTCACGGGTGCAGCTGATGAACTCAACGACCCAATTAACCAATTCCACCTCTTTTGGCCCAACAATGGGCTGCTGCCCTGAGGTGGCTGCCAGAAAGGAAGGGGAAAAAAAGCTGCTTTTGCTTTGCTTTGCGACCGTGGGGCTGGAGAAGGGGAGAGTTTCAGCAGCCTAAGGGCAGAGATGCCTCAGCACTGCCTGTGGGGCTGAGAGATGGGGAGAAGGAGGATGGAGTAGGCGGCTCCTGAAAGACCCGACCTCAAGCCTTTGCCAAGGAGGAGCTACGGGAAGCTGGGGAATCCCAGGAGCCATGTCGGGAGCAGGCAGCAGCATTCCCTCCCCTCTCCCTCCGCCTCCTGGCGTCATCCCACGGCCGCTGCGGGGGGGAGCCCAATATCAGCCCCAACCCCAGCCCCGGGGCTGCAGCAGCCTGGCATGACCCGCAGCAGCCCACAGCTCCTGTCCCACGCCACAAGCCATCGGGAAAAGGGGGAAAAGCTGCCCGGCATCCAGCCCTTCCCACCGCCGAGACATGAAGCTTCTTTCTCTGCAGGTCCTGGCCGTGCTGAGGCTCCTGTGCCTGGCCATTCTGGCTGGAGGTGAGGCACAGCTCCGCTTCCCAGCGCCGGGAGGCGGCCAGGGGCTGCGGGAAGGATGGGGATGGAGTGTGGGGGAGGCGATGCTGGGCACCACGCACCGGGCTGGATGGGCCGGGGATGGAGGGAGGGAGCCTCCGGCAGCCACCCTGCAGGGATCCCCCCTCCTGGCAGCTCCCAGAGGGCTCCTGGCACTCGAGGGTAGGTGGGGAGAGGTGATGTGGGCTGCAAAAGCAGCTTAATGCGCTTGTTTGGCCCTTTGCTCGCCGTGGCCAGCAGTGATGTGTGTGTCCCGCTGCCATCCAGTGCTGTGCCTGGAGCCGGGCAGCGCTGCCCCCGGCACGGGGCAAAGAGCTTTGGGTGCTTGGGGATGGTGCTGAGCAGGGCTGAGGGACCGGGACAGAGCCGGGGGCACCTCTCCTGGGGCTGGGCCGGGTTTAGCTATGGCACAGGTCAGCGATGGGTGGCCAGGGGTTGCAGAAGGGGTTTTCCAGGCTGGCATCCAGCCTGGCAGCAGGGCAGGAGAAGCCAGCCTCTGCCCAGGACAAAGGGGTGATTTACTGCCGCTGTGGGAAGGGAAAGGGGCAAAAGAGCCTTCAGCATCTGTGCCCTGCTGCCACCCGCCGGGAGGAGCGAGGACAGCAAGGAGCGCTGGTGCATCTGCTCCGAGCCTCTTCCTCTCCTCACAGCCCCGGGACAGGTTCTCCAGGGCTGGGCTCAGTCAGCTGAGCATGTCAAGAGCCTCTTGACAGGAGGCTTTAGTGCAATGGGATCAGGCTCTTCTCCCAAGTCACAAGCGGCAGGACAAGTGGAAACAGCCTCAAGCTGCCCCAGGGGAGGTTGAGGCTGGAGCTGAGGCAGAACTGTTTCCCTGAGAGGGGTGTGAGCCCCTGTGCCAGGCTGCCCAGGGAGCTGGGGGAGTGCCCAGCCCTGGAGGGATCCCAAAGCCCTGGAGCTGAGGTGCTGAGGGCTGTGGGTCAGTGCTGGGCTGGGTAGGGTGAGGCCAGGGCTGGGACTGCAGCAGCTTCAGGGGCTTTTCAGTCAATCCAAATGCTCCTGTGGAAGTGAGCAAAGGGACACCAGGAACTGTCCCCTGGTTGCTCCCCACCATGTCCCTCCCAGGCTGTCCAGAAGGATGAGTGTGGCCTCTTGGTGCTGTGCTGCTGAGACAGGAGCACACCCCCTGGCTAATGAGAGCTCACTGGGAAGGCAGTCACCCCTGAGCAGGTACTCTTGAGCCTAAAGTGCCACAGAAGATGTATTGAGGTGGACAAATAGTTCATTACTGTGGAGACTGAGCTGTGTCTGTAGAGAGGCCACAGGGCTGTTTGCTTGAGGCTTCTTTTGCAATAATGGGTTTCCCCAGCAAATGAGCCAACAGAGCTGAGGATGCTGTGGGATGAGGCTGCTGTGGGATAAGGATGCTGTGGGATAAGGATGCTGTGGGATGAGGTTGCTGTGGGATGAGGATGCTGTGGGATGAGGATGCTGTGGGATGAGGTTGCTGTGGGATGAGGATGCTGTGGGATGAGGATGCTGTGGGATGAGGATGCTGTGGGATGAGGCTGCTGTTGGGGTGAGGCTGCTGTGGGATGAGGTTGCTGTGGGATAAGGATGCTGTGGGATAAGGATGCTGTGGGATAAGGATGCTGTGGGATGAGGTTGCTGTGGGATGAGGTTGCTGTGGGATGAGGTTGCTGTGGGATGAGGATGCTGTGGGATGAGGATGCTGTGGGATGAGGCTGCTGTTGGGGTGAGGCTGCTGTGGGATGAGGCTGCTGTTGGGATGAGGCTGCTGTTGGGGTGAGGCTGCTGTTGGGGTGAGGCTGCTGTTGGGGTGAGGCTGCTCGTGGGATGAGGCTGCTCGTGGGATGAGGCTGCTCGTGGGATGAGGCTGATGTTGGGGTGAGGCTGCTGTGGGATGAGGCTGCTGTTGGGATGAGGCTGCTGTTGGGGTGAGGCTGCTGTGGGATGAGGCTGATGTTGGGGTGAGGCTGATGTTGGGGTGAGGCTGCTGTTGGGATGAGGCTGCTGTTGGGGTGAGGCTGCTGTGGGATGAGGCTGCTGTTGGGGTGAGGCTGCTGTGGGATGAGGCTGCTGTTGGGGTGAGGCTGCAGTGGGATGAGGCTGCTCATGGGATGAGGCTGCTCATGGGATGAGGCTGCTCTTGGGATGAGGCGGCTGTGGGATGAGGCTGCTGTTGGGATGAGGCTGCTGTTGGGATGAGGCTGCTCGTGGGATGAGGCTGCTCGTGGGATGAGGCTGATGTTGGGGTGAGGCTGCTGTTGGGATGAGGCTGCTGTTGGGATGAGGCTGCTGTTGGGATGAGGCTGCTGTTGGGATGAGGCTGCTGTTGGGGTGAGGCTGCTCTTGGGGTGAGGCTGCTCTTGGGGTGAGGCTGCTCTTGGGGTGAGGCTGCAGTGGGATGAGGCTGCTCTTGGGATGAGGCTGCTGTGGGATGAGGCTGCTCTTGGGATGAGGCTGCTCTTGGGGTGAGGCTGCTCTTGGGATGAGGCTGCTGTGGGATGAGGCTGCTCTTGGGATGAGGCTGCTCTTGGGATGAGGCTGCTCTTGGGATGAGGCTGCTCTTGGGGTGAGGCTGCTCTTGGGATGAGGCTGCTGTGGGATGAGGCTGCTCTTGGGATGAGGCTGCTCTTGGGATGAGGCTGCTCTTGGGGTGAGGCTGCAGTGGGATGAGGCTGCTCTTGGGATGAGGCTGCTCTTGGGATGAGGCTGCTGTGGGATGAGGCTGCTCTTGGGATGAGGCTGCTGTGGGGTGAGGCTGCTGTTGGGATGAGGCTGCTGTTGGGATGAGGCTGCTGTTGGGATGAGGCTGCTCTTGGGATGAGGCTGCTCTTGGGATGAGGCTGCTCTTGGGGTGAGGCTGCTCTTGGGGTGAGGCTGCTCATGGGATGAGGCTGCTCATGGGATGAGGCTGCTGTTGGGATGAGGCTGCTGTTGGGATGAGGCTGCTCTGGGATGAGGCTGCTCGTGGGGTGAGGCTGCTCTGGCATGAGGATACTCTGGCATGAGGATGCTCATTCCTGCACCCAGTAGCTGGATCCTTCCCAACCAAACTGCAGCAAATTCCCCAGAATCACTTGGGAACCTGAGACAACGTTTGGAAGAGGCTGCCTCTGACCTAAAGCAGCCTCCAGCTCCTTCCCCAGGGGCTTCAGATAAATCCAGATCAGTCTGAGTTGTGTCTCCTGGGATGTCAGAGCAAAGTGCCAGGCTGCTCTCTGCAACCAGCCCTTGCTTGGCCAGTGTGCTGCTGGGGGCAGGTGCTGGCAGGAAGGGTCAGGTTCTGTCCCTTGAAGGGGCCAAGGGAGGACTCCTTTGTGGCACCTTATGAAATGAAAACTCTGGCTTCTGCTGGGAAGATGCTTGGTGAGAAGATGCTGTGGGAGCAGCAAAAGGTCTTCTCTCTGCACCTTTTCTCTGAGTGCAAGTGGTGCTCAGGGACCCCACAAAGGGAGAAGCAGGATGCTGGCCTGGAGGAGAATCCCATGGGAGGAAGAGACAGGGCTGATGCAGATAAGGAGAGGACAAACATCCTGCACTGCCTGCACCAAGAGCTCCTTGGTGATGGTTGCAAGCAGGTCTTTGAGGGAATGGAGAGATGTGTCTTCTGGCCACTGTACTGAGAGCAGCCCTCAAAGCAGGGAGGAGCTGCACAAAGCACTGCAGCAGGGCCCCATTTCCACAGAGCTGTGGTGTTTGGCTGCTCTCTGGGTATCTAATCACCAGCCTGAGTGATACAAACAGGGCCCTGACTGGACTTGTCTCCCTCTTGCTTTAGCAGAGCCTGGAAACTTTGCTGCCAAGCTCTGGAATCCTCCTCCCAGAGAAGCAGGGGGAAGAAAAGTGTCAGCTTTGCTGATACCTGACACAAAGCCAACACTTAATGTGCTGAGAACTTTCTTTCAGGGCAACCCAAAGCACCTCTGAAGTGTTCCAAAGAGTGTGGGTCCTTTACATCAGAGCTGTCAGCCAAGAGGGTCAGGAGCTACTACAGGACTGAGCCCAGCTGCACCAAACAGGCCATCATGTGAGTGCTTCCCCCTCCCCAGCCCCTCACTGCTGCCACACATCAGCCTGGCACCCAATGCCATCTTTGGAGCAGGGAGTGAGGGTCTCATGAGGCTTCATCTGGAGTCCTGGGGCCAGTGCTGAGCTCCCCAGCTCCAGAGGGACAGGGAGCTGCTGGAGAGAGGCCAGGGCAGGGACAGCAAGATGATCAGGGGACTGGAACATCTTCCTTATGAGGAAAGGCTGTGGGACCTGGGGCTGTTCAGTCTGGAGAAGACTGAGGGGAGATCTCATTGATAGTTACAAGTATCTCACTGGTAGGTGTCAGGAGGTTGGGACATCCCTTTTTTCTATTGCATCTAGTGCCAGGACAAGGGGTGATGGGATGAAGCTGCAACACAAACAGTTCCATTGAAACACAAGGACAAACTGTGTCAGTGTTTGAGTGAGGGAGCCCTGGCCCAGGCTGCCCAGGGAGGGTGTGGAGGCTCCTTCCTTGGAGGGCTTCAAACCCCACCTGGACACGTTCCTGTGTGACCTGATCTAGGTGGGAGCTGCTTCTGCAGGGGGTTGGACTGGATGAGCTCTAAAGGTCCCTTCCAACCCCACCATGGTGTGATTCTATGCTTTGTTTTCCCTATTTAAAGACCATCAGGCTCCCAGTGAGATCAGGGGCTGGCACAGAGTGAGATGGGGGTGAATGGATGGGGAAGGGACTGATGGGGTGGTTGTTGGCAGTGGAAGGTGGCAGGGCAGGAGCAGCAGCAGCTCCTGTTGTGAGCTTGTCTGGAGAGGAGAGAAGCCACCTTTTTCCACCCCTCTCCCCAGGATAACTGCTGTTCCCAGCTTACCCTGAAGAAGAGGCACCATGCAGAGCACTTTCCTGCAGCCCACGAGGTTGCTCCCAAGGGTTTTTCTTCATGTGTGTGCCCCTGCTCTGAGCACTGCAGGCAAACACTGCAGCCAACAGCCAGGACATTGCTTTCAAAGCAGGAAAAGCTTCTTGGCAGGAATTCCTTCAACCCATGACTCATGTTCAGCTCATTCAATGAGCTCTCAGAGGCATCTGTCCATCCTGAGAGAAACAATCCCTGCAGCTTGCTGATGTTCAGCCCAGCCAGTGCTGCTGTGTGCCTGCCTTCCCTCCCCCCCTGCCCATCTCAAGCCTGGCTCTCTTTATCCCCTTTTTCCTTTCAGATTCCTAACTCTGAAGCTCTATGAGATCTGTGCAGATCCAGAGGCCCCATGGGTAAAGAAGATTGTGGAGAAATTGGACCAGAAGAAGGCTCCAGCTCGCCCAGCTCCCCCTGGCACCACCCCAGCAGCAGCTCCCCAAGAGCCTGGGGCTTTTCAGAAGCATGTTGGTCTCACAGCTCCACCTCCAGCCACTGCCTCAACCAGCCTCTTCCAAGGGGCTGCCACAACAGTTCTGGAGAGGACACACATTGGTGCAGCCAGGACAGAGGCAGCACCTCCAGAAGCAGCCACGGAACACACTGCAAAGGCTACAGCCCAGGCTCCAGCCACGACTTCTGCCAGCCCTGTGGCTGTTTCTGCAGCCTCACACCATCCTGTGCTTCCTACAAATGAACCCCCAGACCCTAAACAGGTCAGAATCAATGTCCCAGATGGTGCTTCCAGCAGTTTGGGTTCAGATCTTCCCTCCATCCTGGATGTCCCCAAGGTCCCAGCACACACTCCCTTGGTTTCCACTCTGGCTGCCACACACAAAGGTTCCTCTGACCACACCAACAGAGCTGCCACTTCCCCTGCAGGTGCTTTGGCCACTGGAACATCTGCCTATTCATCACCTGCAGGAAAGCAAGAGCCTCCAGGAACATCAGTCCTGCCAGGCCAAGCCAGGGCAGAGCTGGGCACAGACAGCCCAGAGCATCCACCTCCTCCCAGCTTCTTGGCAGCATCCCAAATGCACTTTGTCATCCCAGCCTCTGTGGTAGGGGCTCTGATGCTTTGCATTGTTGCTGCTGTGTGGCTGTACCTAAGATTTGGAGTCAAAGCAGAAGAAATGTCCAGGGACATGGTGCAGGGCTTGTTGTACCACAAGGAGGGACCCCAGAATGACATCTATCCCATGAAAGTCATCTGAGTCCCTTTATGGGGTGAGGATGGGAAACCTGCTGCTTGTTGCTCCAGGACAGTGAGTTGATGCTGAGCTGGTGACCATCAGGAAGCAAGGCAGGGAAGGAAAAGAGCCCAGAAAGCTGATCTCTGACTTGTTAGCTGTGTTTCTGAGCAAATGCCTCCAGTTCATCCCTCACCACCACCCTGTGCTGGTGCTCTGCAATGAAATGAGACCCTTCCTTTTCTCTTCTGCCACAAGGTCTGCTGCTGGTGGTGGCCCTTTGCCAGGTGGGGAGGGGCAGAAGCAGGTTTCTCAGTCACTGCTGGGGATTTTTCTGCTAAAGAGGCACCTGCTGGGCTTGGGCTCAGCCACCTGCAGCAACCTCAGCACCAAAAACACCCCCAGAACCAAAAACACCCCCAGAACTTTTGCACTTCTGCTGCTTCTTCCTTTATTGCTCCAGATCAGGCTGAGCCTGCTGCTGGTGCTCAGTGGGGTGCTGGCACTCCTTGGGCTGATCAATCCCCCCTCACCTGCTGGAGACCAAGGGGTAGTTGAGCTTTTCAGAGGTGGAAAGCTGCAGCTGATGATGGGACTCAAGGTGAGTGCAGCAGATTTCACCTTCAGCCTGCCTTCTGTCTCC
This sequence comes from Colius striatus, assembly GCF_028858725.1. Classification (NCBI taxonomy): domain Eukaryota; kingdom Metazoa; phylum Chordata; class Aves; order Coliiformes; family Coliidae; genus Colius; species Colius striatus. The sequence continues at coordinate 2,496,529 of NC_084772.1, forward strand.
TCCTTGAAACCAGCTTACCCTGAAGATGAGGCACCATCCAGAGCACTCTCCTGCAGCCCAGGAGGCTGCTCCAACAGCTCTGGGCATTGCAGATTTAGGCTGAGACCTGATTCTTGGCAAAGTAACTGCAACAAAGCCCAGCAGGGCAGGACAGTGTGTGGGAGCCTTTGCACAGGGGAGAGGAGAACAAGAAGCCACCCAGTATCCCTGGGATAGCATTGGAGGGTTTGTGCTCTTCTCTGCAAGCACAAAGCCCAGGAAACAGTCTCTTGGGGGAGCTACATGTAGCTCTGGAGTCAGCCAGGCTGGGATTACCCATCACAGCACATGCACCTTCCCTCTGCTCCTGTGTTCCCTCAGCAAAGCACAAATAGGCTTGTCTGTGGTCCTCCAGCTCACAGGGGTGTTAAAGCCCCTGAACAGTACCAGGCACACAGCAAACCCAAACTGGTTGTGGGTTTTACACACCCAGATGTTGCCCTTTGAGCCTTGGGGTCAGCTCCTGACTCACCTTACCAAGCATTGGCTCCAGGGTGAGCTCTGCTGCAGCAGGCAAAGCTCTTCTTGGTGTAGAGATGCACACCAGGGGTCAGATCCTCCTCCAGCCAACAGATCTGGGGACAGATCCTGAACTAGAAACATGCACTTAGGGAAGCAAGAGCATGGAATAAGGAATGCAGCCTGCTAGAGCCATCAGCTCTCACCTTCCAGAGCATCCATCCAGCCCTGGGTGGGACAGGAGGGGCTGCCAGGGTGCTTCTGTCGTGCCATCACCCTGTCCCTCCTCTCTGCATGCCCTTGGCTTAAGAGAGGGGAGCCAGGGACTCACCTGAGGCTCTCTGAGGACAGAATGTGAGCAGATGGATTGTGATGAGGAACTTGGGGGTTGAAAACTCTTCCTTGTGAGGCCACCTTGCTACCTGGAGGGTGAATCAAGGGCTGCTGGTGCATGTCTGGGCTCAGGGGCCTCACACTCTGTGTGCTGTGGCATTCTTTTATCCATAGAAATGCTGCTTTTGTAGGTTTGTAGCTGTGGGGATGTGTAGAGTGTCCTGTCCCTGCTGCATGGTGCAGTCAAGCCCTGCAATGCTGGACAACACTGTGCCTTGCTGATTTTGGCTGGCTTGTGCATGGCCATGGGAGCTGGAGATTCATCAGTGGAGCTGTGGGGGGAGCTCTCCAGGCACCACAGCAGAAGGGACACAAGTGCTCCTTGGCTTGGAGCAGTGCTGGGGAGGTGAATGTGCATGCACCAGGCAGGTCTGGTTTGCAAAGCCACCAGTTTGAGCTCCACAGCCATCTATCTCCCAGCTGGCACTCAGCAGGAGGAGCCTGGATGCATCCCTTCTCCTCTCTCCAGGCAGCCAGAGCACTGGCACCCTTCAGTTACAACCCAGCAGGGGAGGACCAGTGTTCAGGTGATGCACAGGGCAGCCTGGGAGGGCACAAAGTGCCAGGGCAGGAGGATGGAGCCTGGCACTGTAGAGCACAGTGACAGTCACCAGCCTGGGCTCAGGGGGGGTTTGCTGGGTGTGTGCACCACAGACACCTTCTGCACCTTTGATTTCAGTAGGAAAAGCAATAAAAGGCCTTTTGGTAAAAGCTGGTGTCCTGGGGGGATGGATTGAGCCCACAGGGGGTGGCCAAGCCAGGGCCCTGCTGAGCTGAGCTGAGTCCCCAGGTGCATCCCCACTCAGGCTCTTGCTCCACTGTTGAAGGGCTTTAAAGTCTTGCCAACCAGCCAGCTCACAGAGGGAGCCACATTTCCCACCCCACTGAGGCAAGAGGGGAAAAAACCAGATGGCTGCTTGGGTTGAACAAAGCTCCAACCACTGCAACCCCCAGAAAACAAAGGTGCTGCTGCCCCTCCCTTCAGTGGGGGCTGGAGAGGCCCCAGGGCTGAGCTGGACCTTCCCCAGCCTGGGGCTCCTCTCAGCTGGACCTTCCCTCCTGGGGAAGCTGGATCTTCCCTCCTGGGCTCCTCTCAGAGCTGGGGAGCTGGGAAAGGCACCACAGCACCAGAGGCAGTGCTCAGGGATGTGCCTGGGCTGGGCACAGGGCTCAGGGACCAGCATCTGCCCAGCCCCAGCTTCCCCTCCATGAGTCACCAGGAAAGGCCACTTTGGAGATAAGGAGCTCTGTGGAAAGAAAAGCTTTCTCTTTCTCTTTCTTTTCCCCTTTCCTCCTCTCCTCTCCTCTCCTCTCCTCTCCTCTCCTCTCCTCTCCTCTCCTCTCCTCTCCTCTCCTCTCCTCTCCTCTCCTCATCCCCTCCTCATCCCCTCTTCTCTTCTCTTCTCTTCTCTTCTCTTCTCTTCTCTTCTCTTCTCTTCTCTTCTCTTCTCTTTTCTCCTCCTGTACTTCAGTCCCTTCTCTCCTGCCCTTCTCCACCCTTCCCTCTCCCCCCCTTATCCCCTCCTCTCCTTTCCCCTCCCCAACCCCCCTCTCCTCTCCTCTCCTCTCCTCTCCTCTCCTCTCCTCTCCTCTCCTCTCCTCTCCTCTCCTCTCCTCTCCTCTCCTCTCCTCTCCTCTCCTCTCCTCTCCTCTCCTCTCCCCTTCCCCAGGCTCAACAGCCCCAGGGCTGCAGCCTTTCCTCCTCACACCCATGTTCCATCCCCTCAGGAGCCCTGCCCTGGCCTCTCCCCAGCAGCTCCCTGTCTCTCTGCCACCCCTCCCAGCATCACCTCACCTCAGCTGGCAGGCACTGATTGATGCTCAGGTGATGCTCAGCCCCCTCTCTCAGCAGCACAGAGCCTGTGCTCTCCTCAGCAGCACAGGGGCAGTGGGGCTGTGTCTCCCAGCACAGCACAGTGAGGTGTAAAAGCCCTCAGTTCCCTGCTCAGACCCCATTTCCAAGCATGGGGCTCATTCTGCCCAGCTCCCTCCTCCCCACGCTGGTGCTGTTGCAGGGCAAGGCTGCACTGAGCAGCTTCCTTCCTCCTCCTCTTGCAGAACACAAAGATGCTGTTGGTTTGTTCTGTAACCAGGCAGATTCTCCAGGGCCCATTGAACCAAAGAGGAACCCTGGGCCAGCAGTGAGTGGGGCCTCCCAGCACTCACCAGCTCCTGACTGCACATCAGCCTGGGCTGTGCTAGAAATGCCTTGAAAGCATGAGAAAGGGGGAAGCAGAGCTCCTCAGGCCAGAGCTTCTGCCACATCAGCAACACCAGGCTGCACAGGCAGTATCTCTAGCAGGATTTTTGCATCTCAAGGTGCTCTCCATGATGCTGAGTGCCCTCATCCTCCTCCAGCCACCCTGCTGTGTGCTGCCCTGCCAACCCAGCCCAGCCCCCTCCTGGAGCTGGGGATGCAGAGGGGGGCTCAGGGTCTGTGTGCCATGTGCTTTCTTCCTCCAGAGCCCTTTTCTGGGGAAGCTGGCACTAGGAACCACTGAGGCTGTGCTCATCTCGCCACATGGCACCCTGCTGCTGTGCCAGCCCACCAGACCTGCTGTCCTGCAGCCCACATCTCCCAAAGCAGAGCTGTCAGCACATCTCAAATGTTTCCTTCTCCTTTTCCCTTCAAGAGAAGTCAGACAGACATGAGATAATCTCCAACAAAGTCCAGTTCCAGCTTTCTCCTCTGACAAACCCTGGCTTGCCTCATCTCTGAGCCACAGCCAGGTCCCATCCCACACTCCCACTCAGCACCAGCCCATGTAGGTCCCTGCTGGGTTCTCACCCTGTCCTGGCACACACAGCACAGCAGCATCTGCCCTGTCCTGGCACACACACACAGCTCCAGCAGCATCTGTCCTGGCACACACACACACACACACACACACAGCTCCAGCAGCATCTGCCCTGTCCTGGCACACACACACAGCTCCAGCAGCATCTGTCCTGTCCTGGCACACACACACAGCTCCAGCAGCATCTGTCCTGTCCTGGCACACACACACAGCTCCAGCAGCACCTGCCCTGCCCTGGCACACACACACAGCACAGCAGCATCTGCCCTGCCCTGGCACACACACACACACAGCTCCAGCAGCATCTGCCCTGCCCTGGCACACACACACAGCTCCAGCAGCATCTGTCCTGTCCTGGCACACACACACACACACAGCTCCAGCAGCATCTGTCCTGTCCTGGCACACACACACACACACAGCTCCAGCAGCATCTGCCCTGTCCTGGCACACACACACAGCTCCAGCAGCATCTGTCCTGTCCTGGCACACACACACAGCTCCAGCAGCATCTGCCCTGTCCTGGCACACACACACAGCTCCAGCAGCACCTGCCCTGCCCTGGCACACACACACACACAGCTCCAGCAGCATCTGTCCTGTCCTGGCACACACACACACACACAGCTCCAGCAGCATCTGTCCTGTCCTGGCACACACACACACACACAGCTCCAGCAGCATCTGCCCTGTCCTGGCACACACACACAGCTCCAGCAGCATCTGTCCTGTCCTGGCACACACACACAGCTCCAGCAGCATCTGTCCTGTCCTGGCACACACACACAGCTCCAGCAGCACCTGCCCTGCCCTGGCACACACACACAGAGCTCCAGCAGCATCTGTCCTGTCCTGGCACACACACACACACACAGCTCCAGCAGCATCTGCCCTGTCCTGGCACACACACACACACACAGCTCCAGCAGCATCTGCCCTGGCACACACACAGAGCTCCAGCAGCATCTGCCCTGGCACACACCCACAGCTCCAGCAGCATCTGCCCTGGCACACACACACAGCTCCAGCAGCATCTGCCCTGGCACACACACACAGCACAGCAGCATCTTGTCCTGTCCTGGCACACACACACAGCTCCAGCAGCATCTGCCCTGGCACACACACACACACAGCTCCAGCAGCATCTGCCCTGGCACACACACACAGAGCTCCAGCAGCATCTGTCCTGTCCTGGCACACACACACAGAGCTCCAGCAGCATCTGCTGGTGTCACCCAGCCCTCCTGCTCTCTCTGGGTTCTGGGGTGACTCTCTTGGGTTTGTGGCACCAGAAATGACCTGTCTGTGTGCTGAGGACCACAACCCTCCATCCCTCTGACTCTCTTGTTCCAATCCCATCACTGGGGTGGGGGCAGAGGCAATGCCTGGGCTCAGACTGGGGCTCAAGCCCAGCCTCTCCTCAGACATCCCATTGCCATTGGCCCACTTCACCTCCTACAAATCCTCCTGAGCCCACCACAAGTATCTCTGACACCTTCTTCTCTGGGGTCCATCCTACTTTGGTCCAGTGGGGCTTTTTCTGCCTGATGTCTCATTCCACCTATCCCATCCCATCCCATCCCATCCCATCCCATCCCATCCCATCTAACCCCATCCAATCTAACCCCATCCTATCCCATCCCATCCCATCCCATCCCATCTAACCCCATCCTATCCCATCTAACTCCATCCCATCCCATCCCATCCCATCCCACCCCATCTCATCTCATCTAACCTCATCCAATCTAACCCTATCCTATCCCATCTAACTCCATCCCATCTCATCCCATCCCATCTAACTCCATCCCATCTAACTCCATCCCATCTAACTCCATCCCATCCCACCCCATCCCATCCCACCCCACCCCATCCCATCTCATCCCATCCCATCCCATCTAACCCCATCCAATCTAACCCCATCCCATCCCATCTAACTCCATCCCACCCCATCTCATCCCATCCCATCCATCCCAACCCATCCCATCCACCCCATCCCATCCCATCCCACCCCATCCAATCTAACCCCATCCTATCCCATCTAACTCCATCCCATCCCATCCCATCCATCCCAACCCACCCCATCCCATCCCATCCCACCCCATCCAATCTAACCCCATTCTATCCCATCCCACCCCATCCTATCCCATCTAACTCCATCCCATCTAACTCCATCCCACCCCACCCCACCCCATCCCATCCCATCTCATCTAACCCCATCCTATCCCATCTAACTCCATCCCATCCCATCCCATCCATCCCAACCCACCCCATCCCATCCCATCCCACCCCATCCAATCTAACCCCATTCTATCCCATCCCACCCCATCCTATCCCATCTAACTCCATCCCATCTAACTCCATCCCACCCCACCCCACCCCATCCCATCCCATCCCATCCCATCTCATCTCATCTCATCTCATCTAACCCCATCCTATCCCATCTAACTCCATCCCATCTAACTCCATCCCATCCCATCCCATCTCATCTAACCCCATCTCATCTCATCTAACTCCATCCCATCTAACTCCATCCCATCTAACTCCATCCCACCCCATCCCATCCCATCCCATCCCATCCCATCTCATCTCATCTAACCCCATCCTATCCCATCTAACTCCATCTCACCCCACCCCACCCCACCCCATGTGCCTCACTGCCCTCCCCAGTGCCCTTGCCATGCCCAGGCTGTCTGGGGAAGCCTGTCTGCAGGGGACTCACTAGTCATTTGCCTTCTATGACTCAGGCAAAGCAGCTAAACCTGTCAGTGACCTGACTTGGGCTTGTCTCCCCTGTTAGCAATAGAGAGGCAAGCATCAGCCTTGACCTGACTTCACAGAAAGTTGGGTTTCCTCTGCTTTCCTGGGTAAGTTTCAGTTCCCCCAAAGCCTCTCCCAGCCTCACAGCTCTTCCTCTGAAAGCAGAAGTGGCTCCTTGGCCTCTTCCACCCACTGCTGGAAGTAACCCCAAAACAATGACAGAAATCCCCTTGTCCCTGGGAAGAGGCTTCTTAGAAGAGCCCTGGCACTTCAGGGAAAGGGGCTCAAGTGGGTGGAATGTGGAGGATAAATTCCAGTGCAGGCAGAGCCAAAGCCAGGACCACGGGGCAGGACACAAGCAGAGCTCTCAGGCAGCTGCCATGGTCACTGCAAGGATGCTCCTGCTGCTCCTGCTGCTCCTCAGCAGCTCCCTGCACCTCACCCTGGGTAAGGCACCTCCTGGGCACAGCAGGGAGAGATGGGGAGGTGGGGACATCTCCCAGTGGGGATGTTCTGCTGGAGAGGTCAGAGAGGAACCCCAGTGAGGAGGTGGGCAGGGAGGGGTGTCCTGGGGTAAAGGGGAGGATGAGAAGGTGCTGAGTGGCCTCAGGATGTGCTGGGGTGCTGGGGAGGATGGGGAAGGTGCTGGGTGGCCTCAGGATGTGCTGGGTTGCTGGGGAAGGATGGGGAAGGTGCTGAGTGGCCTCAGGATATCCTGAGGTGCAGGGGAGGATGGGAAGGTACTGGGTGGCCTCAGGATGCCCTGGGGTGCTGGGGAGGATGGGGAAGGTGCTGAGTGGCCTCAGGATATCCTGAGGTGCAGGGGAGGATGAGAAGGTACTGGGTGACTTCAGGATGCCCTGGGGTGCTGGGGGAGGATGGAGAAGGTGCTGGGTGGCCTCAGGAGTGCAGGGGAGGATGAGAAGGTGCTGGGTGGCCTCAGCAGTGCAGGGGAGGATGGAGAAGGTGCTGGGTGGCCTCAGGATGTCCTGGGGTGCTGGGGAGGATGGAGAAGGTGCTGGGTGGCTTCAGGATGCCCTGGGGTGCTGGGGAGGATGGGGAAGGTGCTGGGTGGCCTCAGAATGCCCTGGGGTGCTGGGGGAGGATGGGGAAGGTGCTGGGTGGCCTCAGAAGTGCAGGGGAGGATGGAGAAGGTGCTGGGTGGCCTCAGGATGCCCTGGAGTGCTGGGGGAGGATGGGGAAGGTGCTGGGTGGCCACAGCAGTGCAGGGGAGGATGGAGAAGGTGCTGGGTGGCCTTAGGATGTCCTGGGGTGCTGGGGAGGATGGAGAAGGTGCTGGGTGGCTTCAGGATGCCCTGGGGTGCAGGGGAGGATGAGAGGGTGCTGGGTGGCCTCAGCAGTGCAGGGGAGGATGGGGAAGGTGCTGGGTGGCCTCAGGATGCCCTGGGGTGCAGGGGAAGACAAGAAGATGCTGGGTGGCCACGAAGGGAATCCAGCCCCTGTCCTGGGATGCTGTGGGAGCTGCTAAGGAGCTCCCCAGCCTCCACCTCACGACTGACACCCTGTGGTGACACTGCCTGGAGACACAACCAGCTGCCAGCTGCTGCCCAGGGCATTCACACCTCTCCCTCCTCCCTTCCCAGCCCACATCCCATCCAGCGAATGCTGCTACAGCTACAGCAAGAAAGCTGTCCGTGGCATCCAGAGCTACTTCCAGACCCCCAGGGAATGCTTCTTGCCTGCACTGGTGTGAGTGTCCCTGGCCTTTGCCTCCCACCCCCAGCAGATGCTGCCCCCATCCCATCCTGGCCAGTCCCAGCTGGGAGCACGTGCCTGGGGGAGGAAAGTGGCTGTGTGGAAAAGCTGTGCTTTTGTTCCCTGTGGTAAAGGCAGTGGTGTGGGGAGCCTCAGACACACAGCCCAAGGGAGGGCAGGGGCTGCTGGAGGGGGCTCCATCCCTGCAGGATGGGGAGAAGCAGTGCATGGGCTGCCCATGGCTCATGGCATCACTCACCTCTCATTGCAGGGTCACCAATGCCAGAGGGGTCATGTTCTGTGTCAACCCCAAGGACCAGTGGGTGAAGAAAGCCTTGAAGGAGCTTGAAAGCAAAACCAACACTCCTGCTGCTCATCCCTCTACTCCATTGAGTTCTCCTGTGTCCACTGCAGCCCCAAGCACTGGCACCAAGCAGCCCCTATCCCATGGGACTGATGCCCACCGTGGCCACTAAACCTCCCCCCTCTGCCCCTGCCCTGCCAGGACATGGCCAGCACAGCTGATATTTATAATAAAGACTCATTGCCACAAGCTGCTCTTTTAATTTAGCCCAAGGAGCCTGGTTCTTCAGCCCAAGGAGCAGATGCTACAAGGCCAGGGAATGGTGGGACTAAAGAAAACCCCTCTGCCACTGGCACGTGCTGCTCCAGGCTCAGAGCAAAGGGTGCCTGGTCACAAAGTGCTTCAGGGGGCATGGCACAGTCAGGCCAGGTCCTGCAGCACCCATAGGTGAGGTTACCCTCAGCCATTGGCATCCTCACAGCATGCTCCCAGCCCCATGGGCTCAGCAGACCCCCCAAAATGAGGGGGGGCAGGAGAAGATCCTGGTCTGCCCAAGCCCTTAACAGCCTGTTGGGTTGCAAACACGCTGGTTGGCACTCAAAAGAAGCCAAGGAGATGACAAGCAAGGTTGGCAGTGCCAGGGGAGTGAGGGCATGAGCCCTTCAGCTGGGCAGGAGAAGGCTGGGAGCTCAGCTGGTGGCCCATCATGTCATGGCAGAGGCCAAGGAATAGGTGGGAAAAAGCTCAGAGAGGTGACAGAAATCACCTCAGAGCCCCTCACGTGGGGCACAAAGGTGGCAAATGCCCCAGGCTTGGCCCCAGCTTCACTCACAATGACACAGGAGGGCAGGGGCATGTTTTCCAGGACACTGCAGGTATGAAGGACAGGAGAAACCACCCCAAAGGCCGTTTTTGCCCCCAGATGGTGGTAAGCAGCAAGGGCTGAGGCTGAAGGAGAGTCACATCTTGAGGGACACCCATCTGAGGGGCTGTGTTGGGTGGTTTAGAGGTGCCAAGGCTCAGGGTTACACCTTAGGGCACATTAACATGATGGGCAGTGGTGTCTGCTGGAGGAAAACCTGGATGCACCAGCAGCTGTGCAAGGTGGAGACACCCCCAGCCTCTGCTGCAGCAGCACTTGGGCCACTCAGCAGCCTTCCCCAGGCACTCCTGAGCTGAGCTGTGCACAGGCCATTTGCTCTGCTGCTCTTGTTTTACACCCCACCAGTGAGAACCAAGGAGCAAAGGCACTTCTTGTATGGCCCAGAGCTGACCTGGCTGTTCCTGACCTGCAAACTGAGCTGGGGTGAAGCAAAGGTGTTACAAGATGCTCTTGGTGAGGAACCTCGTGGGCAGCTGGGATGCTGAGGACATCATCACTGGAAATGGGGCACAAAGCAGCTGCACAGATCACACAGCAGCCCCTGGCACAGCAAGAGAGAATCATGGGGGTGATTTGAATCATCTCCATCCCCTCAGGGAGCTGGGGAAGGGGCTGGAGCACAAGGGGCTGGGGCTGAGGGAATGGGGGTGTTGAGCCTGGAGAAGAGGAGGCTGAGGGGAGCCAGGAGCCCTCTCTGACACTCCCTGCCAGGAGGCTGCAGGGAGCTGGGGGTCAGGCTCTGCTCCCAGTAATGACAGGACAAGAGGAAAGGGGCTCAGGCTGCTCCACGGGAGGTTGAGGCTGGAGCTGAGGCAGAACTGTTTCCCTGAGAGGGGTGTGAGCCCCTGTGCCAGGCTGCCCAGGGAGCTGGGGCAGTGCCCAGCCCTGGAGGGACCCCAAAGCCCTGGAGCTGAGGTGCTGAGGGGTCAGTGCTGGGCTGGGCAGGGTGAGGCCAGGGCTGGGGCTCCAGCAGGACTCACTCACAGAGCTCACACTCACAGAGCTCACACAGAGCTCACTGCTCACTCACAGAGCTCACACAGCTCACTCAGAGCTTACACAGAGCTCACACTCACAGAGCTCACTGCTCACTCAGAGCTCACTCACAGCTCACAGAGCTCACTGCTCACAGCTCATTGCTCACTCACAGAGCACACACTCACAGCTCACTCACTGAGCTCACTGCTCACACTCACAGCTCACTGCTCACTCAGAGCTCACTCACAGCTCACAGAGCTCACTGCTCACTCACTGAGCTCACACTCACAGAGCTCACTGCTCACTCAGAGCTCACACTCACAGAGCTCACTGCTCACTCACTGAGCTCACACTCACAGAGCTCACTGCTCACACACTGCTCAGAGCTTACAGCTCAGAGAGCTCACTGCTAACACACTCACTGCTCACTCAGAGCTCACACTCACAGAGCTCACACTCACAGCTTACACAGAGCTCACACTCACAGAGCTCACTGCTCACTCAGCTCACACTCACAGAGCTCACTGCTCACATACTCACTGCTCACTCAGAGCTCACTCAGCTCACAGAGCACACAGAGCTCACTGCTCACACTCACTGCTCAGAGCTCACACTCACACAGAGCTCACTGCTCACACACTCACTGCTCACTCAGAGGTCACACTCACAGAGCTCACTGCTCACTCACAGAGCTCACACTCACAGCTCACTCAGAGCTTACACAGAGCTCACACTCACAGAGCTCACTGCTCACACAGAGCTCACACTCACAGAGCTCACAGCTCACTAACTCACACAGAGCTCACACTCCCAGCTCACTCACACTCACAGAGCTCCCTGCTCACTCCCCTCCTGCACTTCCAGCTGTACTTCACCACAAACCCTGTGTGCACACACAGCACAAGGCTGATTCTTCAGCACAGCTGCAGGGGATTCTCACAGGCTGTTGCTTCTTTGTTTGCTCAGTTCCAGCCCTTCCCCATTCCCACCCCTTTCCCCCCTGTTGTCCTGCGAAGCATCAGATAGCTTCAATCCCAAACTGCAGGCTGAGGCATGTGCAGGAGCTGAGGCATGTGCAGGAGCTGAGCCATGTCCACACAGGACCAGGAGCAGCCCCTCCTGAGCTGCTGGAGGCTGGAGGGGCAGAGGGAGATCTGCTGTGGGGCTGGCTGGGAATAACAAACCTGCCAAGAGCTCCCCTGTGCTGAGCATTTCATAGCTGAGCTCTGAGCAGGCTGCAGAGTGAAGTGGGCAGAGGGCAGGTCCCTGGCTGCTGGCACCAAGGAGGGTTGTGAGTGAGAGTTTGGGGTGTCAACAGCCTCCTCCTGCCTCAGGGCTGTGCACTGGGAGGCCTGAGAGGGACCATCCCAAACACCTGCAGAGTCCTTGGGCTGGAAGAGCCACCAAGATGTTGGAAAGATGTTCTGATTATTCCCAGAGCTGTGGCTGAGGCTGGGAGAAGCCTGACCTGCAAACCCCCCCTCCTGAGGGAAGGGTGCAGCTTAAACCCCTCCTGAGCAATGGGGTGAGAGCATGGGGAGTGGTGCCCACACCAAGTGAAGTGCCCAGAGCACTGGCTGGTCAGAGCAAGCTCAGCAAGGAGCCAGAGGTGGCCTCTGGGTGATGTGAGTGGAAATCCCCCATGGCATCAGCTTCTGGTGAGCTGGGGAAAGAGTTCAGCCTCCCTCTTGGAAGTCAAACAGCTGGCAGGGTGTGTGCTGCTGGAGGCTGGGTGAAGCCTTGGCTTGCTGGGCACTGCCACATACAAACCACTTGTATAAAAGCAACTTTTCCTCTGGCTGGGTGTGGGGAAGACCTCAGCTATCTGCTGCTTCAAATGACTTCAGCAAGTCAAACCAAGCCTCAGCAAGCAGGGACACTCAGAGACCAAGAGGCTTTGAAAGAGAACCTGGGGCAACTGAGTCAGAAATGTCATGTAGGGGTCAGTGGTGGGTTGCAGCCAACACTTGCAGCCCACTGCAAACACACCTCTCCTCCCCACAGCCAGTCATGGCTGTGCCAGCCAGGAGCTGAGCACCAGAAACTGCCAGTGACACCACAGCAACACCTGACACGAAGAAACCCACCAAACAAGGGGGTTGGGATGGGTATGTCACAGCAAAAAAAGCCTCTGCACTCCTCCAGGAGCACAAGCAGGAGCACAAAGAGGTGGTGAGAAGCTGAGGAGCTGGGTCAAGTGGCAAGGGAAAAGTGACTTGAGCAGTGCAAGAAGTGGAGAGTCCCCAAGGAGCCAGGAGGTGATGCACAACCTCAGGCCCACAGGGAGAGGCTCACAAGTTTGTGAGTGAGCCCCAAAGCTGGCAGCCCCACAGGTGCCTCCTCCAGGCAAGCAGGACCTGCTTCCACCAGCACAGCAGGGATGGCTGTCAGTCACCAGCCCTGTCCCTCCAGCTGCTGTGAGAGCTGCATTTACCTGGTTCTTAGGGCTGGGAGGTGCTCCTGCAGTGCAGCCTCTAACACAGGCAATGCCAGGTCTTCCAAACTCTTCCCAAGCATGAAGAGAAGCATTTGGGAGCCTCTTGTTATCACTGGGAAGGACCAAACTCCTTTGCATCCCCTCCTGAGGGACAGGACCTGCCTCACCAGGGTCTCCAGCCCCGTGTGATGTGTGTGGCTGGGGGCAAAGCCTGTGGGCAAGAAATACATCAATGGCTTTGTGGAGGTGGAAGAGACCTTTTTAATAAACAGGATTCAAATAAAATTGTTAAAAAACCCCCCTCTGAGCTGCCCCCTGGGTGTGAGAAGAGTTCAGGTCACGAGCACAGAGGATGGTGTTGCTTTGTGCACCATGGAGAGAGAAGGGAAGGAAAGGAACAAGCTGTCACCAACTTGATGAGCTTCTTCAGTCAATCAGCAGAAACCAGCCTCAACCAAAAACCCTCCAGCCAAAACATTGGGTGGCTCCATGAGAAACAAGTCAAATCCAAACCAAAAGAGACAAGCCCTACCTTGGCAGGCTCTACATGGGAACAACCAGCAGGAGATGCTGAGTGGCAGCCAGGGCAGGGAGAGTGGGGGACAACCCTGCCAGTCCTTCCCTGGGGGGGTCAGGGATGGCTTTCCCCAGCCAGGGCCTCGCTCAGCCCTTCCCCAGGAGGGTGTGTGGTGTGTGTGTGTGTGTTGTGTGTGTGTGTGTGTGTTGTGTCTGTGTGTGTGTTGTGTGTGTGTGTGTGTTGTGTGTTGTGTCTGTGTGTGCTGGAGGAGGGGGGTGTTGGTGGCAGGGAGGTCAGGCTATTGAACGAGGTGATGGTGTAAAGTGGCAGCAACAGAAGGTGAAGGGCAGCACTCAAGGATGGCAGCTCCATCTTGTTCTGGTGCTTAGTGCAAATAGTCATCTACCCTGGCAAAGGAGCAGGAGCCCAGGCCCACACGGGCCATGAGCCTCAGGCACTCCGAGGCCTGGCCCAGGGCGAGCATCAGCGGGGGCTGCTTTGGCAGGTTCTGGGATTCTGTGGGGGCAGAAAGAAAGGAGAGATGTTTAGAAGAGGTGTCTTGTCTACCCAAGCTCCTCTCAGCCCCAGCTGGGCACCAAGCTCAGCACCTCTGGCTTTGGAAGGAGGCTGCTCCACACACACCCCACCACAGCCCCCACACGCGTCCCAGGGAGGGTCACAGCTCAACAGGGCCTTTGAGACAGGGCTGCTGTGGTGGCCAGAGCAAGGAAAAAGGCAGTGCTGCCTCTCTGTCTGCCAGAAAACCCTCCAAGTGTCAGAGGTCAAAGCGTGGAGGGATAAGGAAAGGCAGGAGAAACCAAGCGAGAGGAAAGCTCTGCAGCTCTCCTGCTTGAGCAAGTGTCCACAGCCAGGCCAGGCCTTGGCCAGACTCACTCCCTGGTCACTGCTTCTCTTCAGCTTCATGTTTGCTTTGCTAGGCATGAGGGTTCCCCTCAGCAGAGCCAGACAAGGTGCCCTGTGAGCAAGGCTGGCCAGGCACCATCTCTCAGGTGTCCCCGGTGACACCCCTCAGCAGCCTGAGCCTGCTCCTGCAGCACTGGGCCTGCCCCTGCTGCCTGCCAAGGCAAGGCACAATCCTTCCCAAAACACATCACTTGTGTTTCTTTACTCACACAGGAGCCTTCATGAAACTGTCCCTTCCCACAGGAGACAACCTCTAAGATCTCTTCCCTGGCACACTCAGCCCAGCAGCAATCAGTTGGGCACAGTGAGCCAGACCAGGCACAGGGGCAAGGGTGGGCTTCTCACACACAGAAGCTGCTCAGTTGCCAGTGTTTGGCCAACTTTGGATGGTCTGAGCTAAGCCAGAGTGAGGAGTGTCCTGGGAAGCTACCTGAGCCTCAGCACATGGTCTGGTGACAGCATCAAGGGCCCTGCCTGGAATGAATGAATCCCTTGCAGAGCTGGGGTAGGCTATAACCTCATGATGACTCCAGCTACAGTGGAGAAGTGGCTGAAGATGCCACAAGGGTCAGCAGCCATGTGGCAACTCACTGGTTGCAAGCACAAGCCTTCCCTCAGGGACAGCCACTGCATTCACTGCACCAGGCTCCAGACAGGAGAGTGAATGGCAAGGAGCTGCTGGGCCAAGGAACACACTTGTCTAAGGCAAAGAGCAGGCAGAAACATTCAGCTCTGAGGACACAGAGAGGTTGGATCCAGCCACAATCCATCCTGCTGACACAAAGAGCAAAGCTCATCAGACAAAGGGCAGCTGTCTTGCTGGCTGAAGCAAACCAAGCCCAAAGCAGATCTCTGCACAGAGCTGGTTAAGACCAGAAGGGCAAAAGCAACAGGGCTGGACCATGAGTCAAGGGCTGGACTTTGGCACCCCAGTGCCAAGGCTGGGCTCCAGCAGGTGTAGCACCCCATGGCAACATGCAGAGGCAATGCTCAAAGGGAAGACAAGCTCTGCCTGCCTTTAACTCCTCACATCCAGTATGAGCTCCCAGCTAACTGGTATTACAGCTGCCTTGTGCTTTAGAGCCAACACTGTGGGAATCCACTTGACCTACAAGCTGCTGCCAAGAGAACAACTGCATTCCCTACCAGAAAGCAGGATGATTGCAGGAGAAATCTCTGCCAGCCCAAACAGCATGGAAAAGAGCCCTGGTAATGCCAGCAAAGTGATTGAGGTGGGTTCAGAGCAAGGACAGAGGGGCAGGAGAAGGAGATCTTGGCCTTTTCAGTAATAAGGGGAGGAAAATCCTAAGGAGCAGCCTTGGAAGCAGCACTGAGGATGAGCCAAGGAAGGGAGCCAAAAGATCAGGAGGATCTGTTCTTTGCAGGCTCAGTTCTCTGCAGGCTTAGTTCTCTGCAGGCTCAGTTCTCTGCAGGCTCAGTTCTCTGCAGGCTTCCCTCCCAGCTCCCTCCCTGTCAGCCCCCAGCCAAAGAAAGATGAGGCAAAAGCTAACCACCAGTGTAACTGAACCTTTCCCAGCCCTGCCAGGCTTGCCCACCACAGCACAGCCCTGTGGGCAGCACTCCCCCAGCAGCCAGCCCTTACCCAATATAGCACTATTGAGAGCAGCACACACAGGTTCCCTCTGGATGGGGTCCAGCTGCTGACCAACGGGGCAGTTCCAAGGGTCTGAGTAAGCTAACAAGCTAAATGCATCCTGTGGGAGAGAAGAGAAAGGCACAGGCAGGTCACACACACACACAGCTGCAGCCTCATGGGGTATCCACCAAGTCCAGGGCACCTCCTGTCATTGACAGGGTGGCATGTGCCTACCTCCCAAAACCATGGGGCTGTTCTGCTCCTGGCACCAAGGGACCACAGTGGGCCATGGAGATAGTGGATTAAAGAGGGTGCCCCTTCCACCTGGCTGGGGAGCCAGCATGGGAAGGCAGGTAGAGTGTCAGCTGGAGAGAAGAGGAGCATGCAGTTGCTCCAGGAAGGCAGGCAGGAGCTGTGTTTGCTCTCTCCTGCACTGGGTCGAGATGCTCTGCATTCACCAAGCTTTAACCTCTGATCCCCATGCAGACCTCCTCCTCCTCAGCAGCTACAGAAGTTGGGGCTCCCAAGGGACCTCCCAACCCTAGAGAACTCTTGTGATGCAGCACAAGGCCCAGGGCTCACCTGAAGCATCTTTTTGTGCATGGTGTTCTTCCCATATTCCCTGCAAAGCTGCTCACTCAGCATCTGCAGCTCCCGTCCAAACTGGATCATCCTCTCCGTGGCAGCGTGGTTCCCCCCACAGAGCTGCCTCTGGGGGCAGCTGTCTTCTAGAGGAAAGGCAGATGGAGAAGTAACAAGTGGCTTTCATCCCCCACCACTGCCCACTCTGTGTCATTCTCCCCATAAGCTCCTTGCCCATGGTCATTATGTAGCATTTCTGAGCCCAGCAGGGCTGGGTTTCTCACAGCACCTGGGTGGCTGCAGGGAAAACTTGAGCTCACTTGTGTTTAGGGCCTTGAGGACCAGCCACAAATCAAGTGTTTGTGATAAAAGCCTGGGAGCTGGCAGCTCCAGCTGGGTCACACAGGTACAACACAGCCCTGGTCAAACAAACCCTGGGGGCACAGAACACTTGCAGGCAGAGGTGCCAACAGCACCAGTGGCAACCAGACCCAGTGTAACTGGAGGAATCCCCAGTTTCAGAGGCAGTGTAGCTGGTTCTCACTTTACCTCCAGGCTAAAGCACCCTCAAGCAGTACAGCTGGAGCTCAGCACCCTGTCCAAGGCATCAGCCAGCCTTCCACAGCTCTGCTTGGCTCCTCAGCAGGCAGAGAGGTCCAGGACTGCTCTGACCAGCACTGAGCAAACCTTTGGCTTCAGTCACTGTCCCTGCTGCACATCACCAGCACTGCTGCCACACCTGCCTTTAGTTCCAGGGCACATTCCTTTTCCCCAGGAAACAGGCATCTTGAGAACTTTACTGGGGTGGGGAAACAAAGCCAATGAACATTGCTGGAACGTGGCCAGAGCCAGGCACTGGAGCTGGGGATGGGGCTGGAGCACAAGGGGCTGGGGAGGGGCTGAGGATGTTGAGCCTGGAGAAGAGGAGGCTGAGGGGAGCCAGGAGCCCTCTCTGACACTCCCTGACAGGAGGCTGCAGGGAGCTGGGGGTCAGGCTCTGCTCTTTGGGGAGCTGGGCCTGGGTGTCACAGATCTCATCTGCCCCAGGAGAGACACAAAAGCAGCTCCAGATGAGGCAGCTCTGCAGATGATGGGAAGGCACATGCTGGGGCTGTGCTGGGTGGGCTTGCCTGAGCACATCAGGCCCTGCTAAGTCCCTATGGAGCTGCAGAGACATCCTGATGTTGCAACCAACCCTCCTACATAGCTGCAGGCTCTGGAGGCAATGCTTGTACAGAGCTGTTGTGGTGAAGGAGAGCTGGAGGAGCCCCAAAAGGACAAGCACTCACCACTGCACCATGGGGAAGAGAGGGGAGAGCAGCAGCCAGGCTGGGCACTAAGGAAACCTTGAGGAGACCTTATGTGCAGGTCCCTGGCAGGAGGCTGCAGGGAGCTGGGGTCAGTCTCTGCTCCCAAGGAACAGTGACAGGACAAGAGGAAAGGGGCTGGAGCTGCCCCAGGGGAGGTTGAGGTTGGAGCTGAGGCAGAACTGTTTCCCTGAGAGGGGTGTGAGCCCCTGTGCCAGGCTGCCCAGGGAGCTGGGGGAGTGCCCAGCCCTGGAGGGATCCCAAAGCCCTGGAGCTGAGGTGCTGAGGCTGTGGGTCAGTGCTGGGCTGGGCAGGGTGAGGCCAGGGCTGGGACTGCAGCAGCTTCAGGGGCTTTGCCAACCCAAACCATTCCCTGATTCTATGATAGATGGTTTTTTCCCCCACACTCTGGACACCAGCTCTTTCCCCTCCTGGCTCTGAGGCCTCCTTACCCATGCTGGACTCATCTGTCTGCAGGATCTCCTCATGTTTGTAGGTGCCATTCATTATCCTGGTGGATGAGTTCTCCAGGACTCCGTTGGGGTAATGCTCAGCCTCCATTTCCATCTCACTATCACTGAGGTGAAAGGAAGGGAAAAATAACCAGTCAGGTGCCTAAATCACAAAGGGAAGAAATGAAGAGCTCAGATGCCAAGCAGTGCCCAGCAATGGGGCCAGGAAAGGTGCCTTTTGGGACCACAGGGAGCCAGATGCTCTAATTCATTGTGGCAAAACTTGTGGCAGGCACCTGAAAACGATTTGTGAAGCAGGTTTCTGTTCCCAAAGTGACTGTCATCATCACAGCTGCAGAATGCTCATCCTTTTCCCTGCAGGAAGCAGCCAGGCCAATGGGTAACACACCAACAGCCTGAGCAGGAGGGGAATGGTTGGCTGTAGCATGATGTCAGCCCTTGCAAAAAGTGCAGTGCAGAACACAAGGGCTGCAGTGGTCAGGACAGGAGGCTGAATGAGACAGCTGAGGGACTGAAATGATGAGGGAAATCTTGCTGGGATTTGGGCTCTGCATTTCAAAAGAGAATCATGAAGCCAGCACTATCAAATGATTCTGGTGAACAGACTGAACAAGCATTTGCCACCCACTGATGTGCTGGATGGCTCTCAAGGGTGAGCTCTACTCCTTCTCTGCTCTGCCCTGCTGAGGCCTCAGCTGGAGTCCTGTGGCCAGCTCTGGGCTCCCCAGCTCCAGAGAGACAGGGAACTGCTGCAGAGAGGCCAGGGCAGGGACACCAAGGTGCTGAGGGGCTGGAACATGTGTGTGAGGAGGAAAGGCTGCAGCCCTGGGGCTGTTGAGCCTGGGGAAGAGAAGCCTGAGCTCAGGGGCACCTCAGCAATGCTGAGAAATGCCTCAAGGGTGGGTGTCAGGAGGATGGGGATGGGCTTTGCTCTGTGGTGCCCAGGGACAGGACAAGGGGTAATGGACATGAGCTAGAACACCAATAGTTCCCCTGGCCCAGGGAGCTGGGGCAGTGCCCAGCACTGGAGGGATCCCAAAGCCGTGGAGCTGAGGTGCTGAGGGCTGTGGGTCAGTGCTGGGCTGGGCAGGGTGAGGGCAGGGCTGGCACTGCAGCAGCTTCAGGGGCTTTGCCAACTGATTCTGTGATTCCACACAAGCCACCAAGTTGGGCTCTGCTGACACCACTTGAAGGGAACAGGCTGGTGTTTGAAACAAGGGTACCATGAGCTAAGTCTCCGAGCAGGGGAACTGGAACAGGCTGGTGTCTGCAGGGCACAGTAGTGACAGGGAGTTACTTTATGGTTCAAAAGAGCAGGGCAGATACCCTTGGGGCTTCTCAGAAAGCAGAGTGAGCCCTCTCCCACCATCTCACCCTCCTCAGACCTCTCCAAAGGAAAAAGAAAGCCCAGTACCTGGTTTCTTGGTTACTCGTACTACTGTGCTGCTGAGATTTGGTAGAATCTGTAGAATTGGACTCAGAGTAGTTCACAGACGAGGGGGAGGAGGAGGAGGAGGATGAAGATGATGAGCTCAGCGTTGGGTATTTACTGTGACTCTGTTTGCTCTTTGTGGACATGACTCCATTGCTACAGGTGGGACTATCTGCTCCTGGGAGAGAGAGAGAAGAGATGAGACCACCCTGACAGCACCTGCACAGAAAGCAGCAGCTAACAAGCCACAGCCACATCCACCTTTTACCATTTGCTCTCCTCACTTAGGAAAAACACTTACCAGTACTGTGGAGGTGGGAATTGTTTGATCCATGTCTAGGGCTTAAGCTGGGGGAGCCGGGGTAACTGTCCTGGGACCTGGGGCTGCGGGCGCCGAAACAACGAACCTCACTGTCTGTGCCATTCACCATCTCCACGAACTGCCGGCACCTGAGGCATGGCAGGGGACAAGCACAAGGGATGCTGACAGCCAGGAGGCTCTGCAGGGAAGTTTCCCCTTAGAGATAGCCTACAAACTGGATAGCAGGTGGATTGCTTGGCTTTCAGAAGGACATATGAGTGCTGGTAGCTGACAGTGCCCTAGGGGGAAGCAGCTCAGGAATGGTCACACTGATGCTGCTCGGTGTTCAGATACTCCTGAGAAGGGACTTTTCATTGTGTTGAGATGAAACTGGTCCTTTACAGCATGTTTTCATCTCTACCACCTCTGCAGCTACTCCAACTGTGGGCTTTTTTTGCCAAACTCTGCCAAACTTCATGGTTCCTTTGCCACTCCTTCAGAGCAGAAATACTGGAGGGCAACAGAAACTAGAGGAGGAGGGTCAAAAATGACAGTGAGGACAGCTCCTCATTTAGCTTTACTGAGCATTGTCCTTCTGTGTCTCAAGGGGCTGGGGAGAGCCACTTTGTACAGCTGGGAGAAGTGGGACACAGCAGCACTTGCTCTCCTTAGTCTCTACCCCAGGTGGCCTTTGCCACACATCTGTCCTTCTAGGAGCCTTCACAGCGACTGCCACGTGCTCCTGTGTTGCACAGGACAAGCAGAGGCTCTGTGAAGGAGTTTCTGGCAGCCAGCAGAGCTAAAATTCCACCCACCTCTGCCTGACCTCAGGAGGCAAAGCCACAGTGGGTCTGAGCAGCAGCCAAGCTGCAAGCACTGTGCAAAGGCCTGGACACACACCTTCTCCCAAAGGCATCTCAGTTTGAACTCAGCCCAAAGGGTGCAGCTGGACTTGGGTGCCTGGACAGCCTCTGTCATCCCACCTTCACCTACACATTTCAGCATCAGGGAGTGCAAAGCTATTCATACTTACTTTAACATGAAGAGCAGGTTGGGGTTATGTTCTAGGAGGCCAGGATAGAGCTGCTGGGTGGCTTCTATAGCCTCTCCCACTCTGCCTGCTAATACTAGTTTCTGTATTCCTGAAAGCAAAAGGGACACCTGTTGACACACAGGACTGGCCAACAAGAACAGCTCACACATGCCACACAGCTCCCCTCTGCCACCCTGAGCAAGTGCTGGGGGGAACTGGGGACCACATTCTGTTCTAGTGTGTATCAGGGTGAGGAAAGTGAGGTAGAATCCTTCAGTAGCTCAGAAACACCAGGAGTAGAAGGACCTGAAGGATGACATAGGTAGGCTGAGGTGGGCTGCTCTGGGACTTGAGTTCTGAGGACACAGAGCTGGGCAGCAATGAGAAGAAAGCTGCTTCAGGCCATGAGTGGATGGATGGGAGCAAGGAGGCTGCTGGGGAAAGGCCAACTGCAGAGGAGAAGGCACTAGGTCTGTCTCAGGCTTGGAAGAGTGTGTACAGCTGAGCATCAGCTAAGCAGAGCATTCTGAGAGGGGCTTCAAGCACAGCACAGTCTCCCCAGTGTCCCCACCTCCAGGCAGAAGTGATTCTACCAACAAAACAGGGCTCTTGCAAGTCTCACCTCAAGCTATTCCCAGAGGGGTAAACCTGAGCTTGGCCTGCAGCCAAGAGACCTGTGAGGTAGCTCAAAGAATCAGCTATTTAACCTAACAACAGCTCAGTGACTTGTTCCAGGAGGTGCAAAGACACGAGGCAGAAGCCATCTCTCATGCTGGGGGCTGATGTCCCACGTGTGTTCCTTCAGTGCTAGGCTAAACCTGAGAGCCCAGCCCTGAGCACTCAGAGGAGCTGCTCCTTTACAGAGGCTCACTTTCCCCCCACCTCCCCAAGTGTACTTCAGACTGAAAATGCATCTCACTTCAAACAACAGAGGTCCTGGATTGCCTGGGAGATGCTTTGCAAGCAGAAGCTCTGAGGACAACAGGCTGTGACTTGTGCAAGTCAAAAGCCCAGCCCAGTAACCTGCTGCAACACTGTGCAATGACTTATCTTGGCTCCCACCTCTCAGTGTCTATTTGCTGCTTGTTGTAGCTGAAAGCTAAACCCCCAGCCATGGCTCTCACACCATCACATCTTGCACAGTCTCTTTCCTCCACTTGCAGGTCCATTCTGGTGTCTCACTGCTGCTGCCAGCTCCCTTCCTTGCCTTGCCTGGCAGCTCTCACAGATGGCACTGCCTCTTTATATCCTCTCTTCTTTTTGTTTGCCCATCTGTGTTTTCCTCACACCTTTTCTTTAAGCCCCAACTTCAGAGCTCTCTGTTCCTTCCCTCCATCTGCCTCGTCTCCAGACAGACGAGGTCGTGCTGTCTCACCTGTGCCCCATGGCCAGCTCCACCAGTTCAACCCACACCAGTAGGAACACTGGTTGCTTATTATTGCATAATACACCACCCTGGAAAGCACAAAGCCCCATCAGCACTAATGGGCAGCAGCTACAGGTTATTTAGGGTCCCCAAATGAAGGTGACTGCTGGCTAAGCACATGAGATGTATGGAGAGTGAGCTCCAGAGGGATGCCATGCTCCTGCCACCCAGCAGTCACATGAGAAGCAGCTCACAAAGGGAAGGGAAATGTACAGAGCAGGTCACAGCCTGTGTTCAACAGCCAGGAGAATGCAGAACACACTCTAATGTTCTGGGACTCTGCAGTCTGAGCCTGTGAATAGAAAAGCTCACAGCAACAAAGTAGAGCAGGAGAAAGCTGGTCAGCTTCATTCTGCAGCCCTACCAATGGAGGGATGAACTGCACCAGAGCACCCAGCACTCACCAAAAGGGACAGAGGATGCAAATCCTTCATCTGCTGAGTGAAACACCTTGGCTGGGAATTTGCAAGACCCTCAATATGCAAACTCACCTGGAGACAACATGTGTGTGAGGGGACTGGGAGGCTCATGAACTCTGCAAGCTGTAGGCAGAAGAGATTGCTGTCCCTGGGTCCCTAAGGCCATTGGTAATGAACCTGCCTCTGCTGCAACACAATGCATCAAAGAACACAGACCCCAAGGGATCTCTGCTGCACCTCAGCTCATTTTCTTCTCCACCAATTTGGGGGAAGCACCTAGATAATGCTCAGGCTGATGTGTGAAACTGCTGCACTCCATGCACCCCTGTCTCTTCCAGCATCCCACATCCCACAGGACTGAGGGAAATGAACCAAGCTGATCAGCAAACCTGGTGTGCTGAGCACTGCCAGGCACACAGGCCATTCCTCAGGGCAGACAGGCAAAGGACAGGGCAGTTCTTGAGGCAAAGAAGGTGCAGAGGGTGGAGGGGAACCCAGTGATGATGGGAGAAGCGCTCCCACCAGTGCTCTGCTGACCCAGTGTGCTGGGGGCAGCTTTGGGCTGCTGGGGGTGAACTTTTCTACTCCCCCAGCACTCCAATCCTCTGCAGAGTCCTGAGGGGAACCTGGGAACTGCACTCTGGGAACCACCACCCAGGAGACTTACTTTGTCTGTTCTTTATTGAGGTCTGTTCTTCCTGGATGGTGGTGTCTGTGACTCTGGCAAAGGCAGTTGCTGTTGAGCAGTAGCCATGATGAACCAAATAGGACGAAACCATGCTAGAAAACAAGCAAATGCAAACAGATGAAGAGGTGCTGAGAAAACAGGCTCATCACACTGCAGCAAGAAGCCAACCCACATGACAGAAGATGTCACTTCAGTGACCAAACTCAGCTTGCTTAGGTGCACAACCAGGATCCTAAATGTCCAAGACAGGTACTCACTGCTCAGCAAACAGGAGGGAGGCTTTACATTCACCTTGCAGGGGGAAAGAAGAAAGATAAACACCAATTAAGACTCCCAGTGCACACACAGTATTTCCTTCTTGAATGATTGTTGGCCAAGGGTTGCTTGGCAGAGCTCAGTGCTGTGTGACATCCTACAGAGACATCAAACCTGAACCTCAGAGGAGCTCAGGGCTTTCAAGTAGATCTCAAAGCCAAGAAGGTTCTGGCCTTGAATGTCTTCCATTCCTTATCTTGCCAGCAGTTCTCTCTTTGTGTGTTCAATCTCCTTATAAACTCTACACATCCACAGGTGTCCCTGCCTGCTGCTTTCCAAAGAGCAGACTGGCACCACTGACCTTGCCAACAGGAACATGCTTTGAAGTTGTGTTTCCAAACCAAAATGCTGGGGGGGTGAGGGGGAAGGAGTATCAGTCAGATAAACAAACACAACACAAACATCTTTCTGAACAGATCATTCCTAAAGCACTTGTGCCTTCCCAGCATATGGGGGGAGGTCAATGTTAATACCCACTGGATCTGAGCATGCAATGGCAACCTAGTGGTGACACTCAAAACAGGCTTCACATGATGAAGCTGGGACTGATCTGACCAAGTCACAGCTCAAAACACACACTCAGCTTGGCTACTCTGGGTACAAGAAGGATTTCCAGGTGTAACTCTGGGAGCAGGTGTGTGATTGTGGAAGTTGATGGTGAAACCAGGAGCTTCTGAGCACTGCTGGTACATGACATGCCCCTTGCCCATGGTACAGACATGGGTCATGGACTGCATCCCTCTCACTGTCCAGGTCACCTTGGACACAGCAATCCAGGCTGGCAGGAACAGAGGGGAAAAGTCAACTCCTGCTTCAGTGGAATGCCAAGACTTAACTGCTCTGCACAAAACCTGAGCTCTGCCCTCCAGCCCCTCTGCCTGTGGCACCACAGCAAGCATCCCTGAGTGGGGACTCAGCACTGGGCCACACTGCTCACTATGTCAGGGTCATTTTTCAGCACTGATGCTTCAGTTGTGTGGCTCAGGTACTTCCCACAGCAGTGCTGCAAGCTCTCAGACACGCTGCACCCAGAGGTACCTCTTCTGGGAGAAGAACATGATCACACTCTGCTGTGACCTCTGTGACACACATGACAACAGAAGCCCTTCAGAAGCCCAAGTTCTCCAAAGGAACAGCTTTTAGTGCTTGGGAGTTGATGCTCATGGAAGGCAGAAGTGCTGGAATCACAGAAGTGCTGCAATTCACTGCCCCAGTGTGGTGTTGCTCATGGGGGAAACAAGTTCTTCAGGCTGCTCCAGCAGTTCCCCACAGGGTCACAAGTCCTGTCAGCACACCTCTGGCATGGGCTCCTCTCTCCATGGGTTCCCAGGTTCTGTCAGGAACTTGCTCCAGTGTGGGCTTCCCATGGGGTCACAGCCTCCCTGGGGTATCCAGTGTGGGGTCCTCCCCAGGCTCTGGGGGATCTCAGCTCCCTCCCAGCCTCACCATGGGCTGCACCACAGCTCACAGGGGAATCTCTCCTCCAGTTCCTGGAGCACCTCCTCTCCCTCCTTCTTCACTGACCTTGCTGTCTGTGGAGATGTTTGTCTCATCCTCACACCCTTCTGCAGTTTAGCACTTGAACAGCAACTTCTTCCCCTGTCTCAAACACATTAACCCCAGAGGTGTCCCCTCCATCACTGGCTCAGCCTTGGCCAGTGCTGGGCCCATCTCAGAGCTGACTGGCCCTGACAGACACAGGGGAAGCTTTTCACAGAAGCCAGCCCTGTAGCCCAAAACCTGGCCACAAAAGCCCACCACATTTGGTTTTCCCCTCCCAAATCCCAGCTGGGATCCACACCAGACACGTGCTCTCTCTCAGCCTCTGGCTGCACAGTTTCCCCCTTCGTTTACAGCAACTGAATTTCTCAGAAGCTTTTTGGACTTCCAAGAGCATCCCAGGAATGATATCCATGTGTCTTTTAGCTCCTCTTTACAAAGCTCACATCCTATCCCTCCATTTGCCCTTCAGATCATCAAGCATCTCTCAGCCCATGCCTGCCTGACTCTCTTCTGAAAGCCTTCATGAACCATGGCACCACACACCCCACCTTCCCCTTCTCTGCACTCAAGGCAGCTTGAAGGAAAACTTTGCTCCACAGCCACAAGCTCATCTGTTTTCTCCTTGAGTCCTCTTAGGATTCTGTAGCCACATCTGACCCCAGAGACTTTCTCCACCTCCCCTCACCTATTTCTTCCAGTGTTTCCTTGACAGACACTTCAATCCCTGATACAGCTTCTGCCAAGTCCCTCACAAAGAAGTGTCCCAGCTTGACAACCTAGACACACAGCCAAAGAATTCACAGCATCACAGAACCTCAAGGGTTGGAAGGGACCTCCAAAGCTCATCCAGTGCAATCCCCCTGCCAGAGCAGCACCACCTAGAGCAGGGCACACAGGAGCTCATCCAGCTGGGTTGGGATGTCTCCAGGGAAGGAGACTCAACAATTCAATTTGATATCATCTTCCCCAAGGTCTCTTTTTTCACTGCAATGCTCTACAGGCCCTTCAAACTCTCTGGCAGCCCTCTTGCTCTTCATTTTCTTGAAGCAAGATAGTATTGTTTCCAACAGCTGCTGCCAGCTGCTTTCCAAAGGCTTTGCTGGGCATCCTGAGTTAGCTGCAAAGAACTGAAGCATGGACGTGAGCACTGCTGCACCAAGGTCTCCTGGATGACCATTGGGTCTGTTCTCCCTGGTAACAAGCAAGAGAACAAGAGGAAAAAGCCTCAAGCTGCCCCAGGGGAGGTTCAGGCTGGGTGTGAGGAGCAGTTTCTGTGCTGCCAGGGCTGTCAGGCATTGGAAGGGGCTGCCCAGGGAGCTGCTGGAGTCCCTGGAGGGGTTTCAGAGGCAGGTGGGTGTTGCACTGAGGGCAATGGGCTGGTGGGTGATGGGCTGGGACAGAGGCTGCACCCCATGAGCTTAAAGGTCTCTGCCAGCTGAAACCACTCTGTGATTCTCTGACAGTGACCAGCAAATGCAGCCATGGAATGGGCTTCCATGCATGAGTGTGGGTGTTTAAATGCCTGTCTTTTCCAATGCACTTACACTTCAGCCAGTACAACTCCTGGCAGCAGCATGTCCCACACTTTCATACACTCACTGAAAGAAATGAGTTAGTTTTTAAGCCAAAAGGTGCTTTTCCTCTAATTCTTGTGTTTGCTGGCCATGCTTTTCATGACTGAGACACGACTCCAGGCCACCTCCCTCCATCACCTGTTGCCAAGCTGTGGAGCCTTGCTCAAGTCTATCTTCAGGCAGAAGATACTGCTGACCTCTGACAACTCTTGCCAGTTGTTCTCATCAAGTTCCACTCCATTCTTTTTGCCCTGGGAAATGCATTCAACACTCACCAGTGCACAAAGTGTTTGTGTTGTCACTTTGGAAGCCTTTGGGTTGGGCTGTTTCTTGCTCTTTCATTGCTGAGCTCACTTGACTCCCACACAAGCTTTTGTGCTGTATTAGTGGTTTTGACAGTGGCTTCTCCACTCCATTTCCCCAGTGCATCACCTCAAAGGGTCTGTCCTTCCATTCCCACAAGCTTTCATGCAGCCCTTGGCTGCAAACATCTCCCATACCTTCTACATTTGACACAGCAGCAATCTACACAGCAAACACACAAAGAGCAAAGCAGGGGGGAACCCAAGTGGAGTGAAATGCACTGACTGGCAGCTTTTGCCATAAGAAAACATACATCAGCATTAAAGGAAAACCCCAAGTGAAAGCCTAAGAGGATGAAAGAAGCTGGACACTAGAAGAGGGACTTACTTCTGCAGCATGGCTTGCCACTCCCCTAGCCTGTCCCCTATGGGGAAGCGTTTGATGGTGCTCTGGATCTTCGCCCTCCACTCCCTCATGTAGTCCTCAATGTCAAACACAAAGGGCTGCTGTCCAAAGTTGGCATCAACTATCTCTCCTGGAGTCTGGAGACCCACTGTAGGGTAGAGGTTTGCCTGTGAAAGGAAGAAAAAGGAAGGTGTGTGAGACCCTGGTATGGTGAGATGAAATGGGATGGAATAGCAAAGGGCAACAAGCCTTTGGGTGCATCTCAAGGAAGCCTGTGGCTTGTTGTGCAGTTAGTAAGAGTTATTAAGCAAAGGGTTCAGTCCCCCAGCAGCCTGTGACCAGTGCCATGGCTGCTGCCTGTGGTGTGCTCACTTGCTGCCTCAGTTTTCTGCACTTTCTACCAAAGTTCAAGAGGCAGCAAATATGACAACACTGCAAAAATGAAAGGGGCATCATCCCCAGCAACACACACACACGTGTTCTCTGCTCTTGCAAGTGAGCTCTCTCATTCCTTGGCAGCTGCTGAGCCTTTTACACCTCTGATGAAAAGGGGATGGGTAGTAGTGGAGCTCTAAATTAGGCCTTTGATAAACCCTGGGCAGCAAACCACCCACCCAAGGAATTTGAGTGCTTCAGGTGGATGACATTCCCTGCAGGGGAATTTCAAGAGCTAGCAGATGGATCTAAGTGGAAGCTTTGCTCCAGCACTAGAACATGGGAAAGAGAAAAAGGTTTCCACCATGAAAACACCTCTACAATTCAGCCAGTAATTCACCTTCCAAAGCTGATCTCACTGAACACAGGCAGTCAGGGTCTCTCTACAAGTCCTCTCAATTCAGGCTGTTGGAAGAATAAGCTTATGGCTATGAATTGAATCCCTTGAGCCCATGTGAGGAGATAAATAGCACCATATAGCATGGTGTAAATAGCACCAGAAAAGGCTCAGAGGTGCCTGCATGACTTTGGAAGAGCATGTTCTCTTCACTGCCACGTTACCTTCCTGCAGCACAAATTCTTGCTGTGTCTGTGACACAAACTTCACTGACTCTGCTTCAGCCTGGGGGGTTTAAGAGGAAATCTCTCTCATGTCACTCATGTAGGGCTTGGTGTTGGGGTTCTTCCCTTTGTTCTGCCTCACTGGAGACTGATCCTGCAGCAGTCAGACCCTGGGCAAGGCACACAAGTGGGGAGTCTGGATGGTGCCTGGCTGCAGAGTCTTGCTCATGGTTGAACTCATACCAGATGTCAGATCAGTGGAGGAGCAGATCTCCATCTCTAGGAGGTTAGATGCAAGACTTTAGGTGTTTAGGCTCTTTAGGATTACCTTAAAGCTAGGATAATCCTCTCCTCCTCTACAGCCAGGGGTGTTGGCTTTCCTACTGGCAAAATGACTCAACTCCTCACTATTGCAGAGATCTGAGGCAGCAGCAATGCCCCTGCCTTCCCCTGAGACCCATGGGGTTGGGGATTTTACTCTTTCCTAAAGGCATTAAGATGGTGAGGAGGCAGAACTCAGCATCCCAGTCACACTGGTTGAAAATGGAGCCAGCTCATCATGAGAAGCCACTCCTTCTCTCTTCATTCACTGCTGTGGCTCCATCTGCAGAGCTGCCCTGAGCTCCACATCCCCAGGACAAGACAGCCATTCCCCCAGGAGCTCCAGCAGAGCTGCTCAGAGGGCTGAGTGCATGGCATGTAGGGAGAGGCTGAGGGAATTACCCTGGAGAAGAGAATGCAAAAGGGAGGGGGGAGGGGACATCTAACCATTCCCAAAAGGGAGGTGATAGAAAAGATGGAGGGAGACTCTTCTCAAGGGGGTTCTGTGAAAGGACAACATGCACCAGCCAGCAGCAGACAGGGACTTTTGATGGGATATAAAGAAGAAATTCTTCCTAGGGAGGATGATTAAGGACTGGAAGAGGTTCCCCAAGAGACTGCAGCATTGCTGTCCTCAGAGCCATCTGCTCTAGCTTGGAAATCACAACATCTCAGCAAACAAAGGGGAAACAAATCTGTCAGTACAGGCTGGAAACTGAAAGCAGGCTGCTTGCATCACTGCTGACTCAGCACATCTCCTCCTTCCCTTCTCTCACACCAAGGAAGCTGCTGGCTCAGTGTGGACTGAAAATCCAGCAGGACATAGGAAGAGCTCCCAGAGGAAAATGACAGAGTTGAAGCCAGTTCCTCCTTTCCTTCAGACCTGGCTGACAAGGGAGTGTCTCTGATGAGAAATCAGACCTTCCCCACAGTCCATGCTTGTTTATTTAGCTTTGCTTTTTAACACCAGCAGCTCCTGAACTTCCAAAGCCAGGAAGCAAACACCCAAACCACTTGGAAGTCAGAAGTTACATCCCCAGTTCCATCAGAACAGCTATTTCAGCCACTTTGGGGTAGGATGACCTTTGAGGGCACACTGCATACCCCTCCCCAAGCTCCTCTTAAATCCACTCAGAGCTGAAATCCCATTTCTCACATGGGATAATGTCCTCAACTGCCAAGAACTCCTTGACTGACTAAACTACCTCCAGCACCCTGCCAGATGCAGGGAGCCACCATCCCACTGGCCAGCCAGCTTGTTTCTCCTGCCAAGTTCTTCACATACCTCTGCTATTGGGATCACATCTTGCCTCTCATGATGGTGGCCAGTTGTTCACAGCCCCCTAGTTCATCTTGACATGGTTTTTAAGGCCCTTGTCCCTTTGCATCCCTCCAATCCCACCCTGGGCTTTTGAACAATCCCTATTGTTTCAGCAAAGAGCCAGGCAAGAGGCCTCTGGAAATAAGAGAGAGAGGCTTAAGCATTGACTTAAATTGGTAAAACAGGAGAAAAGTCCCTCTGGGAGATCCTCACTTCTAGTTGCAAGCAGTTCTGTTGGTATGAACTTCAAAATGGGATGGTTTTTGCCCCCCTCTCACTGTATTTCTGGACAAACACAGAGGGAACTGAAAGAAGCTGAAGCAAATGCACTTCAGCCTGTGTGAGACAGCACAGCAAAATGTGGATTTCAACTGAAAGTCTCTCTTTCAGCTTCCCAGTCTTGGGGCTATTGCAAAACACTGTCTTGCTTGTTTGCCTCTGAAAGGGGAA
Organism: Colius striatus; assembly: GCF_028858725.1. Taxonomy (NCBI): domain Eukaryota; kingdom Metazoa; phylum Chordata; class Aves; order Coliiformes; family Coliidae; genus Colius; species Colius striatus. The sequence continues at coordinate 2,527,180 of NC_084772.1, forward strand.
CTTTGCAAGGAGCACTTCAAGGAACCAATTGCTAGGCTGGTTTTGAAGAGGCAGATGAATCCCTTGTGTCACCTCACTGACATGCCAGCCCTAAAAGTTATCTAAGCTTGACCTGTGTAAAAGCACCAGAGCTCACTGGCCAGGTTTCTCAGGGATGTGTGCTACCAGTCAGCTCCAACAACACACAAGCTGTGATGCAAAAGGCTTTGAAGCCCCAGCCCTTTCTCAGGGGATCTGAGTCATTGGCTATGGAACACAGACAGGGCCAAACAACGTGGGACAAGCTGCTCAGCTGCACAGAACCTCCAGGCTCACTCACACCAGGCTGCTGTTTGCATCCCCCTGTGCAGCAGCTTTAGCAGGTGAAGGACACAGCTCCACAGATGTTTGATGTGATGGATGTCTCCTCTCCCTTAGAGTGAATGGCTGTTGTGTTGAAGCCTGTCCCACAATGCTGTGACACATGAAAAACATCCCTTGCAACAGCTTCCAGTCCCTTACTGCCTCAAGACTTCTACAGCCTCTGACAACAGGCATTTAAACCAAAAGGCTGCCTTGGGTCTGGCATTCCCTTCTTCAGGAAAGGGCAGTTAGCTGGTTGGAAGAAGGACCAAGAAGCCATGGACTCAGGGAGCAAAAAGGGCCAGGGGATACATAGGCATCTGCAAAGGTGAGGGAAGAAGGCAGTAAGTCAAGAGAAGGACAGTGGAGGATGGGAATGATGGCAGTTGGGTGCAGACACCCTTAGGATGAAGCTGCCAACACTGTGAGCATGTGGAGAGGATGGTCCAAACCCTGCATGGAGGCAGAAGCCTCCTGGCTTTGCTCACATCCACAGTGAAGGAGTGAAATGATCCAATCAAGCTTCTCTGAGAAACTATCCCATGCAGGATAACTGTCAATACCAGGAGATGCTCTGATCTCCTTCATGGCCCAGAAAAACACAGTGTTATGGATTAGTTGCTGCTGGGAAAGCCAAAAAAGACTTCCACAGAAAACAGCTCAGCCAAGTGCCTGGGAAAAGGCCAAGGGATGCCATTTAACCATTGCCACAGGGCATTTGAATAGCTGATCCCAAAACCCACCTGACCAGGTCTTCCAGTCTGACACTAAACCTCTGCACAGCAGACACAGACAGCACGAGGTGCTGTGAGGATGATCCAGGGAGCAGGATGGGGGCTGAATTCAATCTCAGTGGCTCTGCAAGACCTCACTGCTCCAAGGAGGACATGGTTAGTGGTGGGCTTGGCAGTGTGAAGTTAGGGGTTGGACCTGATGAGCTTCAAGGTCATTTCCAACCAAAATGATTCTATGGTTCAAGAGTCCTTCTGTCTGGCCTCCTTCCCCAGCTGGTCATAGGATCATAGAGTGATGGGGGGGGTTGGAACGGACCTCCAGAGCTCATCCAGTGCAAACCCCTTGCAGAAGCAGCTTCACCTAGATCAGGTCACACAGGAACATGCCCAGGTGGGTCTTGAAGCTCTCCAAGGAAGGAGCCTCCACAAGTGAGGCTCAATGCTGGGGTAAACAGCCCACAAGTGCACATTAGATGTCTATGTCAGCTCACAGTGTGCTCCTGGATCAAAAGGATCAACAAGACAGGTAATTGCAGCCTGCCAAATCTGTGCTGTGAAGCCTGAGGGCAACACTTGAGCAGCAAACAGCAAAACAGCAGCATTATGTGTTTGATTGATGGGAGTCTAAACAGTAACCATTGATGTAACCCAACACAGAGGCTGCTCTCATCTCAGACTGTACAAGTGGGAAGACAAAAGCACAGAAGGAATATGGCAAAACTGTGCTTCTCAATGTAAAAAGCACCTAAGGGGTGTATCACAGGAGTGTTTCCTTGCTGTGGATGACAGGTTGGCACAAGGCTCCACTCCAAAAGGTTAATCCATGCACAGGGAAATGGGATCAAGGGAATAAGCTCCTAGAAACAACCCACATCTAGAGGAGTGGCTAGTTTAGGAGACACTGCAACATTATCAAGTTCAAAGAGAGTAGGAAGAGAAAAGCAAGCTGTACAGACAAGTGATGTGGAAAGGGAAATGAAGGAGCTGGGACATCTGGTGGGGTGTGGGAGAGAGCTGTGAATGCCACTGGGAAGGGGGAGCAGGGAGTGGTGGTCATGACTCCCCACAATGGAAAAACCAGAGCAACAAACCAAATGCTTATGGCAGGAGGTGCAAAAGGAAGCAAAGCAAAGCTCCCCACAGGGTGGGAGTCAGGCAAGAAACTGGTCACTTTGGAGGCCTCAACAAGCTGTGGGGATGAAGCAATCCCTCAGAGGATATGGACTGGATGATCTCTACAGGGCCCTTCCAAACCTCACCACTCTGGGACTGTCATGCTGTGATTTAGGGTTCATAGAGACAGGGGTGTAACCTCAGAGAAGTCCTATGGATGAGAGAAGTGGGTGCAGGGGATGTAGTGGTATATGCCTGACCCAGGTTTAGCTGCTTCTCCTGAGCAGCTGCTCCTTGCTCAGGAACACTTGGCTCTGAAAGAGGAACCTTTGCTTTGTGTCATCACCCACAGTGAAAGTTGGGTTGTTGTAAGGCTCAACTTGCCTGGTGTAACTCAGTATCTGAGTTGGTGAATCAGGAGAGTAACTACCAACCCCAAATGGCCACCAAAGCCATTCTTCCAGCACTTCTACACACTGGTCACTCATCAGGCTTGACAAAAACCTGTGCAATGAGCACACAGAGACATCACAGCCTGCCTTTCCTTCTCAGAAACACCCCTCCTCAACCACAGTGTGGTAAGGCAACAACTCCACCGTGGCTACAAACCTTGGGGGAGAGAGGAAGAAGCTTTGAATCATCTCATGGGGCACTTTGGGGCTGTGTGCTGATTTGCACACACACTCTCCACATTCAGAGCTGTGATGGAGTTTGAATCCTTATTTAATACCCAGGGGAAGGAACAATATCATCTTAGAGGTGGTGAGGGGATGAGAGAAAGCATGTGAGTAGGGCACACAGCCAGCCATAGACTGCAGGGTGACAGAAAGAGGAGCACCCACAGCATTCAGTGTCTCTGTGTGTCTCTGTGTGTGTTTGTGTGTGTCTGTGTGTGTGTCACCAGGTTTTTTAACAGGGCAGAAAACAGGGGGATGGAAAAACCCAAGACTCAATCACACTCCCACACTCTTCCCCCTCCCTTCTCTTTGCATCCTTAGGTAAAACACTGAAAACAGGTACTTACAGGGAGGTCTGTAAAGGCTATACCTGTGGGGGGAAAAATAGTAGAATTAAAAAGACAAAGGGTTTCTTTCCCTTCACATGCTCCAAAACATTCCTGCAGTTCAGCAGATCTGGCCCTGCCTTTCACCAGCCCCAGCCCCCTCCTCTGCAAGGTTTGTCAGAGAAAAGCCTCAGAGTTCCAGACACCTTGCCCCAAAGTTTCACTTTGTACAAGGCAGCTCCTCTTTCCTTTGCTTCTCCCTCTGTTACTACACAGGAGTTTGTTTCCATGACTCACTTTGGCTTTAGAGACAAGTTGAGGCTGTGAGCAGCTCTTGCCAGCCCCAGATAGGAATGAACATTCAACACTTGGCATTACAGGTGGGGAACAGTCTTGCAACAGGTCTGGGGAATACTGCACAAAGACCAGCTTCACCCTCAACTGTGACAGCTCCAAACACCACAGGCAGAAGGGAAAAGAGGGTATGGTTTCCCTTTTGATCTACACCTGCCATGCCAGAAAAGAGAGACTGAAGCAGAGACAGCCATTGCCTCAGTGGCTAACAGCTGTGGCCAGGGGCAATGCTCAGGTAGCCAGGCACAGCTCTGGGATGCTCAGCACCACTGAAGGAAGGTGCCTCCCCTCCCTCTCCCACCACTTGTGTCCCTCCATCCTCCACGATGGGATCCAGCAGCAGCACAGTGAGACAGAGCCCCAGCAGCCCTGACCCATTGGTTTTGGGGTGTCCTGTTCAGCTTACCAGCCTGAGCTTAAAACATTTCAGGACCTAGAAGCTGTGGTTTTGCCCCATGCTTCATCCAAGCACCACTCTGTGTCACTAGCCAGAGGAAGGCTGGTACCCACACCAGTATGCCCAGTTCTCACACGTGTCCCACCTCTGAGCCACACACCATTCCCTTCTGCCTGGCACTGGGATGCCCCCACAGCCCACACATCACCCTCTGCTTTTAATGTTAAGGCTATTTGAACCAAGAGCAGTAATGCAAAGTTAACAGCATGAGGCTGAAACCATGCAAACCAAGTGTAGGAAACAAATAAGCCCTGTCTGAAACAGGGCAGATGCAAACCCAAATGCTCAGGGAAAACAATCCTGACTGTTTTCCCAATGAAACAGCCCATAAGGCTGAAGGAGCACCCTGGCAGGTGGCCAACATGCTGTCATCAACACCATGGCAGTTTGGATCTTGTCTGTTGACTCCAAACACTGAGTGTACAGGTGATGCTGAGAAAAACACCCAGGAAGCATTTGTCTCACTTGATCACTCTCTCCAAAGAACTGTTCCTCACTCAAATGGGTTTTCCCATTTTGCATTTGTTTTGCTCAGCTGGATGAAGGCTTGTTTTGACCCTTAGATAAGAATGAGACCTGCTGGAGTCCTCTTCTGCCCCCTCAGAGTCAGCCAGAGCAAAGGCAGCCTGGCTTTCCCACCACAACACACATGTAGCTGGGAGCTGCATCCATCACAAGGACAAGAAGATGATTTTGGAGTGGACTACAAGGTGGGTGGGAAATTGACTGCACTCTCAGGATCAAAAGGTTGTGATGAGCAGCTCAAAGTCCAAGTGTTGTCTCTCAGGGATTGATGGTTGGGCCAACACAGTTCTGTGTCTTTGCACATGAGCTGGATTGGTGCACTCCCAGATGGTACCAGCCAGGAGAGGGCACAATGCTGCTCAGGAGCACCTCAGCAGGCTGCAGAAATGATCCAGCACACGTCTCATGAAGCTCAATAAAAGCCACTAAAGAGCCCTTGCAGCAGGAGGGGAAAACAGGACAGGCTGGGACTGAATGGAGAGGAATTAGATCTGCAGGAGAGGATGTGGGAGCTCCTGCTGGGCAATACACTGAGGAGGAGTCAGCACATCCACATCCTAGGCTGTCCCAGTTAGTAAGAGCATAGCTGGAGCTGGGCTGTGTTAGTGAGAGAGCAGGTTAAAGGCAGGGATTGCTCCTTTCTCTCCAACAGCTGTGAGTCTGAACTTGGAGCATGGTGCTTGCTTTTGGGCTCTTGAGCACAAGGCACACAGGAAAGCTGCAGTGAGTCCAGCTGAGGCCAACCAGATGGAGAGAGGCTGGGACAAATTGGGTTGTTCAGGAGTTGTTCAGACACTTCATGCTGCCTCCAAAGAGAGGATAGAAATGACAGAGCCAGGCTTTTCCCAGAGATGTGTGGTCACAGCATGCAGAAGACAACAGAGCCAAGTCAGAACATTGGAAATCCTGATTACAATCCAGCCTGAATGTGATCAAACACTGCAACAAGGGACCAGAAAGGTCCCCAGGGGAATCTCCCTTCTTAGAGACAGTAAAGCCTTGATAGGTTTGAGTACCATGAGCCAGTGGGTCCTGCTGGATCACTCCCAACAAAATTACTCTATGACTCTACAAATAAACCTATTCCATTGCTTTTCAGTTAAGGCATTTGGGTGTTTTTCCCCCCTCTGTTATGTATCTAAGACCAATAAAGTGCTTTAATCACACAGAACTAGATCTGCTGCACAGGGATGTCTGGTGAGGGAGTTCACCTTCAATTGGTGCTGCCCCATAGCTGCAGCCAACAGTAAACAGCAGGAAGGGAAGAAATCCTGGCTCTAAGTAGGTAGCTGAGTTTGAAGCCACACTCTTTCTCTGCAGCACCTCCAAAGCCTGGATCCAATTTAAAAGACCAAGCTTCATCAATATAAAGACATGAGAACACAAGAGGCAAGAGCCTGAAGAGCCTCTCTGTAAATCCATGATGTTCATCTGACCAGCAAGGCAGTGATAGACATTAAATGAAGGTCCAGTATGATCCACACTTGCACTCATCAGCTCATTAAAGGACATCCATCTTTCCATGTACTTATACACACACCCAAGCTTAAGGGGCCTTCTAGCTCAACTCTGCTGTCCCCCAAGCAAGAATTCTCCTGTCTGCCTCCCTGATGCCATTTTCTTCACACTACATTCCAGAGTTGCCTTTGCACAACACAGCTTTGGGTGATGAGCCACAGCAAGCCATGTCTTACATGGAAGGGACTCCTCCAGCATCTGCTAAGGTAACTGCAATGCAGAGAACACACAAGCACTTGTAGTGCTTTTGCCTGGGGCAGGTGTTTGGTAGCACAGGGGCTACAGGGCTGGCTTCTTTAAACAAAAACAGTTGGCAGAAGCTTCCCCTGTAGCTCACAGGGTTGGGGTCAGTCTGTTCTAAGCTGGACCCTGCACCTGATGGAGGTCACACCTCTGTGAATAACTTATGGGAGAAGGAGAAGTTGCTGGGCAGCTGCTGAACTGCAGCAGCAACAGGGAGAGAGACTGTGAGAACATCTCTGCACACAGCAGGGTCAGTGAGAGAGAGGGAGGAGGGTGCTTAGACTCCTCTGTGCCCTGTGGTGCAGCCCATGCTGAGGCAGCTGTGCCCCTGCAGCCCATGGAGACCCCAGGGAGCACAGACCCACTGGCAGCCCGTGGAGGAGCCCAGGCCAGAGCGGGTGGGTGCCTGAAGGAGGCTGTGACTGCGTGGGAAGCTCATCCTGGAGCAAGTGGGGAGAGAGGAGCCCAGGCCAGAGCAGGTTTGCTGTCAGGATTTGTGACCCTGTGAGGCTGGAGCAGTCTGTCCCTGAAGGACTGTTCTCCTGTGGGTGGCCCACGCTGGGGCAGGCTGTGAGGAGCTGCCCCATGGCAGGGCCCAGGCTGGAGCAGTTGGTGGGGAGCTGCAGCCCATGGGAAGGAGCCAGGCTGGAGCAGTTCCTGAGGGACTGTCTCCCATGGGAGGGACCCCACAGGGCAGCAGTGGGAAGTGTGAGGAGGCCTCCCCCTGAGATGCAGCAGCAGCAAAGTCCATCTGTAACAAAATGACCCTAAGCCCCATGCCCTGTGCTGCTGGGGGGGAAGGGAGGAGAGTCCTGGGCAGAGGAGGGGTGGGGGAGATGTATTTAAGACAGTTTTATTTCTCATCTCCCTCCTCTTATTGCTTCTTTAATAAATCAAACAATTTCTCCCCCAGTTGAGTCTGTTCTGCCTGTGGCACCAAGTGCTGAGTGATCTCTCTGTCCTTAGCTCAGCTCACAGGCTGGCTGTTATATTTCCCTCTCTCTCCTGTGCAGTTTGGGAGGGGGAGTGATTTTATGACTGGGTGGACATCAGGCTAAACCACCACAGCACAATAAGCAGCAACACACTCAGCATCCTAAAGAGTAGATTAGCAAATGTCAGCCCATTGAACACTTGTACAACTTGCTGGTGAGATGCACTATTAAACCCACACAGTTCTGCACACTCCTGGAAACAGTTTTCCAATCAAGCCACCTGGGTAAAAGTGCCCTCAGAGAAACCAGGCTGCAGCCAAATGGGATATTTTCCATCCCTTTTAGATTTGCTTCATCTAAAAGTCTTGTTTGAAACCTCCCTTGGTTGGAGGATAAGCCCATTCAACCCAGGCAAAGCTGGGATGGGCATCTGACAAGCAGATAGCTTCCTTATGGCTGTTGTTCCTGTTCATGTCTAAACTGGTTGAGAATGGGTGTTTGACTTTACAGGTTACCCTGGTCCTTCCTAGAACTCAGACTACTGGATGTTTTCTATGCCAAGACTTCAGAGGGTCTGCAATGCTCTTTTTATAGCCCTGCTGCTCCATTTACCTCAGTCTGCTGTCAAAGTCTGAGGTCTGAAGCACTCCTACATTAGTCCCTGAGCAAACTCATCCACTTTATCCAAGAGACCTGGAGCACTCAATTTCCTTCCTCACATCCAACATTCTTTGCTCAAAAGCTGCAGTTCCAACATTTCTCACCCTTCTCCATCTTCTAATTCATTCCCAGCACACCTCCAGGCACAGCTCATCATGTTTTCTATTGCCAGGACTCTGCTCAGAACTTGTCAAAGGCATTTCAGCAGCAGCCAGAAGACATTTCCCAGAACAGGTTACACATGATGTCAGACATGTGGCATCATTTGGGGGGTTGGATTAGATGATCTTTAAAGGTCCCTTCCAACCCTTATCACTCTATGATTCTATGATCTCTAAACAAAGCTCAAGACTTAGCTCCAACCACAGCATCCAGAACTTATGATGGCCAAGAAATCAGTTCTCACACAGTGCTCCTGATGGAGATGATCACATGGAAAAGCATGGAGACAATGGGAGACAACAAGAGCAATCACAAGGAAAAGAAAGAGGGGGAGAATCTCATCAACAGGTGGAAAGGAGAGCTGAAATGGTGAAGAGAGAATATCACCTTAAGGGAAAGACAAAGCTAGAGTCATTCCATTAACAATGAGGCAAATTGTAGTGTCCAGAGGCAGGGTCCTGAAACCCTGAGCACAAGCTACCTGGCATCACAAAGGAGCTGACTGCTCTCAGGAGCATTTTTAAACCTGCAGCAGGATTAGACCATGATCTAGTTTCCTAAGAGGAGAGAGAAACACAGCTGCAGCAGCTCTGTGTCAGGGACCATCAAGAAACTGCATATGCATCCCTTTCCTGGCAAAACTCAGGTTGTAAATCTCTCATGTTCATGAGTGGCTGTGTAACAGCCAGAGGAGCAGGATCTGAGGTCTCAGATCTGAGGTCCTGTGGTCAGGATCTGAGGGCTTTCTTCTCAGCTTCCAGAGGGAAGCACTTCTCTTGAACTCTGTGTTTAGCACAAGCAGACACTGTTGACCCTCGACAAGAGATCCTGCCTGAGCTTTTCATCCTGCTCTTGCAAGAAGTCAGTGCAGTGTTCCAGCAGCTTTTGGCTCAGCAATGACTGATGTGGCTCCCAGGTACTCCCATCACTGGGCTCTTCTGACCACATCCTCTGTCCTCTCTGAGGACATTACAGCTGAAAGAGGGGCTGGCACAAGAACAAGTGACTTGTGAATGTTCAGGAGACTCTCCCACCTCTAATCTTCTCATACATCTCATGTCTTGTGCCATACATCTGAGGAGCCCAAGAGGAGGATACCCAGGAGACAACAATGCTTATGAAACCTCCAGTTGCTCTCTAAGCATGGTATCATCTTATTCCCTTTCTTCCCACTGCCATTGTTCACTGCTGGTGTTGGCTGCTCCCCAAGGGATGACCTAACCTCAGGTTAGAAAACAAAAGCTTTCTACCCAAAAAAACCTCACCTTTGAAGGAAAAGGAGTGCTAGAAATCAAGACAGAAAGACCAGGTCAATTCATTGCTGTGAAGACTCCCCCAAGATCCCAACCAAAACAAAGCTCTGAGCAGGACACAAGGCAAAGAATCAGAGGACAAGAAGGATGAAATGCAATACAGAGGTTACTGAGCTGTGCTGTTTGTTTGGCTTCATCTGCCCAGACATCCAGTCACACCATGGCCCTGGGAACACAAGAGAAGACAGAGCAAAGGACACCTTTTCTACTGTCTACACACCCACTCTGCAGGCTCCTGGTCACTCAACTCCATTTCAAGTGAAGAGAGTTTCATTCATTCAGCAGAACATCTGGCCTCTCCCTGCCTGCTGCACTTGCACTGGACCAAAAGTAACAGCACTGTCAGGCTAAAAAGCAGTGAGGCTGGAAAACCATCCACTCAAACAAAGGAGAAGAGCCAGAGAGGCACAGCACAAACCACTCTGCTACTCCTGTGTAAATACACACTAAAAAGCAAGGACAGTGACTAGAATGGGAGATTCTTAACTGTCTCAGCACTTCAGCAGCTGTGTATGATGAACTTGTCTCATTCCTGCTCTACACCATCCCCTGGTGCTTCCAGAGCTCTGGTCACCTTCTCAGCACAGGACTGACAAGGGGAATGTCCCTTGTGAGCTAAATTTAGCTTAATCCATCTATCAGATATCTGGGCAATTCTTATGGACTCCAAATGAGTCACAGTGTCTCCATCAGGGCCTGATGCTGCTAGGTAGGAAGCCACAAGGAACTACCCAGCATCACATGTGGTCTGGCTAATAAACACCATTTCAAAGAAGCCAGATCAGACAACCAGCTCTGAGCAGCTCCCCACTGGGCTCCTGACTCAGGCTCTGAGCAGCTCCCCACTGGGCTCCTGCCTCAGGCTCTGAGCAGCTTCCCACTGGGCTCCTGACTCAGGCTCATTTCTAACATCAGAATGTTAAAAACAAGTCAAAGGATGCTCAAAGAATTTCTCCCTTCCATTCAGGGCTGAAGATCTCTGGACATGTTGCAAAGCATCAGGGCTAGTTGCTGAACACAGAACCACAGACTTGATCCAGAATGCCTCTCAGAAGGCATGTGCCTCATTTCCAGGCAACCATTCCCTCACAAATCAACAAGTGGTGCCTCTGAAACCAGAGGAAAACAGAAAACAAGCTTCCAAAAGAAGTTCTGTCTGCATGAGCACCAGGCCCTCCTGCATCTGCCTCAGGGGAAGGATCCTGCTGGAGATTTGAGGGGGAAAAGTCCACATATCAGACCCATATCTCTGCCACACCTGTAGCTCTGCATGCTGCTTGCACAGCAGCACAGACTGGCTGAGCTTGGAGGCACTTTTGGAGATCAGCTGGTCCAGCCCCTCTGCTCAAGCAGAGCCACCCAGAGCTGAACCCAGCCCAGCACCATGTCAAGGTGACTTCTGAGTACTTGCACAGATGGAGACAGCCTCTCCAGGCAACCTGTGCCAGTGCCTGCTCACCATCACACTGAACAAGTGTTTCAGAGGGAACCTCCTGGGTTTGTTTGTGCCAAGCCTTTATGTTTCAGTTTGTGCCCATTGCTTCTGGTCCTGGCACTGGGTACCACTGAGAGGAGCATAGCTCTGTCCTCTTTGCAGCCTCCCTGCAAGTATTTCTGTGTACTGATGAGATTTCCCTTGAGCCTTCTGTTCTCAAGACTGAACAGTAGTTGCCCTCTCAGCCTTCCCTCCTAGGAAAGATGTTCCAGTCCCCTAAGCACCTCAGTGGCCCTTCACTGGACTCTCTCCAGTATATCCAGCTCTCTCTTGTACAGGGGGAGCCCAGTGCTTTTCCCAGCAGCCCACCAGAACTGATGCACTCTCCAGACACACACTGCACTCCAATCCCACTCCCTCCTCCAGCCCAGCCAGGAACTCAAAACAACTTTTGCTCTGGTAAATGTTTTGAGTGGTTTTTTTCTACCAGTGTCTTCACCAGGAATCCACCAAAGCCTAACTGACACAGCAAGGAGAAGCAAAGGAAAGGAGAGCCTGTCCCTACCAAACCAAAGCAATCCCAGTGCAAAAAGGGAGCTGTGAACCTCTTACAATGTACTGCATGGCTCAGGTGATAAAACAATCACAAAGACAAGTATTTACCCAGGGTGGAGAACATTTGAGGTCAAAATGAGCCAAAACTTTCTAATTTAGACAAGTCAGCTATGATGGATGCCTGGCAAACATCTGTGAGATGTTCCTTTGCACAAAACACTGGAGTTAATGTTAGACTCAATGTGAGAGGAACTACTGAGACTGTGGAATGAACCAAAGTGCTTAAGAAAGGCTTTTTTTGCTGAAATACCTAGCTTTGGGAATGCTTAGACCAATATGTTAAAGCTTCCAGATGGATAAAGCCCCTTATAAAGTGAAAAGACACTGATGTGGTGGCTTTGCAGTCAGCTAACACACTAAATGTCTCACTTCTTTATTTCCCTGCTGCCCTGCCATTAGCCATCTTACCCCACCTCCCACTGCACAGCAGCAGAGGAAAGGAGCAGAAGCCAGGGATGTATTCCTAACCCACTTCAATAAATGGAGCAGCACAGAAACCATTTCACATGCTGGAAGTGTGGATGTCTTGGAGGCAATTCCCATCTCCTGGCTGCTGGTTAGGGCTCCTTTCCTCTCCCGTTTCTTAACTCTTACCCACAAATCTGGCACAAGAGTTACACCACAAGCAAAGCATTGGAGTAAAGAGCAGCAGCAAGAGCAGGGCAGGAGCATCCCTCTCCTGAGAGCACCTCAGGATGCTTTACTCACCTAAGCTGTGGCCATTTTTGGTGTAAAAGCAGGTGTTGTTGATGAGGTTCACACAGCAGCCGATCACGTCTCCGGTGGTGAAGGTGGGGCCGTAGGGCTGTCCTGTCCCTGAGGAGCAGAAGGAGTGCCCATCATCCCCATGGTACCCATAGGAATGTTTATCCCATCCTGCAAAAAGGCCAAGAGAACAGGTGAGTGATGAAGCCAGTTCAGAAGGATGTGGACAGCAGTTTGCTGAACCTTCACACACCTGGAAAGAAATGAATGGGCATCAACCCAAACACATCATTTGGCTTTGAAACCCTTCTGAGAAGTAACAGGCTGCCAGGAGTCATCTGGACAAAGACAACAATCAAGCCCTGCTTCTGGTTTATCCTGCCTGTGGTGAAACAAGCTCCTCTTTGTGAAACAGTTGTGCTCCACACTAACATCATCTTCCCCCAAAAGCATTTCCAGGTGTAGCTTTGGCTGTAAGAGCTGCTCCTTGCAGCTGGAGGCAATCTCTGCAGCCTCACATCTTCATGCCCTTCAAGCAGTGGATAAGGATTTCTGTGCTTCCCTTGGGCAACAACACTTCCCACTCTGTGGCTTAAAGCACAAATCTCAAATGGCAATGAGTCATTTTCAAAGTGATCCATTTGAACATTGCCATCTTCTCTTTCTTTTGCCAGTAATGTTGTGTCAGAGGTTAAAGCTGGGCTCAGAGCTTGCACCTTGCCCACTTGTTCTTTCAGAGAACCACAGAATCATGTTGGCAAAGCCCCTGAAGCTGCTGTAGTCCCAGTCCTGCCCAGCCCAGCACTGACCCACAGCCCTCAGCAGCTCAGCTCCAGGGCTTTGGGATCCCTCCAGGGCTGGGCACTGCCCCAGCTCCCTGGGCAGCCTGGCACAGGGCTCACACCCCTCTCAGGGAAACAGCTCTGCCTCAGCTCCAACCTCAACCTCCCCTGGGGCAACCTGAGGCTCTTTCCTCTTGTTCTGTCATTACTGGGGAGCAGAGCCTGACCCCCAGCTCCCTGTAGCCTCCTGTCAGGGAGTGTCAGAGAGTGCTGCTGTCTCCCCTCAGCCTCCTCTTCTCCCCATTCCCTCAGCCCCTCCCCAGCCCCTTGTGCTCCAGCCCCTTCCCCAGCTCTGTGCCAGGCTCTGACCACGTCTCTTTTCTACATCTCATAGTATTTCCATTCTTCTGAGCTCCCTCTTCTGTTCTGTTCCTCTCCAGTTCTGTTGGAAATGCTTTTGTGTATGTCTCACATGCAGATACAGCAGATGCCACTGCTAACTATTGCAAAGACACAGACCAATCCATCCTTCAGGAGCTGATGCATTCTTCAGGCAACACACTGGCCTGGTCTTACTCTGGGACTCTCACCCTGCAGAAGAGAGGACAGTGTTCCCATGGCTGTGGCCACAGGACTCTCTCTGGAGCATCCTTATGGATGACACAATCCAAACCTCATCTCACCCAGAGATGTACTTGTCTTAAAAGCCTGAGAGTGACCCAACAACAACAGACAGGGCTGGATCCTCAGGCAGACTGTGCTGAAGCAAAAGAAGGTGCTGTGACCACCTCCTGACCTTACACAACCCAAGCACAGGATCTGCTGAACAGGGAGCAATGGTTTTGGCAGAAAGCCTACAGAAGAAATGCAAAGACCATGAGAGGAGAAGGGCTAAAAGGTAACCTGTAGTAAGGCAAAACCAAAAAGGCTGAGCATGCTGCAAAGCACAGAGGTGAGGCCTGGGAAGAGGTTTGGGACAGTTCTGCAAGCCATGATGCTCCTACAAAAGCAACAGCAATGTGAGGACACCAGAGATTTCAGCCTGTCAGCTGCTGCTCAGCTCCATGAACTTGGCAGCAGCAGCAGAGCCACAGCTCAGCCTTCCCAGGAAAGCATGGAACAGCCTGTGCATGCCCAGGGCTCTCTGCTTATTGCACCACCCCACCTGAATGCCAGGGAGAGAGACAGGGAACACAGCAAGCCTGAAATGTGCCATGGGCCAAGATTTTGGACCTCAGGACAAAGTCTGAGAGTGAAAAGTGGGAAGGAGTTGTGGTAAATCCCAGCCTAGAAATGAGAAGCAGTTTCCTCAGTCCCACACATGCAAAGGAACAGCCTGACACATCCCAAGAGCCATCTGCATCTTCCCTCAGAGCAGCTCCAGCAGCACCAGTCCTGCTGCATGTCTGCATGAGACAGGGACAGCAGCAGAGGCAGCACCCTCAGCAAACATGCCAAATGGGGCTGCCAGAAACAAAGGAGGGAGTGATAGAGGCTCTAGAGGCTGCTGTGAAACTTGCACTGCTAAGACTCCAGCCAGAAGTATCAGTGACCCTGGGTTTTGAACACTGTGGCTGCTCTCCACTGTCCCTGCTGCTGCTGCTGGCACTCACCTGTGGCTTCAGCCTCCCCAAAACCTGACCTGTTACATGTGTGTCACTTCAGCACTTGTCTGTTGCTGACTTGAGATGGTAACTGCAATGAGTTTGCAGCTGGCAACAGGGCACTCCAGCATTGGCACACAGGGGATTGTAGCAATGGCACACAGGGGATTGCAGCACTGGCACACAGGGCATTGCAGCAATGGCACACAGGGCATTCCAGCACTGGCACACAGCACTGGCACACAGGGCATTGCAGCACTGGCACACAGCACTGGCATTGCAGCACTGGCACACAGGGCACTGCAGCATTGGCACACAGGGCATTCCAGCACTGGCACACAGGGCATTGCAGCACTGGCACACAGGGCACTGCAGCATTGGCACACAGGGCATTGCAGCAATGGCACACAGGGCATTCCAGCACTGGCACACAGCACTGGCACACAGGGCATTGCAGCACTGGCACACAGCACTGGCATTTCAGCACTGGCACACAGGGCACTGCAGCATTGGCACACAGGGCATTCCGGCAATGGCACACAGGGTATTGCAGCAGTGGCACACAGCACTGGCACACAGGGCATTGCAGCAATGGCACACAGGGTATTGCAGCAGTGGCACACAGGGCATTGCAGCAATGGCACACAGGGCATTGCAGCACTGGCACACAGGGCACTGCAGCATTGGCACACAGGGCATTCCAGCACTGGCACACAGGGCATTGCAGCACTGGCACACAGCACTGGCACACAGGGCATTCCAGCACTGGCACACAGGGCACTGCAGCACCGGCACACAGCACTGGCACACAGCACTGGCATTCCAGCACTGGCACACAGGGCATTCCAGCACTGGCACACAGCACTGGCACACAGGGCATTGCAGCAATGGCACACAGCACTGGCACACAGGGCATTCCAGCACTGGCACACAGCACTGGCATTTCAGCACTGGCACACAGGGCACTGCAGCATTGGCACACAGGGCATTCCGGCAATGGCACACAGGGTATTGCAGCAGTGGCACACAGCACTGGCACACAGGGCATTGCAGCAATGGCACACAGGGTATTGCAGCAGTGGCACACAGGGCATTGCAGCAATGGCACACAGGGCATTGCAGCACTGGCACACAGGGCACTGCAGCATTGGCACACAGGGCATTCCAGCACTGGCACACAGGGCATTGCAGCACTGGCACACAGCACTGGCACACAGGGCATTCCAGCACTGGCACACAGGGCATTCCAGCACTGGCACACAGCACTGGCACACAGGGCATTGCAGCACTGGCACACAGCACTGGCACACAGGGCATTCCAGCACTGGCACACAGGGCACTGCAGCACCGGCACACAGCACTGGCACACAGCACTGGCATTCCAGCAATGGCACACAGGGCATTGCAGCACTGGCACACAGGGCATTGCAGCACTGGCACACAGGGTATTGCAGCACTGGCACACAGCACTGGCACACAGGGCATTGCAGCACTGGCACACAGCACTGGCACACAGGGCATTCCAGCACTGGCACACAGCACTGGCACACAGGGCATTGCAGCACTGGCACACAGCACTGGCACACAGGGCATTCCAGCACTGGCACACAGCACTGGCACACAGGGCATTGCAGCACTGGCACACAGCACTGGCACACAGGCCATTCCAGCACTGGCACACAGCACTGGCACACAGCACTGGCACACAGGCCATTCCAGCACTGGCACACAGCACTGGCACACAGCACTGGCACACAGGGCACTGCAGCACTGGCACACAGCACTGGCATTGCAGCACTGGCACACAGCACTGGCACACAGCACTGGCATTGCAGCACTGGCACACAGCACTGGCACACAGGGCATTGCAGCACTGGCACACAGCACTGGCACACAGGCCATTCCAGCACTGACCAACTTCATCCAATCTCCAATTTCCTGATGATTCCAACTGAACCCAGCCCCAGCCCTGGACACTGTCACTGCAGCGTTACCTGAGCCTGACTGCCACCCTGCACCCCCTGGCAGCGTGTGCCCTGTCCTGGCTGAGCAGCACAGGGGAACAAGCCTTGCCCTGCACTTTGCAGACACATCCCCCCTTCTCTCCACGCACAAAGCCACTTGCTGGGAACTTGGCTCTGTTGTGCAGCAATAACGAATTGCTATCGCCACCTAGTAACAGGTTTCTCACATTACAACCTCCTCTGCCCCTCCTCTGCCTCTTTTCTCCTCTGCAAGCTCTAGGGCTGATCTCACCAGGCATGGAGCAGCCTCTCACAGCCTTTCCCCACACCTGCAGCTGCAAACTCTCGGCCTGTCTCAACCTTTGTTTGCACTCGAGGGCTTCCAGCAGCCACTGCTGTGAGCC